>NC_092744.1:140525431-140866082 GCF_047496795.1 Chiloscyllium punctatum | reverse complement strand
ATTAGATATCTGTCCAGGACGGAGAGCTGTGCACACCACATCAGTGCATTGATCTATAAACCCAAACTAGACAACTGTCCAGGACGGGGAGCTGTGCAGACGACAGCAGTGCATTGATCTATAAACCCAGACTAGATATCTGTCCAGAACGGGGAGCTGTGCAGACCACAGCAGTGCATTGATCTATAAACCCGGACTCGATATCTCTCCAGGACGGGGAGCTGTGCAGACCACAGCAGTGCATTGATCTATAAACCCGAACTAGATATCTGGCGCGGACGGGGAGCTGTGCAGACCACAGCAGTGCATTGATGTATAAACCCGGACAAGATATCTTACCAGGACTGGGAGCTGTGTCGACCACAGCAGTGCATTGATCTATAAACACAGACTAGATATCTGTTCAGCACGGGGAGCTGTGCAGACCACAGCAGTGCATTGATCTATAAACCCGGACGAGATATCTGTCCAGGACGGGGAGCTGTGCAAACCACAGCAGTGCATTGATCTATAACCCCGGACTAGATATCTGTCCAGGACGGGGAGCTATGCAGAACACAGCAGTGCATTGATCTATAATCCCGGACTGGATATCTGTCCAGGACCGGAAGCTGTGCACACCACAGCAGTGCATTGATCTATAAACACAGAGTAGACAACTGTCCAGCAAGGGGAGCTGTGCAGACCACAGCAGTTCATTGGTCTATAACCCCTGACTAGATATCTGTCCAGGAAGGGGAGCTGTACAGACCACAGCAGTGCATTGATCTATAAACCCGGACTAGATATCTGTCCAGGGCGGGGAACTGTGCAGACCACAGCAGTGCATTGATCTAAAAACCCGGACTAGATATCTGTCCAGGACCGGAAGCTGTGCAGACCACAGAAGTGCATTGATCGATAAACCCGGACTAGATATCTGTCCAGGACGGGGAGCTGTGCAGACCACAGCAGTGCATTGATATCTAAACCCGGACTAGATATCTGTCCAGGGCGGTAAGCAGTGCAAACCACAGCAGTGCATTGATCTATAAACCCAGACGAGATATCTGTCCAGGATGGGGAGCTGAGGAGACCACAGCAGTGCATTGATCTATAAACCCAGACGAGGTTAATGTCCAGGATGGGGAGCTATGCAAACCACAGCAATGCATTGATGTATAAACCCGGACTAGATATCAGTCCAGGACTGGGAGCTGTGTAGACCACAGCAGTGCTTTGATCTATAAACCCAGACTAGATATCTGTCCAGCACGGGGAGCTGTGCAGACCACAGCAGTGCATTGATCTATAACCCCAGACGAGATATCTGTCCAGGACGGGGAGCTGTGCAGACCAAAGCAGTGCATTGATCTGTAAACCCGGACTAGATATCTGTCCAGCACGGGGAGCTGTGCAGACCACAGCAGTATATTGATATATAAACCCGGACTAGATATCTGTCCAGGACGGGGAGCTGTGCAGACCACAGAAGTGCATTGATCGATAAACACAGACTAGATATCTGTCCAGGACGGGGAGCTGTGCAGACCACAGCAGTGCATTGATATATAAAACCAGACCTGATATCTCTCCAGGACGGGGAGCTGTGCAGACCCCGGCAGTGCATTGATCTATAAACCCGGACTAGATATCTATCCAGGATGGGGAGCTGTGCAGACCAGAGCAGTATATTGATATATAAAACCGGACGAGATATCTGTCCAGGACGGGGAGCTGTGCAGACCACAGCAGTGCATTGATCTTTAAACACGGAATAGATATCTGTCCAGGACGGGGAGCTGTGTAGACCACAGCAGTGCATTGATCTATAAACCCAGACTAGATATCTGTCCAGCATCAAGACCTGTGCGCACCACAGCAGTGCATTGATCAATAAACCCGGAATAGATATCTGTCCAGGATGGTGAGCTGTGCAGACCACAGCAGTGCATTAATCTATATACCCGGACTAGATATCTGTCCAGGACGGGGAGCTGTGCAGACCACAGCAGTGCATTGATGTATAAACCCGGACTGGATATCTGTACAGGACGGTGAGCTGTGCAGACCACAGCAGTGCATTGATCTATAAAACCAGACTAGATAAACGTCCAGGAGTAGGAGATTTGCAGACCACAACAGTGCTTTGAACTATAAACCCGGACTCGATATCTGTCCAGCACGGAGAGCTGTGCAGACCACAGCAGTGCATAGATCTATAACCCCGGATGAGCGATATGTACACGACGGGGAGCTGTGCAGTCCACAGCAGTGCATTGATCTATAAACCCAGACGAGATATCTGTCCAGGACGGGGAGCTGTGCAAACCACAGCAGTGCATTGATCTATCAAGCCGGATGAGATATCTGTCCAGGAGGGGGAGCTGTGCCAACCACAGCAGTGCATTGATCTATAACCACAGACTAAATATCGGTCCAGGACGGGGAGCTGTGCACACCACAGCAGTGCATTGATCTATAAACCCGGACTAGATATCTGTCCAGGACATGGATCTGTGCAGACCACAGCAGTGCATTGATCTATAAACCCGGACTCGGTATCTGTCCAGCACTGGGAGATGTGCAAACCACAGCAGTGCATTGATCAATAACCCCGGATGAGCGACATGTCCACGACGGGGAGCTGTGCAGACCACAGCAGTGCATTGATCTCGAACCCAGGATGAGCGATACGTCCACGACGGGGAGCTGTGCACACCACAGCAGTGCATAGATCTATAAACCCGGACTAGATATCTGTCCAGGATGCGGAGCTGTGGAGACCACAGCAGGGCATTGATGTATAAACCCAGACTAGATATCTGTCCAGGACGGGGAGCTGTGTAGACCACAGCAGTGCATTGATCTATAAACCCGGACTCGATATCTGTCCAGGACGGGGAGCTGTGTAGACCACAGCAGTGCATTGATCTATAAACCCGGACTAGATATCTGTCCAGGACGGGGAGCTGTGCAGACCACCGCAGTGCATTGATCTATAAACCCAGACTAGATATCTGTCCAGGACGGGGAGCTGTATAGACCACAGCAGTGCATTGATATATAAACACGGAGTAGATATCTGTCCATCACGGGGTGCTATGTAGACGACAGTAGTGCATTGATCTATAAACCCAGACTAGATATCTGTCCAGGACGGGGAGCTGCGCACACCACAGCAGTGCATTGATCTACAAACACAGACTAGATATCTGTCCAGGATGGGGAGCTGTGCAAACCACAGCAGTGCATTGATCTATAAACCCGGACTAGATTTGTGTACAGGACGGGGAGCTGTGCAGACCACAGCAGTGCAATGATCTATAAACCCGACTAGATATCTGTCCAGCATGGGGGATGTGCAGACCACAGCAGTGCATTGATCTATAAACCCGGATTAGATATCTGTCCAGGACGGGGAGCTGTGCACAACACAGCAGTGCATTGATCTATAAACCTAGACTAGATATCTGTCCAGCACCGAGAACTGTGCAGACCAGAGCAGTGCATTGATCTATAACCCCGGACTAGATATCTGTCCAGTACGGGGAGCTATGCAGTCCAGAGCAGTGAATTGATCTATAAACCCAGACTAGATATCTGTCCAGGACGGGGAGCTTTGCAGACCACAGCAGTGCATTGATATATAAACCCGGACTAGATATCTGTCCAGGACGAGAGCTGTGCACACCACAGCAGTGCATTGATCTATAACACCGGACTAGATATATGTCCAGGACGGGGAGCTGTGTAGATTACAGCAGGGCATTGATCTATAAACCCAGACTAGATATCTGTCCAGGATGCGGAGCTGTGGAGAGCACAGCAGGGCATTGATCTATAAACCCGGACTAGATATCTGTCCAGGACGGGGAGCTGTGTAGGCCACAGCAGTGCATTGATCTATAAACCCGGACTAGATATCTGTCCAGGACGGGGAGCTGAGTACACCACAGCTGTGCATTGATATATAAACCCGGACTAGATGTCTGTCTAGGACTGGGAGCTGTGCAGACCACAGCAGTGCATTGATCTATAAACCCGGACGAGATATCTGTCCAGGACGGGGAGCTGTGCAGATCACAGTAGTGCATTGATCTATAAACCCGGACTAGATATCTGTACAGGACGGGGAGCTGCGCACACCACAGCAGTGCATTGATCTATAAACACAGACTAGATATCTGTCCAGGATGGGGAGCTGTGCAAACCACAGCAGTGCATTGATCTATAAACCCGGACTAGATATCTGTACAGGACGGGGAGCTGTGCACACCACAGCAGTGCAATGATCTATAAACCCAGACTAGATATCTGTCATGGTCGGGGAGCTATGCAGACCACAGCAGTGCATTGATCAATAAACCCGGACTAGATATCTGTCCAGCACCGAGAACTGTGCACACCACAGCAGTGCATTGATCTATAACCCCGGATGAGATATCTGTCCCGCACTGGGAGCTGTGCAAACCACAGCAGTGCACACCGGATTAGCTAACTGTCCTGGACGGGGAGCTGTGCACACCACAGCAGTGCATTGATTTAGAAACGCAGACAAGATATCTGTCCAGGACGGGGAGCTGTGCACACCACAGCAGTGCATTGATCGAAAAACGCAGACTAGATATCTCTCCAGGACGGGGAGCTGTGCAGACCACAGCAGTGCATTGATATATAAACTCGGACTAGATATCTGTACAGGACGGGGAGTTGTGCAGACCACAGCAGTGCATTGAAATATAAACCCGGATTAGATATCTGTACAGGACGGGGAGCAGTGCAGACCACAGCAGTGCATTGATCTATAAACCCAGAGTAGATATCTGTCCAGCACCGAGAGCTGTGCAGACCACAGCAGTGCATTGACCTCTAAACCCGGATTAGATATCTATCCAGCACTGGGAGCTGTGCAATCCTCAGCAGTGCATTGATCTATAAACCCAGACGAGATATCTGTCCAGGATGGGGAGCTGTGCAGACCACAGCAGTGCATTGATCTATAAACCCAGACGAGATATCTGTCCAGGAGTGGGAGCTGTGCAGACCACGGCAGTGCATTGATATATAAACCAGGACTAGATATCTGTCCAGGACGGGGTGCTGTGCAGACCACAGCAGTGCATTGATCTATAAACCCAGACTAGATATCTGTCCAGGACGGGGAGCTGTGCAGACCACAGCAGTGCATTGATATATAAACCGGACTGGATATCTGTCCAGGACGGTGAGCTGTGCAGACCACAGCAGTGCATTGATCTATAAACCCAGACTAGATATCTGTCCAGGACGGGGAGCTGTGCAGACCACAGCAGTGCATTGATCTATAAAACCCGGACGAGATATCTGTCCAGCACGGGGAGCTGTGCAGACCACAACAGTGCATTGATATATAAACCCGGGCTAGATATCTGTACAGGACGGGGAGCTGTGCAGACCATAGCAGAGCATTGATGTATAAACCCAGACGAGATATCTGTCCGGGACGGGGAGCTGTGCAGACCACAGCAGTGCATTGATATATAAACCCGGACTAGATATCTGTACAGGACGGGGAGCTGTGCAGACCACAGCAGTGCATTGATATATAAACCCAGACGAGATATCTGTCCAGGACGGGGAGCTGTGTAGACCACAGCATTGCATTAATATATAAACCCGGACTAGATATCTGTCCAGGACTGGGAGCTGTGCAGACCACAGCAGTGCATTAATCTATAAACCCGGACTAGACATCTGTCCAGGACTGGGAACTTTGCAGACCACAGCAGTGCATTGACATATAAACCCGGACTAGATATATGTCCAGGACGGGGAGCTGTGTAGACCACAGAAGGGCATTGATCTATAAACCCAGACTAGATATCTGTCCAGGATGCGGAGCTGTGGAGACCACAGCAGGGCATTGATGTATAAACCCAGACTAGATATCTGTCCAGGACGGGAAGCTGTGTAGACCACAGCAGTGCATTGATCTATAAACCCGGACTCGATATCTGTCCAGGACGGGGAGCTGTGTAGACCACAGCAGTGCATTGATCTATAAACCCGGACAAGATATCTGCCCAGGACGGGGAGCTGTGCAGACCACAGCAGTGCATTGATCTATAAACCCAGACTAGATATCTGTCCAGGACGGGGAGCTGTATAGACCACAGCAGTGCATTGATATATAAACACGGAGTAGATATCTGTACAGGACGGGGAGCTGTGTACACCACAGCAGTGCAATGATCTATAAACCGACTAGATATCTTTCCAGCATGGGGGGCTGTGCAGACCACAGCAGTGCATTGATCTATAAACCCGGACTAGATATCTGTCCAGGACGGGGAGCTGTGCAGACCACAGCAGTGCATTGATCTATAAGCCCAGACTAGATATCTGTCCAGGACGGGGAGCTGTATAGACCACAGCAGTGCATTGATATATAAACACGGAGTAGATATCTGTCCAGGACGGGGAGCTGCGCACACCACAGCAGTGCATTGATCTAGAAACACAGACTAGATATCTGTGCAGGATGGGGAGCTGTGCAAACCACAGCAGTGCAATGATCTATAAACCCGACTAGATATGTTTCCAGCATGGGGGGCTGTGCACACCAGAGCAGTGCATTGATCTATAAACCCGGACTAGATATCCGTCCAGGACGGGGAGCTGTGCAGAACACAGCAGTGCATTGATCTATAAACCTAGACTAGATATCTGTCCAGCACCGAGAACTGTGCAGACCAGAGCAGTGCATTGATCTATAACCCCGGACTAGATATCTGTCCAGTACGGGGAGCTGTGCAGTCCAGAGCAGTGAATTGATCTATAAACCCAGACTAGATATCTGTCCAGGACGGGGAGCTTTGCAGACCACAGCAGTGCATTGATATATAAACCCGGACTAGATCTCTGTCCAGGACGAGAGCTGTGCACACCACAGCAGTGCATTGATCTATAACACCGGACTAGATATATGTCCAGGACGGGGAGCTGTGTAGACCACAGCAGGGCATTGATCTATAAACCCAGACTAGATATCTGTCCAGGATGCGGAGCTGTGGAGAGCACAGCAGGGCATTGATCTATAAACCCGGACTAGATATCTGTCCAGGACGGGGAGCTGTGTAGACCACAGCAGTGCATTGATCTATAAACCCGGACTAGATATCTGTCCAGGACGGGGAGCTGAGTAGACCACAGCTGTGCATTGATATATAAACCCGGACTAGATATCTGTCTAGGACTGGGAGCTGTGCAGACCACAGCAGTGCATTGATCTATAAACACGGTCGAGATATCTGTCCAGGACGGGGAGCTGTGCAGATCACAGTAGTGCATTGATCTATAAACCCGGACTAGATATCTGTACAGGACGGGGAGCTGCGCACACCACAGCAGTGCATTGATCTATAAACACAGACTAGATATCTGTCCAGGATGGGGAGCTGTGCAAACCACAGCAGTGCATTGATCTATAAACCCGGACTAGATATCTGTACAGGACGGGGAGCTGTGCACACCACAGCAGTGCAATGATCTATAAACCCAGACTAGATATCTGTCATGGTCGGGGAGCTATGCAGACCACAGCAGTGCATTGATCAATAAACCCGGACTAGATATCTGTCCAGCACCGAGAACTGTGCACACCACAGCAGTGCATTGATCTATAACCCCGGATGAGATATCTGTCCCGCACTGGGAGCTGTGCAAACCACAGCAGTGCATTGATCGATAACACCGGATTAGCTAACTGTCCTGGACGGGGAGCTGTGCACACCACAGCAGTGCATTGATCTATAAACGCAGACAAGATATCTGTCCAGGACGGGGAGCAGTGCAGACCACAGCAGTGCATTGATCGAAAAACGCAGACTAGATATCTGTCCAGCACCGAGAGCTGTGCAGACCACAGCAGTGCATTGACCTCTAAACCCGGATTAGATATCTATCCAGCACTGGGAGCTGTGCAATCCTCAGCAGTGCATTGATCTATAAACCCAGACGAGGTATCTGTCCAGGATGGGGAACTGTGTAGACCACAGCAGTGCATTGATCTATAAACCCGGACTAGATATCAGTCCAGGACTGGGAGCTGTGCAGACCACGGCAGTGCATTGATATATAAACCCGGACTAGAGATCTGTCCAGGACGGAGTGCTGTGCAGACCACAGCAGTGCATTTATCTATAAACCCAGACGAGATATCTGTCCAGGATGGGGAGCTGTGGAGACCAAAGTAGTGCATTGATCTATAAACCCAGACGAGATATCTGTCCAGGACGGTGAGCTGTGCAGACCACAGCAGTGCATTGATATATAAACCGGACTGGATATCTGTCCAGGATGGGGAGCTGTGGAGACAACAGCAGTGCATTGATATATAAACCCGGACTAGATATCTGTCCAGGACGGGGAGCTGTGCACACCACAGCAATGCATTGATATATAAACCCGGACTAGATATCTGTACAGGACTGGGAGCTGTGCAGACCACAGCAGTGCATTGATCTATAAACCCAGACTAGATATCTGTCCAGGACGTGGAGCTGTGCAGACCACAGCAGTGCATTGATCTATAAACCCAGACTAGATATCTGTCCAGGACGGGGAGCTGTGCAGACCACAGCAGTGCATTGATCTATAAAACCCGGACAAGATATCTGTCCAGCACGGGGAGCTGTGCAGACCACAACAGTGCATTGATATATAAACACGGACTAGATATCTGTACAGGACGGGGAGCTGTGCAGACCATAGCAGAGCATTGATGTATTAACCCAGACGAGATATCTGTCCGGGACGGGGAGCTGTGCAGACCACAGCAGTGCATTGATATATAAACCCGGACTAGATATCTGTCCAGGATGCGGAGCTGTGGAGACCACAGCAGGGCATTGATGTATAAACCCAGACTAGATATCTGTCCAGGACGGGGAGCTGTGTAGACCACAGCAGTGCATTGATCTATAAACCCGGACTCGATATCTGTCCAGGACGGGGAGTTGTGTAGACCACAGCAGTGCATTGATCTATAAACCCGGACTCGATATCTGTCCAGGACGGGGAGCTGTGCAGACCACAGCAGTGCATTGATCTATAAACCCAGACTAGATATCTGTCCAGGACGGGGAGCTGTATAGACCACAGCAGTGCATTGATATATAAACACGGAGTAGATATCTATCCATCACGGTGTGCTATGTAGACCACAGTAGTGCATTGATCTATAAACCCGGACTAGATATCTGTCCAGCATGGGGCGCTGTGCAGACCACAGCAGTGCATTGATCTATAAAACCCGGACGAGATATCTGTCCAGCACGGAGAGCTGTGCAGACCACAACAGTGCATTGATATATAAACCCGGACAAGATATCTGTACAGGACGGGGAGCTGTGCAGTCCATAGCAGAGCATTGATGTATAAACCCAGACGAGATATCTGTCCGGGACGGGGAGCTGTGCAGACCACAGCAGTGCATTGATATATAAAACCGGACTAGATATCTGTCCAGGACGGGGAGCTGTGCAGACCACAGCAGTGCATTGATCTATAAACCCAGACTAGATATCTGTCCAGGACGGGGAGCTGTGCAGACCACAGCAGTGCATTGATCTATAAAACCCGGACGAGATATCTGTCCAGCACGGGGAGCTGTGCAGACCACAACAGTGCATTGATATATAAACCCGGACTAGATATCTGTACAGGACGGGGAGTTGTGCAGACCATAGCAGAGCATTATATATAAACCCGGACTAGATATCTGTACAGGACGGGGAGCTGTGCAGTCCATAGCAGAGCATTGATGTATAAACCCAGACGAGATATCTGTCCGGGACGGGGAGCTGTGCAGACCACAGCAGTGCATTGATATATAAACCCGGACTAGATATCTGTACGGGACGGGGAGCTGTGCAGACCACAGCAGTGCATTGATCTATAAACCCAGACTAGATATCTGTCCATGACGGGAAGCTGTGTAGACCACAGCAGTGCATTGATATATAAACCCCGACTAGATATCTGTCCAGGACTCAGAGCTGTGCAGACGACAGCAGTGCATTAATCGATAAACCCGGACTAGACATCTGTCCAGGACTGGGAGCTGTGCAGACCACAGCAGTGCATTGATATATAAACCCGGACTAGATATATGTCCAGGACGGGGAGCTGTGTAGACCACAGAAGGGCCTTGATCTCTCAACCCAGACTAGATATCTGTCCAGGATGCGGAGCTGTGGAGACCACAGCAGGGCATTGATGTATAAACCCAGACTAGATATCTGTCCAGGACGGGGAGCTGTGTCGACCACAGCAGTGCATTGATCTATAAACCCGGACTCGATATCTGTCCAGGAAGGGGAGCTCTGTAGACCACAGCAGTGCATTGATCTATAAACCCGGACTAGATATCTGTCCAGGACGGGGAGCTGTGCAGACCACAGCAGTGCATTGATCTATAAACCCAGACTAGATATCTGTCCAGGACGGGGAGCTGTATAGACCACAGCAGTGCAATGATATATAAACACGGAGTAGATATCTGTCCATCACGGGGTGCTATGTATACTACAGTAGTCAATTGATCTATAAACCCGGACTAGATATCTGTCCAGGACGGGGAGCTGCGCACACCACAGCAGTGCATTGATCTATAAACACAGACTAGATATCTGTCCAGGATGGGGAGCTGTGCAAAAAACAGCAGTGCATTGATCTATAAACCCGGACTAGATATCTGTACAGGACGGGGAGCTGTGCACACCACAGCAGTGCATTGATCTATAAACCTAGACTAGATATCTGTACAGGACGGGGAGCTGTGCACACCACAGCAGTGCAATGATCTATAAACCCGACTAGATATGTTTCCAGCATGGGGGGCTGTGCACACCACAGCAGTGCATTGATCTATAAACCCGGACTAGATATCTGTCCAGGACGGGGAGCTGTGCAGAACACAGCAGTGCATTGATCTATAAACCTAGACTAGATATCTGTCCAGCACCGAGAACTGTGCAGACAAGAGCAGTGCATTGATCTATAACCCCGGACTAGATATCTGTCCAGTACGGGGAGCTGTGCAGTCCAGAGCAGTGAATTGATCTATAAACCCAGACTAGATATCTGTCCAGGACGGGGAGCTTTGCAGACCACAGCAGTGCATTGATATATAAACCCGGACTAGATCTCTGTCCAGGACGAGAGCTGTGCACACCACAGCAGTGCATTGATCTATAACACCGGACTAGATATATGTCCAGGACGGGGAGCTGTGTAGACCACAGCAGGGCATTGATCTATAAACCCAGACTAGATATCTGTCCAGGATGCGGAGCTGTGGAGAGCACAGCAGGGCATTGATCTATAAACCCGGACTAGATATCTGTCCAGGACGGGGAGCTGTGTAGACCACAGCAGTGCATTGATCTATAAACCCGGACTAGATATCTGTCCAGGACGGGGAGCTGAGTAGACCACAGCTGTGCATTGATATATAAACCCGGACTCGATATCTGTCCAGGACGGGGAGCTGTGTAGACCACAGCAGTGCATTGATCTATAAACCCGGACAAGATATCTGCCCAGGACGGGGAGCTGTGCAGACCACAGCAGTGCATTGATCTATAAACCCAGACTAGATATCTGTCCAGGACGGGGAGCTGTATAGACCACAGCAGTGCATTGATATATAAACACGGAGTAGATATCTGTACAGGACGGGGAGCTGTGTACACCACAGCAGTGCAATGATCTATAAACCGACTAGATATCTTTCCAGCATGGGGGGCTGTGCAGACCACAGCAGTGCATTGATCTATAAACCCGGACTAGATATCTGTCCAGGACGGGGAGCTGTGCAGACCACAGCAGTGCATTGATCTATAAGCCCAGACTAGATATCTGTCCAGGACGGGGAGCTGTATAGACCACAGCAGTGCATTGATATATAAACACGGAGTAGATATCTGTCCAGGACGGGGAGCTGCGCACACCACAGCAGTGCATTGATCTAGAAACACAGACTAGATATCTGTGCAGGATGGGGAGCTGTGCAAACCACAGCAGTGCAATGATCTATAAACCCGACTAGATATGTTTCCAGCATGGGGGGCTGTGCACACCAGAGCAGTGCATTGATCTATAAACCCGGACTAGATATCCGTCCAGGACGGGGAGCTGTGCAGAACACAGCAGTGCATTGATCTATAAACCTAGACTAGATATCTGTCCAGCACCGAGAACTGTGCAGACCAGAGCAGTGCATTGATCTATAACCCCGGACTAGATATCTGTCCAGTACGGGGAGCTGTGCAGTCCAGAGCAGTGAATTGATCTATAAACCCAGACTAGATATCTGTCCAGGACGGGGAGCTTTGCAGACCACAGCAGTGCATTGATATATAAACCCGGACTAGATCTCTGTCCAGGACGAGAGCTGTGCACACCACAGCAGTGCATTGATCTATAACACCGGACTAGATATATGTCCAGGACGGGGAGCTGTGTAGACCACAGCAGGGCATTGATCTATAAACCCAGACTAGATATCTGTCCAGGATGCGGAGCTGTGGAGAGCACAGCAGGGCATTGATCTATAAACCCGGACTAGATATCTGTCCAGGACGGGGAGCTGTGTAGACCACAGCAGTGCATTGATCTATAAACCCGGACTAGATATCTGTCCAGGACGGGGAGCTGAGTAGACCACAGCTGTGCATTGATATATAAACCCGGACTAGATATCTGTCTAGGACTGGGAGCTGTGTAGACCACAGCAGTGCATTGATCTATAAACACGGTCGAGATATCTGTCCAGGACGGGGAGCTGTGCAGATCACAGTAGTGCATTGATCTATAAACCCGGACTAGATATCTGTACAGGACGGGGAGCTGCGCACACCACAGCAGTGCATTGATCTATAAACACAGACTAGATATCTGTCCAGGATGGGGAGCTGTGCAAACCACAGCAGTGCATTGATCTATAAACCCGGACTAGATATCTGTACAGGACGGGGAGCTGTGCACACCACAGCAGTGCAATGATCTATAAACCCAGACTAGATATCTGTCATGGTCGGGGAGCTATGCAGACCACAGCAGTGCATTGATCAATAAACCCGGACTAGATATCTGTCCAGCACCGAGAACTGTGCACACCACAGCAGTGCATTGATCTATAACCCCGGATGAGATATCTGTCCCGCACTGGGAGCTGTGCAAACCACAGCAGTGCATTGATCGATAACACCGGATTAGCTAACTGTCCTGGACGGGGAGCTGTGCACACCACAGCAGTGCATTGATCTATAAACGCAGACAAGATATCTGTCCAGGACGGGGAGCAGTGCAGACCACAGCAGTGCATTGATCGAAAAACGCAGACTAGATATCTGTCCAGCACCGAGAGCTGTGCAGACCACAGCAGTGCATTGACCTCTAAACCCGGATTAGATATCTATCCAGCACTGGGAGCTGTGCAATCCTCAGCAGTGCATTGATCTATAAACCCAGACGAGGTATCTGTCCAGGATGGGGAACTGTGTAGACCACAGCAGTGCATTGATCTATAAACCCGGACTAGATATCAGTCCAGGACTGGGAGCTGTGCAGACCACGGCAGTGCATTGATATATAAACCCGGACTAGAGATCTGTCCAGGACGGAGTGCTGTGCAGACCACAGCAGTGCATTTATCTATAAACCCAGACGAGATATCTGTCCAGGATGGGGAGCTGTGGAGACCAAAGTAGTGCATTGATCTATAAACCCAGACGAGATATCTGTCCAGGACGGTGAGCTGTGCAGACCACAGCAGTGCATTGATATATAAACCGGACTGGATATCTGTCCAGGATGGGGAGCTGTGGAGACAACAGCAGTGCATTGATATATAAACCCGGACTAGATATCTGTCCAGGACGGGGAGCTGTGCACACCACAGCAATGCATTGATATATAAACCCGGACTAGATATCTGTACAGGACTGGGAGCTGTGCAGACCACAGCAGTGCATTGATCTATAAACCCAGACTAGATATCTGTCCAGGACGTGGAGCTGTGCAGACCACAGCAGTGCATTGATCTATAAACCCAGACTAGATATCTGTCCAGGACGGGGAGCTGTGCAGACCACAGCAGTGCATTGATCTATAAAACCCGGACAAGATATCTGTCCAGCACGGGGAGCTGTGCAGACCACAACAGTGCATTGATATATAAACACGGACTAGATATCTGTACAGGACGGGGAGCTGTGCAGACCATAGCAGAGCATTGATGTATTAACCCAGACGAGATATCTGTCCGGGACGGGGAGCTGTGCAGACCACAGCAGTGCATTGATATATAAACCCGGACTAGATATCTGTCCAGGATGCGGAGCTGTGGAGACCACAGCAGGGCATTGATGTATAAACCCAGACTAGATATCTGTCCAGGACGGGGAGCTGTGTAGACCACAGCAGTGCATTGATCTATAAACCCGGACTCGATATCTGTCCAGGACGGGGAGTTGTGTAGACCACAGCAGTGCATTGATCTATAAACCCGGACTCGATATCTGTCCAGGACGGGGAGCTGTGCAGACCACAGCAGTGCATTGATCTATAAACCCAGACTAGATATCTGTCCAGGACGGGGAGCTGTATAGACCACAGCAGTGCATTGATATATAAACACGGAGTAGATATCTATCCATCACGGTGTGCTATGTAGACCACAGTAGTGCATTGATCTATAAACCCGGACTAGATATCTGTCCAGCATGGGGCGCTGTGCAGACCACAGCAGTGCATTGATCTATAAAACCCGGACGAGATATCTGTCCAGCACGGAGAGCTGTGCAGACCACAACAGTGCATTGATATATAAACCCGGACAAGATATCTGTACAGGACGGGGAGCTGTGCAGTCCATAGCAGAGCATTGATGTATAAACCCAGACGAGATATCTGTCCGGGACGGGGAGCTGTGCAGACCACAGCAGTGCATTGATATATAAAACCGGACTAGATATCTGTCCAGGACGGGGAGCTGTGCAGACCACAGCAGTGCATTGATCTATAAACCCAGACTAGATATCTGTCCAGGACGGGGAGCTGTGCAGACCACAGCAGTGCATTGATCTATAAAACCCGGACGAGATATCTGTCCAGCACGGGGAGCTGTGCAGACCACAACAGTGCATTGATATATAAACCCGGACTAGATATCTGTACAGGACGGGGAGTTGTGCAGACCATAGCAGAGCATTATATATAAACCCGGACTAGATATCTGTACAGGACGGGGAGCTGTGCAGTCCATAGCAGAGCATTGATGTATAAACCCAGACGAGATATCTGTCCGGGACGGGGAGCTGTGCAGACCACAGCAGTGCATTGATATATAAACCCGGACTAGATATCTGTACGGGACGGGGAGCTGTGCACACCACAGCAATGCATTGATATATAAACCCGGACTAGATATCTGTACAGGACTGGGAGCTGTGCAGACCACAGCAGTGCATTGATCTATAAACCCAGACTAGATATCTGTCCATGACGGGAAGCTGTGTAGACCACAGCAGTGCATTGATATATAAACCCCGACTAGATATCTGTCCAGGACTCAGAGCTGTGCAGACGACAGCAGTGCATTAATCGATAAACCCGGACTAGACATCTGTCCAGGACTGGGAGCTGTGCAGACCACAGCAGTGCATTGATATATAAACCCGGACTAGATATATGTCCAGGACGGGGAGCTGTGTAGACCACAGAAGGGCCTTGATCTCTCAACCCAGACTAGATATCTGTCCAGGATGCGGAGCTGTGGAGACCACAGCAGGGCATTGATGTATAAACCCAGACTAGATATCTGTCCAGGACGGGGAGCTGTGTCGACCACAGCAGTGCATTGATCTATAAACCCGGACTCGATATCTGTCCAGGAAGGGGAGCTCTGTAGACCACAGCAGTGCATTGATCTATAAACCCGGACTAGATATCTGTCCAGGACGGGGAGCTGTGCAGACCACAGCAGTGCATTGATCTATAAACCCAGACTAGATATCTGTCCAGGACGGGGAGCTGTATAGACCACAGCAGTGCAATGATATATAAACACGGAGTAGATATCTGTCCATCACGGGGTGCTATGTATACTACAGTAGTCAATTGATCTATAAACCCGGACTAGATATCTGTCCAGGACGGGGAGCTGCGCACACCACAGCAGTGCATTGATCTATAAACACAGACTAGATATCTGTCCAGGATGGGGAGCTGTGCAAAAAACAGCAGTGCATTGATCTATAAACCCGGACTAGATATCTGTACAGGACGGGGAGCTGTGCACACCACAGCAGTGCATTGATCTATAAACCTAGACTAGATATCTGTACAGGACGGGGAGCTGTGCACACCACAGCAGTGCAATGATCTATAAACCCGACTAGATATGTTTCCAGCATGGGGGGCTGTGCACACCACAGCAGTGCATTGATCTATAAACCCGGACTAGATATCTGTCCAGGACGGGGAGCTGTGCAGAACACAGCAGTGCATTGATCTATAAACCTAGACTAGATATCTGTCCAGCACCGAGAACTGTGCAGACAAGAGCAGTGCATTGATCTATAACCCCGGACTAGATATCTGTCCAGTACGGGGAGCTGTGCAGTCCAGAGCAGTGAATTGATCTATAAACCCAGACTAGATATCTGTCCAGGACGGGGAGCTTTGCAGACCACAGCAGTGCATTGATATATAAACCCGGACTAGATCTCTGTCCAGGACGAGAGCTGTGCACACCACAGCAGTGCATTGATCTATAACACCGGACTAGATATATGTCCAGGACGGGGAGCTGTGTAGACCACAGCAGGGCATTGATCTATAAACCCAGACTAGATATCTGTCCAGGATGCGGAGCTGTGGAGAGCACAGCAGGGCATTGATCTATAAACCCGGACTAGATATCTGTCCAGGACGGGGAGCTGTGTAGACCACAGCAGTGCATTGATCTATAAACCCGGACTAGATATCTGTCCAGGACGGGGAGCTGAGTAGACCACAGCTGTGCATTGATATATAAACCCGGACTAGATATCTGTCTAGGACTGGGAGCTGTGCAGACCACAGCAGTGCATTGATCTATAAACACGGTCGAGATATCTGTCCAGGACGGGGAGCTGTGCAGATCACAGTAGTGCGTTGATCTATAAACCCGGACTAGATATCTGTACAGGACGGGGAGCTGCGCACACCACAGCAGTGCATTGATCTATAAACACAGACTAGATATCTGTCCAGGATGGGGAGCTGTGCAAACCACAGCAGTGCATTGATCTATAAACCCGGACTAGATATCTGTACAGGACGGGGAGCTGTGCACACCACAGCAGTGCAATGATCTATAAACCCAGACTAGATATCTGTCATGGTCGGGGAGCTATGCAGACCACAGCAGTGCATTGATCAATAAACCCGGACTAGATATCTGTCCAGCACCGAGAACTGTGCACACCACAGCAGTGCATTGATCTATAACCCCGGATGAGATATCTGTCCCGCACTGGGAGCTGTGCAAACCACAGCAGTGCATTGATCGATAACAACGGATTAGCTAACTGTCCTGGACGGGGAGCTGTGCACACCACAGCAGTGCATTGATCTATAAACGCAGACAAGATATCTGTCCAGGACGGGGAGCAGTGCAGACCACAGCAGTGCATTGATCGAAAAACGCAGACTAGATATCTGTCCAGCACCGAGAGCTGTGCAGACCACAGCAGTGCATTGACCTCTAAACCCGGATTAGATATCTATCCAGCACTGGGAGCTGTGCAATCCTCAGCAGTGCATTGATCTATAAACCCAGACGAGGTATCTGTCCAGGATGGGGAACTGTGTAGACCACAGCAGTGCATTGATCTATAAACCCGGACTAGATATCAGTCCAGGACTGGGAGCTGTGCAGACCACGGCAGTGCATTGATATATAAACCCGGACTAGAGATCTGTCCAGGACGGAGTGCTGTGCAGACCACAGCAGTGCAGTTATCTATAAACCCAGACGAGATATCTGTCCAGGATGGGGAGCTGTGGAGACCAAAGTAGTGCATTGATCTATAAACCCAGACGAGATATCTGTCCAGGACGGTGAGCTGTGCAGACCACAGCAGTGCATTGATATATAAACCGGACTGGATATCTGTCCAGGATGGGGAGCTGTGGAGACAACAGCAGTGCATTGATATATAAACCCGGACTAGATATCTGTCCAGGACGGGGAGCTGTGCACACCACAGCAATGCATTGATATATAAACCCGGACTAGATATCTGTACAGGACTGGGAGCTGTGCAGACCACAGCAGTGCATTGATCTATAAACCCAGACTAGATATCTGTCCAGGACGTGGAGCTGTGCAGACCACAGCAGTGCATTGATCTATAAACCCAGACTAGATATCTGTCCAGGACGGGGAGCTGTGCAGACCACAGCAGTGCATTGATCTATAAAACCCGGACAAGATATCTGTCCAGCACGGGGAGCTGTGCAGACCACAACAGTGCATTGATATATAAACACGGACTAGATATCTGTACAGGACGGGGAGCTGTGCAGACCATAGCAGAGCATTGATGTATTAACCCAGACGAGATATCTGTCCGGGACGGGGAGCTGTGCAGACCACAGCAGTGCATTGATATATAAACCCGGACTAGATATCTGTCCAGGATGCGGAGCTGTGGAGACCACAGCAGGGCATTGATGTATAAACCCAGACTAGATATCTGTCCAGGACGGGGAGCTGTGTAGACCACAGCAGTGCATTGATCTATAAACCCGGACTCGATATCTGTCCAGGACGGGGAGTTGTGTAGACCACAGCAGTGCATTGATCTATAAACCCGGACTCGATATCTGTCCAGGACGGGGAGCTGTGCAGACCACAGCAGTGCATTGATCTATAAACCCAGACTAGATATCTGTCCAGGACGGGGAGCTGTATAGACCACAGCAGTGCATTGATATATAAACACGGAGTAGATATCTATCCATCACGGTGTGCTATGTAGACCACAGTAGTGCATTGATCTATAAACCCGGACTAGATATCTGTCCAGCATGGGGCGCTGTGCAGACCACAGCAGTGCATTGATCTATAAAACCCGGACGAGATATCTGTCCAGCACGGAGAGCTGTGCAGACCACAACAGTGCATTGATATATAAACCCGGACAAGATATCTGTACAGGACGGGGAGCTGTGCAGTCCATAGCAGAGCATTGATGTATAAACCCAGACGAGATATCTGTCCGGGACGGGGAGCTGTGCAGACCACAGCAGTGCATTGATATATAAAACCGGACTAGATATCTGTCCAGGACGGGGAGCTGTGCAGACCACAGCAGTGCATTGATCTATAAACCCAGACTAGATATCTGTCCAGGACGGGGAGCTGTGCAGACCACAGCAGTGCATTGATCTATAAAACCCGGACGAGATATCTGTCCAGCACGGGGAGCTGTGCAGACCACAACAGTGCATTGATATATAAACCCGGACTAGATATCTGTACAGGACGGGGAGTTGTGCAGACCATAGCAGAGCATTGATATATAAACCCGGACTAGATATCTGTACAGGACGGGGAGCTGTGCAGTCCATAGCAGAGCATTGATGTATAAACCCAGACGAGATATCTGTCCGGGACGGGGAGCTGTGCAGACCACAGCAGTGCATTGATATATAAACCCGGACTAGATATCTGTACGGGACGGGGAGCTGTGCAGACCACAGCAGTGCATTGATCTATAAACCCAGACTAGATATCTGTCCATGACGGGAAGCTGTGTAGACCACAGCAGTGCATTGATATATAAACCCCGACTAGATATCTGTCCAGGACTCAGAGCTGTGCAGACGACAGCAGTGCATTAATCGATAAACCCGGACTAGACATCTGTCCAGGACTGGGAGCTGTGCAGACCACAGCAGTGCATTGATATATAAACCCGGACTAGATATATGTCCAGGACGGGGAGCTGTGTAGACCACAGAAGGGCCTTGATCTCTCAACCCAGACTAGATATCTGTCCAGGATGCGGAGCTGTGGAGACCACAGCAGGGCATTGATGTATAAACCCAGACTAGATATCTGTCCAGGACGGGGAGCTGTGTCGACCACAGCAGTGCATTGATCTATAAACCCGGACTCGATATCTGTCCAGGAAGGGGAGCTCTGTAGACCACAGCAGTGCATTGATCTATAAACACAGACTAGATATCTGTCCAGGATGGGGAGCTGTGCAAACCACAGCAGTGCATTGATCTATAAACCCGGACTAGATATCTGTACAGGACGGGGAGCTGTGCACACCACAGCAGTGCAATGATCTATAAACCCAGACTAGATATCTGTCATGGTCGGGGAGCTATGCAGACCACAGCAGTGCATTGATCAATAAACCCGGACTAGATATCTGTCCAGCACCGAGAACTGTGCACACCACAGCAGTGCATTGATCTATAACCCCGGATGAGATATCTGTCCCGCACTGGGAGCTGTGCAAACCACAGCAGTGCATTGATCGATAACAACGGATTAGCTAACTGTCCTGGACGGGGAGCTGTGCACACCACAGCAGTGCATTGATCTATAAACGCAGACAAGATATCTGTCCAGGACGGGGAGCAGTGCAGACCACAGCAGTGCATTGATCGAAAAACGCAGACTAGATATCTGTCCAGCACCGAGAGCTGTGCAGACCACAGCAGTGCATTGACCTCTAAACCCGGATTAGATATCTATCCAGCACTGGGAGCTGTGCAATCCTCAGCAGTGCATTGATCTATAAACCCAGACGAGGTATCTGTCCAGGATGGGGAACTGTGTAGACCACAGCAGTGCATTGATCTATAAACCCGGACTAGATATCAGTCCAGGACTGGGAGCTGTGCAGACCACGGCAGTGCATTGATATATAAACCCGGACTAGAGATCTGTCCAGGACGGAGTGCTGTGCAGACCACAGCAGTGCATTTATCTATAAACCCAGACGAGATATCTGTCCAGGATGGGGAGCTGTGGAGACCAAAGTAGTGCATTGATCTATAAACCCAGACGAGATATCTGTCCAGGACGGTGAGCTGTGCAGACCACAGCAGTGCATTGATATATAAACCGGACTGGATATCTGTCCAGGATGGGGAGCTGTGGAGACAACAGCAGTGCATTGATATATAAACCCGGACTAGATATCTGTCCAGGACGGGGAGCTGTGCACACCACAGCAATGCATTGATATATAAACCCGGACTAGATATCTGTACAGGACTGGGAGCTGTGCAGACCACAGCAGTGCATTGATCTATAAACCCAGACTAGATATCTGTCCAGGACGTGGAGCTGTGCAGACCACAGCAGTGCATTGATCTATAAACCCAGACTAGATATCTGTCCAGGACGGGGAGCTGTGCAGACCACAGCAGTGCATTGATCTATAAAACCCGGACAAGATATCTGTCCAGCACGGGGAGCTGTGCAGACCACAACAGTGCATTGATATATAAACACGGACTAGATATCTGTACAGGACGGGGAGCTGTGCAGACCATAGCAGAGCATTGATGTATTAACCCAGACGAGATATCTGTCCGGGACGGGGAGCTGTGCAGACCACAGCAGTGCATTGATATATAAACCCGGACTAGATATCTGTCCAGGATGCGGAGCTGTGGAGACCACAGCAGGGCATTGATGTATAAACCCAGACTAGATATCTGTCCAGGACGGGGAGCTGTGTAGACCACAGCAGTGCATTGATCTATAAACCCGGACTCGATATCTGTCCAGGACGGGGAGTTGTGTAGACCACAGCAGTGCATTGATCTATAAACCCGGACTCGATATCTGTCCAGGACGGGGAGCTGTGCAGACCACAGCAGTGCATTGATCTATAAACCCAGACTAGATATCTGTCCAGGACGGGGAGCTGTATAGACCACAGCAGTGCATTGATATATAAACACGGAGTAGATATCTATCCATCACGGTGTGCTATGTAGACCACAGTAGTGCATTGATCTATAAACCCGGACTAGATATCTGTCCAGCATGGGGCGCTGTGCAGACCACAGCAGTGCATTGATCTATAAAACCCGGACGAGATATCTGTCCAGCACGGGGAGCTGTGCAGACCACAACAGTGCATTGATATATAAACCCGGACTAGATATCTGTACAGGACGGGGAGTTGTGCAGACCATAGCAGAGCATTGATATATAAACCCGGACTAGATATCTGTACAGGACGGGGAGCTGTGCAGTCCATAGCAGAGCATTGATGTATAAACCCAGACGAGATATCTGTCCGGGACGGGGAGCTGTGCAGACCACAGCAGTGCATTGATATATAAACCCGGACTAGATATCTGTACGGGACGGGGAGCTGTGCAGACCACAGCAGTGCATTGATCTATAAACCCAGACTAGATATCTGTCCATGACGGGAAGCTGTGTAGACCACAGCAGTGCATTGATATATAAACCCCGACTAGATATCTGTCCAGGACTCAGAGCTGTGCAGACGACAGCAGTGCATTAATCGATAAACCCGGACTAGACATCTGTCCAGGACTGGGAGCTGTGCAGACCACAGCAGTGCATTGATATATAAACCCGGACTAGATATATGTCCAGGACGGGGAGCTGTGTAGACCACAGAAGGGCCTTGATCTCTCAACCCAGACTAGATATCTGTCCAGGATGCGGAGCTGTGGAGACCACAGCAGGGCATTGATGTATAAACCCAGACTAGATATCTGTCCAGGACGGGGAGCTGTGTCGACCACAGCAGTGCATTGATCTATAAACCCGGACTCGATATCTGTCCAGGAAGGGGAGCTCTGTAGACCACAGCAGTGCATTGATCTATAAACACAGACTAGATATCTGTCCAGGATGGGGAGCTGTGCAAACCACAGCAGTGCATTGATCTATAAACCCGGACTAGATATCTGTACAGGACGGGGAGCTGTGCACACCACAGCAGTGCAATGATCTATAAACCCAGACTAGATATCTGTCATGGTCGGGGAGCTATGCAGACCACAGCAGTGCATTGATCAATAAACCCGGACTAGATATCTGTCCAGCACCGAGAACTGTGCACACCACAGCAGTGCATTGATCTATAACCCCGGATGAGATATCTGTCCCGCACTGGGAGCTGTGCAAACCACAGCAGTGCATTGATCGATAACAACGGATTAGCTAACTGTCCTGGACGGGGAGCTGTGCACACCACAGCAGTGCATTGATCTATAAACGCAGACAAGATATCTGTCCAGGACGGGGAGCAGTGCAGACCACAGCAGTGCATTGATCGAAAAACGCAGACTAGATATCTGTCCAGCACCGAGAGCTGTGCAGACCACAGCAGTGCATTGACCTCTAAACCCGGATTAGATATCTATCCAGCACTGGGAGCTGTGCAATCCTCAGCAGTGCATTGATCTATAAACCCAGACGAGGTATCTGTCCAGGATGGGGAACTGTGTAGACCACAGCAGTGCATTGATCTATAAACCCGGACTAGATATCAGTCCAGGACTGGGAGCTGTGCAGACCACGGCAGTGCATTGATATATAAACCCGGACTAGAGATCTGTCCAGGACGGAGTGCTGTGCAGACCACAGCAGTGCATTTATCTATAAACCCAGACGAGATATCTGTCCAGGATGGGGAGCTGTGGAGACCAAAGTAGTGCATTGATCTATAAACCCAGACGAGATATCTGTCCAGGACGGTGAGCTGTGCAGACCACAGCAGTGCATTGATATATAAACCGGACTGGATATCTGTCCAGGATGGGGAGCTGTGGAGACAACAGCAGTGCATTGATATATAAACCCGGACTAGATATCTGTCCAGGACGGGGAGCTGTGCACACCACAGCAATGCATTGATATATAAACCCGGACTAGATATCTGTACAGGACTGGGAGCTGTGCAGACCACAGCAGTGCATTGATCTATAAACCCAGACTAGATATCTGTCCAGGACGTGGAGCTGTGCAGACCACAGCAGTGCATTGATCTATAAACCCAGACTAGATATCTGTCCAGGACGGGGAGCTGTGCAGACCACAGCAGTGCATTGATCTATAAAACCCGGACAAGATATCTGTCCAGCACGGGGAGCTGTGCAGACCACAACAGTGCATTGATATATAAACACGGACTAGATATCTGTACAGGACGGGGAGCTGTGCAGACCATAGCAGAGCATTGATGTATTAACCCAGACGAGATATCTGTCCGGGACGGGGAGCTGTGCAGACCACAGCAGTGCATTGATATATAAACCCGGACTAGATATCTGTCCAGGATGCGGAGCTGTGGAGACCACAGCAGGGCATTGATGTATAAACCCAGACTAGATATCTGTCCAGGACGGGGAGCTGTGTAGACCACAGCAGTGCATTGATCTATAAACCCGGACTCGATATCTGTCCAGGACGGGGAGTTGTGTAGACCACAGCAGTGCATTGATCTATAAACCCGGACTCGATATCTGTCCAGGACGGGGAGCTGTGCAGACCACAGCAGTGCATTGATCTATAAACCCAGACTAGATATCTGTCCAGGACGGGGAGCTGTATAGACCACAGCAGTGCATTGATATATAAACACGGAGTAGATATCTATCCATCACGGTGTGCTATGTAGACCACAGTAGTGCATTGATCTATAAACCCGGACTAGATATCTGTCCAGCATGGGGCGCTGTGCAGACCACAGCAGTGCATTGATCTATAAAACCCGGACGAGATATCTGTCCAGCAAGGAGAGCTGTGCAGACCACAACAGTGCATTGATATATAAACCCGGACAAGATATCTGTACAGGACGGGGAGCTGTGCAGTCCATAGCAGAGCATTGATGTATAAACCCAGACGAGATATCTGTCCGGGACGGGGAGCTGTGCAGACCACAGCAGTGCATTGATATATAAAACCGGACTAGATATCTGTCCAGGACGGGGAGCTGTGCAGACCACAGCAGTGCATTGATCTATAAACCCAGACTAGATATCTGTCCAGGACGGGGAGCTGTGCAGACCACAGCAGTGCATTGATCTATAAAACCCGGACGAGATATCTGTCCAGCACGGGGAGCTGTGCAGACCACAACAGTGCATTGATATATAAACCCGGACTAGATATCTGTACAGGACGGGGAGTTGTGCAGACCATAGCAGAGCATTGATATATAAACCCGGACTAGATATCTGTACAGGACGGGGAGCTGTGCAGTCCATAGCAGAGCATTGATGTATAAACCCAGACGAGATATCTGTCCGGGACGGGGAGCTGTGCAGACCACAGCAGTGCATTGATATATAAACCCGGACTAGATATCTGTACGGGACGGGGAGCTGTGCAGACCACAGCAGTGCATTGATCTATAAACCCAGACTAGATATCTGTCCATGACGGGAAGCTGTGTAGACCACAGCAGTGCATTGATATATAAACCCCGACTAGATATCTGTCCAGGACTCAGAGCTGTGCAGACGACAGCAGTGCATTAATCGATAAACCCGGACTAGACATCTGTCCAGGACTGGGAGCTGTGCAGACCACAGCAGTGCATTGATATATAAACCCGGACTAGATATATGTCCAGGACGGGGAGCTGTGTAGACCACAGAAGGGCCTTGATCTCTCAACCCAGACTAGATATCTGTCCAGGATGCGGAGCTGTGGAGACCACAGCAGGGCATTGATGTATAAACCCAGACTAGATATCTGTCCAGGACGGGGAGCTGTGTCGACCACAGCAGTGCATTGATCTATAAACCCGGACTCGATATCTGTCCAGGAAGGGGAGCTCTGTAGACCACAGCAGTGCATTGATCTATAAACCCGGACTAGATATCTGTCCAGGACGGGGAGCTGTGCAGACCACAGCAGTGCATTGATCTATAAACCCAGACTAGATATCTGTCCAGGACGGGGAGCTGTATAGACCACAGCAGTGCATTGATATATAAACACGGAGTAGATATCTGTCCATCACGGGGTGCTATGTATACTACAGTAGTGCATTGATCTATAAACCCGGACTAGATATCTGTCCAGGACGGGGAGCTGCGCACACCACAGCAGTGCATTGATCTATAAACACAGACTAGATATCTGTCCAGGATGGGGAGCTGTGCAAAAAACAGCAGTGCATTGATCTATAAACACGGACTAGATATCTGTACAGGACGGGGAGCTGTGCACACCACAGCAGTGCATTGATCTATAAAACCGGACTAGATATCTGTACAGGACGGGGAGATGTGCAAACCACAGCAGTGCATTGATCTATAACCCCAGACTAGATATCTGTCCAGCACGGGGTGCTGTGCAGACCACAGCAGTGCATTGATCTATAAACCCAGACTAGGTGTCTGTTCAGGACGAGAGCTGTGCACACCACAGCAGTGCATTGATCTATAAACCCAGACTAGATATCTGTCATGGTTGGGGAACTATGCAGACCACAGCAGTGCATTGATCAATAAACCCGGACTAGATATCTGTCCAGCATCGAGAACTGTGCAGACCACAGCAGTGCATTGATCTATAACCCCGGATTAGATATCTGTCCAGCACTGGGAGCTGTGCAAACCAGAGCAGTGCATTGATCTATAACACCGGATTAGCTATCTGTCCTGGATGGGGAGCTGTGCACACCACAGCAGTGCATTGATCAAAAAAGGCAGACAAGATATCTGCCCAGGACGGGGAGCTGTGCACACCACAGCAGTGCATTGATGTATAAACGCAGACTAGATATCTGTCCAGGACGGGGAGCTGTGCAGACCACAGCAGTGCGTTGATATATAAACACGGACTAGATATCTGTACAGGACGGGGAGCTGTGCAGACCACAGCAGTGCATTGATCTATAAACCCGGACTAGATTCTGTCCAGCACCGAGAGCTGTGCAGACCACAGCAGTGCATTGACCTCCAAACCCGGATTAGATATCTATCCAGCACTGGGAGCTGTGCAATCCACAGCAGTGCATTGATCTATAAACCCAGACGAGATATCTGTCCAGGATGGGGAGCTGTGTAGACCACAGCAGTGCATTGATCTATAAACCCGGACTAGATATCTGTCCAGGAGTCGGAGCTGTGCAGACCACAGCAGTGCATTGATCTATAAACCCGGACTAGATATCTGTCCAGGACTGGGAGCTGCGCAGACCACGGCAGTGCATTGATATATAAACCCGGACTTGATATCTGTCCAGGACGGGGAGCTGTGTAGACCACAGCAGTGCATTGATATATAAACACGGACTAGATGTCTGTCTAGGACTGGGAGCTGTGCAGACCACAGCAGTGCATTGATCTATAAACCCGGACGAGATATCTGTCCAGGACGGGGAGCTGTGCAAACCACAGCAGTGCATTGATCTATAAACCCGGACTAGATATCTGTACAGGACGGGGAGCTGTGCACACCACAGCAGTGCAATGATCTATAAAACCGGACTAGATATCTGTCCAGCATGGGGGGCTGTGCAGACCACAGCAGTGCATTGATCTATAAACCCGGACTAGATATCTGTCCAGGACGGGGATCTGTGCAGATCACAGCAGTGCATTGATCTATAAACCCGGACTCGATATCTGTCCAGGAAGGGGAGCTGTGTAGACCACAGCAGTGCATTGATCTATAAACCCGGACTAGATATCTGTCCAGGACGGGGAGCTGTGCAGACCACAGCAGTGCATTGATCTATAAACCCAGACTAGATATCTGTCCAGGACGGGGAGCTGTATAGACCACAGCAGTGCATTGATATATAAACACGGAGTAGATATCTGTCCATCACGGGGTGCTATGTAGACCACAGTAGTGCATTGATCTATAAACCCGGACTAGATATCTGTCCAGGACGGGGAGCTGCGCACACCACAGCAGTGCATTGATCTATAAACACAGACTAGATATCTGTCCAGGATGGGGAGCTGTGCAAACCACAGCAATGCATTGATCTATAAACCCGGACTAGATATCTGTACAGGACGGGGAGCTGTGCACACCACAGCAGTGCATTGATCTATAACACCGGACTAGATATCTGTCCTGGATGGGGAGCTGTGCAGACCACAGCAGTGCATTAATCTATAAACCCGGACTATATATCTGTCCAGGACGGGGAGCTGTGCAGAACACAGCAGTGCATTGATCTATAAACCTAGACTAGATATCTGTCCAGCACCGAGAACTGTGCAGACCAGAGCAGTGCATTGATCTATAATCCCGGACTAGATATCTGTCCAGTACGGGGAGCTGTGCAGTCCAGAGCAGTGAATTGATCTATAAACCCAGACTAGATATCTGTCCAGGACGGGGAGCTGTCCAAACCCCAGCAGTGCATTGATCAATAAAACCGGACTAGATATCTGTACAGGACGGGGAGCTGTGCAAACCACAGCAGTGCATTGATCTATAACCCCAGACTAGATATCTGTCCAGGACGGGGTGCTGTGCAGACCACAGCAGTGCATTGATCTATAAACCCAGACTAGATGTCTGTTCAGGACGGGAGCTGTGCACACCACAGCAGTGCATTGATCTATACACCCAGACTAGATATCTGTCATGGTTGGGGAGCTATGCAGACCACAGCAGTGCATTGATCAATAAACCCGGACTAGATATCTGTCCAGCATCGAGAACTGTGCAGACCACAGCAGTGCATTGATCGATAACCCCGGATTAGATATCTGTCCAGCACTGGGAGCTGTGCAAACCAGAGCAGTGCATTGATCTATAACACCGGATTAGCTATCTGTCCTGGATGGGGAGCTGTGCACACCACAGCAGTGCATTGATCTATAAACGCAGACAAGATATCTGCCCAGGATGGGGAGCTGTGCACACCACAGCAGTGCATTGATGTATAAACGCAGACTAGATATCTGTCCAGGATGGGGAGCTGTGCAGACCACAGCAGTGCATTGATCTATAAACCCGGACTAGATTCTGTCCAGCACCGAGAGCTGTGCAGACCACAGCAGTGCATTGACCTCTAAACCCGGATTAGATATCTATCCAGCACTGGGAGCTGTGCAATCCACAGCAGTGCATTGATCTATAAACCCAGACGAGATATCTGTCCAGGATGGGGAGCTGTGTAGACCACAGCAGTGCATTGATCTATAAACCCGGACTAGATATCTGTCCAGGAGTGGGAGCTGTGCAGACCACAGCAGTGCATTGACCTCTAAACCCGGATTAGATATCTATCCAGCACTGGGAGCTGTGCAATCCTCAGCAGTGCATTGATCTATAAACCCAGACGAGGTATCTGTCCAGGATGGGGAGCTGTGTAGATCACAGCAGTGCATTGATCTATAAACCCGGACTAGATATCTGTCCAGGACTGGGAGCTGTGCAGACCACGGCAGTGCATTGATATATAAACCCGGACTAGATATCTGTCCAGGACGGGGTGCTGTGCAGACCACAGCAGTGCATTTATCTATAAACCCAGACTAGATATCTGTCCAGGATGGGGAGCTGTGGAGACCAAAGTAGTGCATTGATCTAAAAACCCAGACGAGATATCTGTCCAGGACGGTGAGCTGTGCAGACCACAGCAGTGCATTGATATATAAACCGGACTGGATATCTGTCCAGGATGGGGAGCTGTGCAGACAACAGCAGTGCATTGATATATAAACCCGGACTAGATATCTGTCCAGGACGGGGAGCTGTGCACACCACAGCAATGCATTGATATATAAACCCGGACTAGATATCTGTACAGGACTGTGAGCTGTGCAGACCACAGCAGTGCATTGATCTATAAACCCAGACTAGATATCTGTCCAGGACGTGGAGCTGTGCAGACCACAGCAGTGCATTGATGTATAAACCCAGACTAGATATCTGTCCAGGACGGGGAGCTGTGCAGACCACAGCAGTGCATTGATCTATAAAACCCGGACGAGATATCTGTCCAGCACGGGGAGCTGTGCAGACCACAACAGTGCATTGATATATAAACACGGACTAGATATCTGTACAGGACGGGGAGCTGTGCAGACCATAGCAGAGCATTGATGTATTAACCCAGACGAGATATCTGTCCGGGACGGGGAGCTGTGCAGACCACAGCAGTGCATTGATATATAAACCCGGACTAGATATCTGTCCAGGATGCGGAGCTGTGGAGACCACAGCAGGGCATTGATGTATAAACCCAGACTAGATATCTGTCCAGGACGGGGAGCTGTGTAGACCACAGCAGTGCATTGATCTATAAACCCGGACTCGATATCTGTCCAGGACGGGGAGCTGTGTAGACCACAGCAGTGCATTGATCTATAAACCCGGACTCGATATCTGTCCAGGACGGGGAGCTGTGTAGACCATAGCAGAGCATTGATGTATAAACCCAGACGAGATATCTGTCCGGGACGGGGAGCTGTGCAGACCACAGCAGTGCATTGATATATAAACCCAGACGAGATATCTGTCCGGGACGGGGAGCTGTGCAGACCACAGCAGTGCATTGATATATAAACCCAGACGAGATATCTGTCCGGGACGGGGAGCTGTGCAGACCACAGCAGTGCATTGATCTATAAACCCAGACTAGATATCTGTCCATGACGGGAAGCTGTGTAGACCACAGCAGTGCATTGATATATAAACCCGGACAAGATATCTGTCCAGGACTCAGAGCTGTGCAGACGACAGCAGTGCATTAATCTATAAACCCGGACTAGACATCTGTCCAGGAATGGGAGCTGTGCAGACCACAGCAGTGCATTGATATATAAACCCGGACTAGATATACGTCCAGGACGGGGAGCTGTGTAGACCACAGAAGGGCATTGATCTCTCAACCCAGACTAGATATCTGTCCAGGATGCGGAGCTATGGAGACCACAGCAGGGCATTGATGTATAAACCCAGACTAGATATCTGTCCAGGACGGGGAGCTGTGTAGACCACAGCAGTGCATTGATCTATAAACCCGGACTCGATATCTATCCAGGAAGGGGAGCTGTGTAGACCACAGCAGTGCATTGATCTATAAACCCGGACTAGATATCTGTCCAGGACGGGGAGCTGCGCACACCACAGCAGTGCATTGATCTATAAACACAGACTAGATATCTGTCCAGGATGGGGAGCTGTGCAAACCACAGCAGTGCATTGATCTATAAACCCGGACTAGATATCTGTACAGGACGGGGAGCTGTGCACACCACAGCAGTGCATTGATCTATAAACCCGGACTAGATATCTGTCCAGGACGGGGAGCTGTGCAGACCACAGCAGTGCATTGATCTATAAACCCGGACTAGATATCTGTCCAGGACGGGGAGCTGTGCAGAACACAGCAGTGCATTGATCTATAAACCTAGACTAGATATCTGTCCAGTACGGGGAGCTGTGCAGTCCAGAGCAGGGCATTGAACTATAAACCCAGACTAGATATCTGTCCAGGACGGGGAGCTGTGCAAATTCCAGCAGTGCATTGATCAATAAAACCGGACTAGATATCTGTACAGGACGGGGAGCTGTGCAAACTACAGCAGTGCATTAATCTATAACCCCAGACTAGATATCTGTCCAGGACGGGGTGCGGTGCAGACCACAGCAGTGCATTGATATATAAACTCGGACTAGATATCTGTACAGGACGGGGAGTTGTGCAGACCACAGCAGTGCATTGATATATAAACCCGGACTAGATATCTGTACAGGACGGGGAGCTGTGCAGACCACAGCAGTGCATTGATCTATAAACCCAGAGTGGATATCTGTTCAGCACCGAGAGCTTTGCAGACCACAGCAGTGCATTGACCACTAAACCCGGATTAGATATCTATCCAGCACTGGGAGCTGTGCAATCCTCAGCAGTGCATTGATCTATAAACCCAGACGAGATATCTGTCCAGGATGGGGAGCTGTGTAGATCACAGCAGTGCACTGATCTATAAACCCGGACTAGATATCTGTCCAGGAGTGGGAGCTGTGCAGACCACAGCAGTGCATTGATATATAAACCCGGACTAGACATCAGTCCAGGACTGGGAGCTGTGCAGACCACAGCAGTGCATTGATATATAAACCCGGACTAGATATATGTCCAGGACGGGGAGCTGTGTAGACCACAGAAGGGCATTGATCTATAAACCCAGACTAGATATCTGTCCAGGATGCGGAGATGTGGAGACCACAGCAGGGCATTGATGCATAAACCCAGACTAGATATCTGTCCAGGACGGGAAGCTGTGTAGACCACAGCAGTGCATTGATCTATAAACCCAGACTAGATATCTGTCCAGGACGGGGAGCTGTATAGACCACAGCAGTGCATTGATGTATAAACACGGAGTAGATATCTGTCCATCACGGGGTGCTATGTAGACCACAGTAGTGCATTGATCTATAAACCCGGACTAGATATCTGTCCAGGACGGGGAGCTGCGCACACCACAGCAGTGCATTGATCTATAAACACAGACTAGATATCTGTCCAGGATGGGGAGCTGTGCAAACCACAGCAGTGCATTGATCTATAAACCCGGACTAGATATCTGTACAGGACGGGTAGCTGTGCACACCACAGCAGTGCATTGATCTATAAACCCGGACTAGATATCTGTCCAGGACGGGGAGCTGTGCAGGCCACAGCAGTGCATTGATCTATAAACCCGGACTAGATATCTGTCCAGGACTGGGAGCTGTGCAGACCACGGCAGTGCATTGATATAAAAACCCGGACTAGATATCTGTCCAGGACGGGGTGCTGTGCAGACCACAGCAGTGCATTTATCTATAAACCCAGACTAGATATCTGTCCAGGATGGTGAGCTGTGGAGACCAAAGTAGTGCATTGATCTATAAACCCAGACGAGATATCTGTCCAGGACGGTGAGCTGTGCACACCACAGCAGTGCATTGATATATAAACCGGACTGGATATCTGTCCAGGATGGGGAGCTGAGCAGACAACAGCAGTGCATTGATATATAAACCCGGACTAGATATCTGTCCAGGACGGGGAGATGTGCACACCACAGCAATGCATTGATATATAAACCCGGACTAGATATCTGTACAGGACTGGGAGCTGTGCAGACCACAGCAGTGCATTGATCTATAAACCCAGACTAGATATCTGTCCAGGACGGGGAGCTGTGCAGACCACAGCAGTGCATTGATCTATAAAACCCGGACGAGATATCTGTCCAGCACGGGGAGCTGTGCAGACCACAACAGTGCATTGATATATAAACCCGGACTTTATATCTGTACAGGACGGGGAGCTGTGCAGACCACAGCAGTGCATTGATCTATAAACCCAGACTAGATATCTGTCCATGACGGGAAGCTGTGTAGACCACAGCAGTGCATTGATATATAAACCCGGACTAGATATCTGTCCAGGACTCGGAGCTGTGCAGACCACAGCAGTGCATTAATCTATAAACCCGGACTAGACATCAGTCCAGGACTGGGAGCTGTGCAGACCACAGCAGTGCATTGATATATAAACCCGGACTAGATATATGTCCAGGACGGGGAGCTGTGTAGACCACAGAAGGGCATTGATCTATAAACCCAGACTAGATATCTGTCCAGGATGCGGAGATGTGGAGACCACAGCAGGGCATTGATGCATAAACCCAGACTAGATATCTGTCCAGGACGGGAAGCTGTGTAGACCACAGCAGTGCATTGATCTATAAACCCAGACTAGATATCTGTCCAGGACGGGGAGCTGTATAGACCACAGCAGTGCATTGATGTATAAACACGGAGTAGATATCTGTCCATCACGGGGTGCTATGTAGACCACAGTAGTGCATTGATCTATAAACCCGGACTAGATATCTGTCCAGGACGGGGAGCTGCGCACACCACAGCAGTGCATTGATCTATAAACACAGACTAGATATCTGTCCAGGATGGGGAGCTGTGCAAACCACAGCAGTGCATTGATCTATAAACCCGGACTAGATATCTGTACAGGACGGGTAGCTGTGCACACCACAGCAGTGCATTGATCTATAAACCCGGACTAGATATCTGTCCAGGACGGGGAGCTGTGCAGGCCACAGCAGTGCATTGATCTATAAACCCGGACTAGATATCTGTCCAGGACGGGGAGCTGTGCAGAACACAGCAGTGCATTGATCTATAAACCTAGACTAGATATCTGTCCAGCACCGAGAACTGTGCAGACCAGAGCAGTGCATTGATCTATAACCCCGGACTCGATATCTGTCCAGTACGGGGAGCTGTGCAGTCCAGAGCAGTGAATTGATCTATAACCCCAGACTCGATATCTGTCCAGGACGGGGTGCTGTGCAGACCACAGCAGTGCATTGATCTATAAACCCAGACTAGATGTCTGTTCAGGACGAGAGCTGTGCACACCACAGCAGTGCATTGATCTATAAACCCAGACTAGATATCTGTCATGGTTGGGGAGCTATGCAGACCACAGCAGTGCATTGATCAATAAACCCGGACTAGATATCTGTCCAGCATCGAGAACTGTGCAGACCACAGCAGTGCATTGATCTATAACCCCGGATTAGATATCTGTCCAGCACTGGGAGCTGTGCAAACCACGGCAGTGCATTGATCTATAACACCGGATTAGCTATCTGACCTGGATGGGGAGCTGTGCACACCACAGCAGTGCATTGATCTATAAACGCAGACAAGATATCTGCCCAGGACGGGGAGCTGTGCACACCACAGCAATGCATTGATGTATAAACGCAGACTCGATATCTGTCCAGGACGGGGAGCTGTGCTGACCACAGCAGTGCATTGATATATAAACTCGGACTAGATATCTGTACAGGACGGGGAGCTGTGCAGACCACAGCAGTGCATTGATCTATAAACCCGGACTAGATTCTGTCCAGCACCGAGAGCTGTGCAGACCACAGCAGTGCATTGACCTCTAAACCCGGATTAGATATCTATCCAGCACAGGGAACTGTGCAATCCACAGCAGTGCATTGATCTATAAACCCAGACGAGATATCTGTCCAGGATGGGGAGCTGTGTAGACCACAGCAGTGCATTGATCTATAAACCCGGACTAGATATCTGTCCAGGAGTGGGAGCTGTGCAGACCACAGCAGTGCATTGATCTATAAACCCGGACTAGATATCTGTCCAGGACTGGGAGCTGCGCAGACCACGGCAGTGCATTGATATATAAACCCGGACTAGATATCTGTCCAGGACGGGGTGCTTTGCAGACCACAGCAGTGCATTGATCTATAAACCCAGACTAGATATCTGTCCAGGATGGGGAGCTGTGGAGACCACAGTAGTGTATTGATCTATAAACCCGGACTAGATATCTGTCCAGGACGGGGAGCTGTGCACACCACAGCAATGCATTGATATATAAACCCGGACTAGTAATCTGTACAGGACTGGGAGCTGTGCAGACCACAGCAGTGCATTGATCTATAAACCCAGACTAGATATCTGTCCAGGACGGGGAGCTGTGCAGACCACAGCAGTGCATTGATATATAAACCCGGACTAGATATCTGTCCAGGACGAGAGCTGTGCACACCTCAGCAGTGCATTGATCTATAACACCGGACTAGATATATGTCCAGGACGGGGAGCTGTGTAGACCACAGCAGGGCATTGATCTATAAACCCAGACTAGATATCTGTACAGGATGCGGAGCTGTGGAGACCACAGCAGGGCATTGATGTATAATCCCAGACTAGATATCTGTCCAGGACGGGGAGCTGTGTAGACCACAGCAGTGCATTGATCAATAAACCCGGACTAGATATCTGTCCAGGACGGGGAGCTGTGTAGACCACAGCAGTGCATTGACCTATGAACGCGGACTAGATATCTGTCCAGGACGGGGAGCTGTGTAGACCACAGCAGTGCATTGATATATAAACCCGGACTAGATGTCTGTCTAGGACTGGGAGCTGTGCAGACCACAGCAGTGCATTGATCTATAAACCCGGACGAGATATCTGTCCAGAACGGGGGGCTGTGCAGATCACATTAGTGCATTGATCTATAAACCCGGACTAGATATCTGTCCAGGACGGGGAGCTGTGCAAACCACAGCAGTGCATTGATCTATAAACCCGGACTAGATATCTGTACAGGACGGGGAGCTGTGCACACCACAGCAGTGCAATGATCTATAAAACCGGACTAGATATCTGTCCAGCATGGGGGGCTGTGCAGACCACAGCAGTGCATTGATCTATAAACCCGGACTAGATATCTGTCCAAGACCGCGAGCTGTGCAGACCACAGCAGTGCATTGATCTATAAACCCGGACTAGATATCTCTCCGGGACGGGGAGCTGTGCAGAACACAGCAGTGCATTGATCTATAAACCTAGACTAGATATCTGTCCAGCACCGAGAACTGTGCAGACCACAGCAGTGCATTGATCTATAACCACAGACGAGATATCTGTCCAGGACGGGGTGCTGTGCAGACCACAGCAGTGCATTGATCTATAAACCCAGACGAGATGTCTATTCAGGACGAGAGCTGTGCAACCCACAGCAGTGCATTGATCTATAAACCCAGACTAGATATCTGTCATGGTCGGGGAGCTATGCAGACCACAGCAGTGCATTGATCAATAAACCCGGACTAGATATCTGTCCAGCACCGAGAACTGTGCAGACCACAGCAGTGCATTGATATATAATCCCGGACTAGATATCTGTCCAGGACGGGGTGCTGTGCAGACCACAGCAGTGCATTGATCTATAAACCCAGACTAGATATCTGTCCAGGATGGGGAGCTGTGGAGACCACAGCAGTGCATTGATCTATAAACCCAGACGAGATATCTGTCCAGGATGGGGAGCTGTGCAGACCACAGCATGCATTGATATATAAACCGGACTGGATATCTGTCCAGGATGGGGAGCTGTGCAGACAGCAGCAGTGCATTGATATATAAACCCGGACTAGATATCTGTCCAGGACGGGGTGCTGTGCAGACCACAGCAGTGCATTGATCTATAAACCCAGACTAGATATCTGTCCAGGGCGGGGTGCTGTGCAGACCACAGCAGTGCATTGATCTCTAAACCCAGGCGAGATATCTGTCCAGGACGGGGAGCTGTGCAGACCACAGCAGTGCATTGATATATAAACCGGACTGGATATCCGTCCAGGATGGGGAGCTGTGCAGACAACAGCAGTGCATTGATATATAAACCCGGGCTAGATATCTGTCCAGGACGGGGAGCTGTGCGCACCACAGCAATGCATTGATATATAAACCCGGACTAGGTATCTGTACAGGACTGGGAGCTGTGCAGACCACAGCAGTGCATTGATCTATAAATCCAGACTAGATATCTGTCCAGGACGGGGAGCGGTGCAGACCACAGCAGTGCATTGATATATAAACCCGGACTAGATATCTGTCCAGGACGAGAGCTGTGCACACCACAGCATTGCATTGATCTATAACCCCGGACTAGATATCTGTCCAGGACGGGGAGCTGTGCAGACCACAACAGTGCATTGATCTATTAAACCCGGACTAGATATCTGTCCAGCACGGGGAGCTGTGCAGACCACAGCAGTGCATTGATATATAAACCCGGACTAGATATCTGTACAGGACGGGGAGCTGTGCAGACCATGGCAGTGCATTGATCTATAAACCCAGACGAGATATCTGTCCGGGATGGGGAGCTGTGCAGACCACAGCAGTGCATTGATATATAAACCCGGACTAGATATCTGTCCAGCACCGAAAGCTGTGCAGACCACAGCAGTGCATTGATATATAAACCCAGACGAGATATCTGTCCAGGACGGGGAGCTGTGTAGACCACAGCAGTGCTTTGATATATAAACCCGGACTAGATGTCGGTCTAGGACTGGGAGCTGTGCAGACCGCAGCAGTGCATTGATCTATAATCCCGGACTAGATATCTGTCCAGGACGGGGAGCTGTGCAGACCACAGTAGTGCATTGATCTATAAACCCGGACTAGATTTCTGTCCAGGACGCGGAGCTGCGCACACCACAGCAGTGCATTGATCTATAAACCCGGACTAGATATCTGTCCAGCACCGAAAGCTGTGCAGACCACAGCAGTGCATTGATATATAAACCCAGACGAGATATCTGTCCAGGACGGGGAGCTGTGCAGACCACAGCAGTGCATTGATATATAAACCGGACTGGATATCTGTCCAGGATGGGGAGCTGTGCAGACAACAGGAGTGCATTGATATATAAACACGGACTGGATATCTGTCCAGGACGGGGAGCTGTGCAGACCACAGCAATGCATTGATATGTAAACCCGGACTAGATATCTGTACAGGACTGGGAGCTGTGCAGACCACAGCAGTGCATTGATCTATAAACCCGGACTAGATATCTGTCCAGGACGGGGAGCTGTGTAGACCACAGCAGTGCTTTGATATATAAACCCGGACTAGATGTCGGTCTAGGACTGGGAGCTGTGCAGACCGCAGCAGTGCATTGATCTATAATCCCGGACTAGATATCTGTCCAGGACGGGGAGCTGTGCAGACCACAGTAGTGCATTGATCTATAAACCCGGACTAGATTTCTGTCCAGGACGCGGAGCTGCGCACACCACAGCAGTGCATTGATCTATAAACACAGACTAGATCTCTGTCCAGGATGGGGAGCTGTGTAAGCCACAGCAGTGCATTGATCTATAAACCCGGACTAGATATCTGTACAGGACGGGGAGCTGTGCACACCACAGCAGTGCAATGATCTATAAACCCGGACTAGATATCTGTCCAGAATGGGGGGCTGTGCAGACCACAGCAGTGCATTGATCTATAAACGCGGACTAGATATCTGTCCAGGACAGGGAGCTGTGCAGACCACAGCATTGCATTGATCTATAAAACCGGACTAGATATCTGTCCAGGACCGAGAGCTGTGCAGACCACAGCAGTGCATTGATATATAAACCCAGACTAGATATCTGTCCAGGATGGGGAGCTGTGTAGACCACAGCAGTGCACTGATCTATAAACCCGGACTAAATATCTGTCCAGGACGGGGAGTTGTGCAGACCACAGCAGTGCATTGATATATAAACCGGACTGGATATCTGTTCAGGATGGGGAGCTGTGCAGACAACAGCAGTGCATTGATATATAAACCCGGACTAGATATCTGTCCAGGACGGGGAGCTGTGCACACCACAGCAATGCATTGATATGTAAACCCAGACAAGATATCTGTACAGGACTGAGAGCTGTGCAGACCACAGCAGTGCATTGATCTGTAAAGCCAGACGAGATATCTGTCCAGGACGGGGAGGGGTGCAGACCACAGCAGTGCATTGATCTATAAACCCAGACTAGATATCTGTCCAGGACGGGGAGCAGTGTAGACCACAGCAGTGTATTGATATATAAACCTGGACTAGATATCTGTCCAGGACGAGAGCTGTGCACACCACAGCAGTGCATTGATCTATAACCCCGGACTAGATATCTGTCCAGGACGGGGATCTGTACAGACCACAGCAGTGCATTGATCTCCAAACCCAGACTAGATATCTGTCCAGGACAGGGAGCTGTGTAGACTACAGCAGTGAATTGATCTATAAACCAAGACTAGATATCTGTCCAGGACGGGGACCTGTGCAGACCACAGCAGTGCATTGATCTATAAACCCGGACTAGATATCTGTACAGGACGGGGAGCTGTGCAGACCACAGCAGTGGTTTGATATATAAACCCGGACTAGATAACTGTAGAGGACGGGGAGCTGTGCAGACCACAGCAGTGCATTGAACTATAAACCCGGACTAGATATCTGTCCAGGACGAGAGCTGTGCACACCACAGCAGTGAATTGATCTATAAACCAAGACTAGATATCTGTCCAGGACGGGGAGCTGTGCAGACCACAGCAGTGCATTGATCTATAAACCCGGACTAGATATCTGTACAGGACGGGGAGCTGTGCAGACCACAGCAGTGGTTTGATATATAAACCCGGACTGGATATCTGTCCAGGACTGGGAGCTGTGCAGACCATAGCTGTGCATTGATCTATAAACCCAGACGAGATATCTGTCCGGGACGGGGAGCTGTCTTGACCACAGCAGTGCATTGATCTATAAACCCAGACTAGATATCTGTCCAGGATGGGGATCTGTGTAGACCACAGCAGTGCAGTGATCTATAAACCCGGACTAAATATCTGTCCAGGACTGGGAGCTGTGCAGACCACAGCAGTGCATTAATCTATAAAACCGGACTAGACATCTGTCCAGGACTGGGAGCTGTGCAGACCACAGCAGTGCATTGATATATAAACACGGACTCGATATATGTCCAGGACGGGGAGCTGTGTAGACCACAGCAGGGCATTGATCGATAAACCCAGACTAGATATCTGTCCAGGATGCGGAGCTGTGGAGACCACAGCAGGGCATTGTTATATAAACCCGGACTGGATATCTGTACAGGACGGGGAGCTGTGCAGACCATAGCAGTGCATTGATCTATAAACCCAGACGAGATATCTGTCCGGGACGGGCAGCTGTGCAGACCACAGCAGTGCATTGATATATAAACCCGGACTAGATATGTGTACAGGACGGGGAGCTGTGCAGACCACAGCAGTGCATTGATCTATAAACCCAGACTAGATATCTGTCCAGGACTGGGAGCTGTGCAGCCCACAACAGTGCATTAATCTATAAAACCGGACTAGACATCTGTCCAGGACTGGGAGCTGTGCAGACCGCAGCAGTGCATTGATATGTAAACCCGGACTAGATATCTGTCCAGGACGGGGAGCTGTGGAGACCACAGCAGTGCATTGATCTATAAACCCAGACTAGATATCTGTCCAGGACGGGGAGCTGTGGAGACCACAGCAGGGCATTGATCTATACACCCGGACTAGATATCTGTCCAGGACGCGGAGCTGTGTAGACCACAGCAGTGCATTGATCTATAAACGCGGACAAGATATCTGTACTGCATCAAGAGCTGTGCAGACCCCAGCAGTGCATTGATCTATAACCCCGGATGAGATATCTGTCCAGCACTGGGAGCTGTGCAGACCACAGCAGTGCATTGATCTATAAACCCAGACTAGATATCTGTCCAGGATGGGGAGCTGCGTAGACTACAGCAGTGCATTGATCTATAAACCCGGAGTAGATATCTGTCCTGCATCAAGAGCTGTGTGGACCACAGCAGTGCATTGATCTATAAATCCAGACTAGATATCTGTCCAGGACGGGGAGCTGTGCAGACCACAGCAGTGCATTGATCTATAAACCCAGACTAGATATCTGTCCAGGACGGGGAGCTGTGCCGACCACAGCAGTGCATTTATCTATAAACCCGGACTAGATATCTGACCAGCACGGGTAGCAGTGAAGACCACAGCAGTGCATTGATAAAAAAACCCGGACTAGATATCTGTACAGGACGGGGAGCTGTGCAGACCACAGCAGTGCATTGATCTATAAACCCGGACTAGATATCTGTCCAGTACGGGGAGCTGTGCAGACCACAGCAGTGCATTGCTCTATAAACCCAGACTAGATATCTGTCCACCACCGAGAGCTGTGCAGACCACAGCAGTGCATTGATGTATAAACCCGGATTAGATATCTGTCCAGCAGTGGGAGCTGTGCCGACCGCAGCAGAGCATTGATATGTAAACCCGGACTAGATATCTGTACAGGACTGGGAGCTGTGCAGACCACAGCAGTGCATTGATCACTAAACCCAGACTAGATATCTGTCCAGGACAGGGAGCTGTGTCGACTACAGTAGTGCATTGATGTATAAACCCGGGCTAGATATCTGTCCAGGACGGGGAGCTGTGCGCACCACAGCAATGCATTGATATATAAACCCGGACTAGATATCTGTACAGGACTAGGAGCTGTGCAGACCACAGCAGTGCATTGATCTATAAACCCAGACTAGATATCTGTCCAGGACGGGGAGCTGTGCAGACCACTGCAGTGCATTGATATATAAACCCGGACTAGATATCTGTCCAGGACGAGAGCTGTGCACACCACAGCAGTGCATTGATCTATAACCCCGGACAAGATATCTGAACAGGACGGGGAGCTGTGCAGACCACAACAGTGCATTGATCTATTAAACCCGGACTAGATATCTGTCCAGCACGGGGAGCTGTGCAGACCACAGCAGTGCATTGATATATAAACCCGGACTAGATATCTGTACAGGACGGGGAGCTGTGCAGACCATGGCAGTGCATTGATCTATAAACCCAGACGAGATATCTGTCCGGGATGGGGAGCTGTGCAGACCACAGCAGTGCATTGATATATAAACCCGGACTAGATATCTGTCCAGCACCGAGAGCTGTGCAGACCTCAGCAGTGCATTGATATATAAACCCAGACGAGATATCTGTCCAGGACCGAGAGCTGTGCAGACCACAGCAGTGCATTGATATATAAACCCAGACTAGATATGTGTCCAGGATGGGGAGCTGTGTAGACCACAGCAGTGCACTGATCTATAAACCCGGACTAGATATCTGTCCAGGAGTGGTAGCTGTGCAGACCACAGCAGTGCATTGATCTATAAACCCGGACTAGATATCTGTCCAGGACTGGGAGATATGCAGACCACGGCAGTGCATTGATATATAAACCAGGATTAGATATCTGTCTAGGACGGGGTGCTGTGCAGACCACAGCAGTGCATTGATCTATAAGCCCAGACTAGATATCTGTCCAGGATGGGGAGCTGTGGAGACCACAGCAGTGCATTGATCTATAAACCCAGACGAGATATCTGTCCAGGACGGGGAGTTGTGCAGACCACAGCAGTGCATTGATATATAAACCGGACTGGATATCTGTTCAGGATGGGGAGCTGTGCAGACAACAGCAGTGCATTGATATATAAACCCGGACTAGATATCTGTCCAGGACGGGGAGCTGTGCACACCACAGCAATGCATTGATATGTAAACCCAGACTAGATATCTGTACAGGACTGGGAGCTGTGCAGACCACAGCAGTGCATTGATCTGTAAACCCAGACGAGACATCTGTCCAGGACGGGGAGTTGTGCAGACCACAGCAGTGCATTGATATATAAACCGCACTGGATATCTGTTCAGGATGGGGAGCTGTGCAGGCAACAGCAGTGCATTGATATATAAACCCGGACTAGATATCTGTCCAGGACGGGGAGCTGTGCACACCACAGCAATGCATTGATATGTAAACCCAGACTAGATATCTGTACAGGACTGGGAGCTGTGCAGACCACAGCAGTGCATTGATCTGTAAACCCAGACGAGATATCTGTCCAGGACGGGGAGCTGTGCAGACCACAGCAATGCATTGATCTATAATCCCAGACTAGATATCTGTACAGGACGGGGAGCTGTGTAGACCACAGCAGTGTATTGATATATAAACCTGGACTAGATATCTGTCCAGGACGAGAGCTGTGCACACCACAGCAGTGCATTGATCTATAACCCCGGACTAGATATCTGTCCAGGACGGGGATCTGTACAGACCACAGCAGTGCATTGATCTCCAAACCCAGACAGATATCTGTCCAGGACAGGGAGCTGTGTAGACTACAGCAGTGAATTGATCTATAAACCAAGACTAGATATCTGTCCAGGACGGGGAGCTGTGCAGACCACAGCAGTGCATTGATCTATAAACCCGGACTAGATATCTGTACAGGACGGGGAGCTGTGCAGACCACAGCAGTGGTTTGATATATAAACCCGGACTAGATAACTGTAGAGGACGGGGAGCTGTGCAGACCACAGCAGTGCATTGATCTATAAACCCGGACTAGATATCTGTCCAGGACGAGAGCTGTGCACACCTCAGCAGTGAATTGATCTATAAACCAAGACTAGATATCTGTCCAGGACGGGGAGCTGTGCAGACCACAGCAGTGCATTGATCTATAAACCCGGACTAGATATCTGTACAGGACGGGGAGCTGTGCAGACCACAGCAGTGGTTTGAGATATAAACCCGGACTGGATATCTGTCCAGGACTGGGAGCTGTGCAGACCATAGCTGTGCATTGATCTATAAACCCAGACGAGATATCTGTCCGGGACGGGGAGCTGTCTTGACCACAGCAGTGCATTGATATATAAACCCGGACTAGATATCTGTCCAGGATGGGGAGCTGTGTAGACCACAGCAGTGCAGTGATCTATAAACCCGGACTAAATATCTGTCCAGGACTGGGAGCTGTACAGACCACAGCAGTGCATTAATCTATAAAACCGGACTAGACAGCTGTCCAGGACTGGGAGCTGTGCAGACCACAGCAGTGCATTGATATATAAACACGGACTCGATATATGTCCAGGATGGGGAGGTGTGTATACCACAGCAGGGCATTGATCTATAAACCCAGACTAGATATCTGTCTAGGATGCGGAGCTGTGGAGACCACAGCAGGGCATTGTTATATAAACCCGGACTGGATATCTGTACAGGACGGGGAGCTGTGCAGACCATAGCAGTGCATTGATCTATAAACCCAGACGAGATATCTGTCCGGGACGGGCAGCTGTGCAGACCACAGCAGTGCATTGATATATAAACCCGGACTAGATATGTGTACAGGACGGGGAGCTGTGCAGACCACAGCAGTGCATTGATCTATAAACCCAGACTAGATATCTGTCCAGGACGGGGAGCTGTGTAGACCATTTCAGTGCAGTGATCTATAAACCCGGACTAGATATCTGTCCAGGACTGGGAGCTGTGCAGCCCACAGCAGTGCATTAATCTATAAAACCGGACTAGACATCTGTCCAGGACTGGGAGCTGTGCAGACCGCAGCAGTGCATTGATATGTAAACCCGGACTAGATATCTGTCCAGGACGGGGAGCTGTGGAGACCACAGCAGTGCATTGATCTATAAACCCAGACTAGATATCTGTCCAGGACGGGGAGCTGTGGAGACCACAGCAGGGCATTGATCTATAAACCCGGACTAGATATCTGTCCAGGACGGGGAGCTGTGTAGACCACAGCAGTGCATTGATCTATAAACGCGGACAAGATATCTGTACTGCATCAAGAGCTGTGCAGACCACAGCGGTGCATTGATCTATAACCCCGGATGAGATATCTGTCCAGCACTGGGAGCTGTGCAGACCACAGCAGTGCATTGATCTATAAACCCAGACTAGATATCTGTCCAGGACGGGTAGCTGTGTAGACCACAGCAGTGCATTGATCTATAAACCCGTAGTAGATATCTGTCCTGCATCAAGAGCTGTGTGGACCACAGCAGTGCATTGATCTATAAACCCAGACTAGATATCTGTCCAGGAAGGGGAGCTGTGCAGATCACAGCAGTGCATTGATCTATAAACCCAGACTAGATATCTGTCCAGGACGGGGAGCTGTGCCGACCACAGCAGTGCATTTATCTATAAACCCGGACTAGATATCTGACAAGCACGGGTAGCAGTGAAGACCACAGCAGTGCATTGATAAAAAAACCTGGACTAGATATCTGTACAGGACGGGGAGCTGTGCAGACCACAGCAGTGCATTGATCTATAAACCCGGACTAGATATCTGTCCAGTACGGGGAGCTGTGCAGACCACAGCAGTGCATTGCTCTATAAACCCAGACTAGATATCTGTCCAGCACCGAGAGCTGTGCAGACCACAGCAGTGCATTGATGTATAAACCCGGATTAGATATCTGTCCAGCAGTGGGAGCTGTGCCGACCGCAGCAGAGCATTGATATGTAAACCCGGACTAGATATCTGTACAGGACTGGGAGCTGTACAGACCACAGCAGTGCATTGATCTCTAAACCCAGACTAGACATCTGTCCAGGACAGGGAGCTGTGTAGACTACAGCAGTGCATTGATATATAAACCCGGGCTAGATATCTGTCCAGGACGGGGAGCTGTGCGCACCACAGCAATGCATTGATATATAAACCCGAACTAGATATCTGTACAGGACTGGGAGCTGTGCAGACCACAGCAGTGCATTGATCTATAAACCCAGACTAGATATCTGTCCAGGACGGGGAGCTGTGCAGACCACAGCAGTGCATTGATATATAAACCCGGACTAGATATCTGTCCAGGACGAGAGCTGTGCACACCACAGCAGTGCATTGATCTATAACCCCGGACTAGATATCTGTCCAGGACGGGGAGCTGTGCAGACCACAACAGTGCATTGATCTATTAAACCCGGACTAGATATCTGTCCAGCACGGGGAGCTGTGCAGACCACAGCAGTGCATTGATATATAAACCCGGACTAGATATCTGTACAGGACGGGGAGCTGTGCAGACCATGGCAGTGCATTGATCTATAAACCCAGACGAGATATCTGTCCGGGATGGGGAGCTGTGCAGACCACAGCAGTGCATTGATATATAAACCCGGACTAGATATCTGTCCAGCACCGAGAGCTGTGCAGACCACAGCAGTGCATTGATATATAAACCCAGACGAGATATCTGTCCAGGACGGGGAGTTGTGCAGACCACAGCAGTGCATTGATATATAAACCGGACTGGATATCTGTCCAGGATGGGGAGCTGTGCAGACAACAGGAGTGCATTGATATATAAACCCGGACTAGATATCTGTCCAGGACGGGGAGCTGTGCAGACCATGGCAGTGCATTGATCTATAAACCCAGACGAGATATCTGTCCGGGATGGGGAGCTGTGCAGACCACAGCAGTGCATTGATATATAAACCGGACTGGATATCTATCCAGGATGGGGAGCTGTGCAGACAACAGGAGTGCATTGATATATAAACACGGACTGGATATCTGTCCAGGACGGGGAGCTGTGCACACCACAGCAATGCATTGATATGTAAACCCGGACTAGATATCTGTACAGGACTGGGAGCTGTGCAGACCACAGCAGTGCATTGATCTATAAACCCGGACTAGATATCTGTCCAGGACGGGGAGCTGTGTAGACCACAGCAGTGCTTTGATATATAAACCCGGAGTAGATGTCGGTCCAGCACCGAGAGCTGTGCAGACCACAGCAGTGCATTGATATATAAACCCAGACGAGATATCTGTCCAGGACGGGAAGTTGTGCAGACCACAGCAGTGCATTGATATATAAACCGGACTGGATATCTGTCCAGGATGGGGAGCTGTGCAGACCACAGTAGTGCATTGATCTATAAACCCGGACTAGATTTCTGTCCAGGACGAGGAGCTGCGCACACCACAGCAGTGCATTGATCTATAAACACAGACTAGATATCTGTCCAGGATGGGGAGCTGTGCAAGCCACAGCAGTGCATTGATCTATAAACCCGGACTAGATATCTGTACAGGACGGGGAGCTGTGCACACCACAGCAGTGCAATGATCTATAAACCCGGACTAGATATCTGTCCAGAATGGGGGGCTGTGCAGACCACAGCAGTGCATTGATCTATAAACGCGGACTAGATATCTGTCCAGGACGGGGAGCTGTGCAGACCACAGCATTGCATTGATCTATAAAACCGGACTAGATATCTGTCCAGGACCGAGAGCTGTGCAGACCACAGCAGTGCATTGATATATAAACCCAGACTAGATATCTGTCCAGGATGGGGAGCTGTGTAGACCACAGCAGTGCACTGATCTATAAACCCGGACTAGATATCTGTCCAGGAGTGGGAGCTGTGCAGACCACAGCAGTGCATTGATCTATAAACCCGGACTAGATATCTGTCCAGGACTGGGAGATATGCAGACCACGGCAGTGCATTGATATATAAACCAGGATTAGATATCTGTCTAGGACGGGGTGCTGTGCAGACCACAGCAGTGCATTGATCTATAAGCCCAGACTAGATATCTGTCCAGGATGGGGAGCTGTGGAGACCACAGCAGTGCATTGATTTATCAACCCAGACGAGATATCTGTCCAGGACGGGGAGTTGTGCAGACCACAGCAGTGCATTGATATATAAACCCGGACTAGATATCTGTACAGGACTGGGAGCTGTGCAGACCACAGCAGTGCATTGATCTGTAAACCCAGACGAGATATCTGGACTGGACGGGGAGCTGTGCAGACCATAGCTGTGCATTGATCTATAAACCCAGACGAGATATCTGTCCGGTACGGGGAGCTGTCTTGACCACAGCAGTGCTATGCTATATAAACCTGGACTAGATATCTGTCCAGGACGGGGAGCTGTGCAGACCACAGCAGTGCATTGATCTATAAACCCAGACTAGATATCTGTCCAGGATGGGGAGCTGTGTAGACCACAGCAGTGCAGTGATCTATAAACCCGGACTAAATATCTGTCCAGGACTGGGAGCTGTGCAGACCACAGCAGTGCATTAATCTATAAAACCGGACTAGACATCTGTCCAGGACTGGGAGCTGTGCAGACCACAGCAGTGCATTGATATATAAACACGGACTCGATATATGTCCAGGACGGGGAGCTGTGTAGACCACAGCAGGGCATTGATCTATAAACCCAGACTAGATATCTGTCCAGGATGCGGAGCTGTGGAGACCACAGCAGGGCATTGTTATATAAACCCGGACTGGATATCTGTAGAGGACGGGGAGCTGTGCAGACCATAGCAGTGCATTGATCTATAAACCCAGACGAGATATCTGTCCGGGACGGGCAGCTGTGCAGACCACAGCAGTGCATTGATATATAAACCCGGACTAGATATGTGTACAGGACGGGGAGCTGTGCAGACCACAGCAGTGCATTGATCTATAAACCCAGACTAGATATCTGTCCAGGACGGGGAGCTGTGTAGACCACAGCAGTGCAGTGATCTATAAACCCGGACTAGATATCTGTCCAGGACTGGGAGCTGTGCAGCCCACAGCAGTGCATTAATCTATAAAACCGGACTAGACATCTGTCCAGGACTGGGAGCTGTGCAGACCGCAGCAGTGCATTGATATGTTAACCCGGACTAGATATCTGTCCAGGACGGGGAGCTGTGGAGACCACAGCAGTGCATTGATCTATAAACCCAGACTAGATATCTGTCCAGGACGGGGAGTTGTGGATACCACAGCAGGGCATTGATCTATAAACCCGGACTAGATATCTGTCCAGGACGGGGAGCTGTGTAGACCACAGCAGGGCATTGATCTATAACCCCGGATGAGATATCTGTCCAGCACTGGGAGCTGTGCAGACCACAGCAGTGCATTGATCTATAAACCCAGACTAGATATCTGTACAGGACGGGGAGCTGTGCAGACCACAGCAGTGGTTTGATATATAAACCCGGACTGGATATCTGTCCAGGACTGGGAGCTGTGCAGACCATAGCTGTGCATTGATCTATAAACCCAGACGAGATATCTGTCCGGGACGGGGAGCTGTCTTGACCACAGCAGTGCATTGATATATAAACCCGGACTAGATATCTGTCCAAGACGGGGAGCTGTGTAGACCACAGCAGTGCATTGATCTATAAACCCGGACAAGATATCTGTACTGCATCAAGAGCTGTGCAGACCCCAGCAGTGCATTGATATGTAAACCCGGACTAGATATCTGTACAGGACTGGGAGCTGTGCAGACCACAGCAGTGCATTGATCTCTATACCCAGACTAGATATCTGTCCAGGACAGGGAGCTGTGTAGACTACAGCAGTGCATTGATATATAAACCCGGGCTAGATATCTGTCCAGGACGGGGAGCTGTGCGCACCACAGCAATGCATTGATATATAAACCCGGACTAGATATCTGTACAGGACTGGGAGCTGTGCAGACCACAGCAGTGCATTGATCTATAAACCCAGACTAGATATCTGTCCAGGACGGGGAGCTGTGCAGACCACAGCAGTGCATTGATATATAAACCCGGACTAGATATCTGTCCAGGACGAGAGCTGTGCACACCACAGCAGTGCATTGATCTATAACCCCGGACTAGATATCTGTCCAGAACGGGGAGCTGTGCAGACCATAACAGTGCATTGATCTATGAAACCCGGACTAGATATCTGTACAGGACGGGGAGCTGTGCAGACCATGGCAGTGCATTGATCTATAAACCCAGACGAGATATCTGTCCGGGATGGGGAGCTGTGCAGACCACAGCAGTGCATTGATATATAAACCCGGACTAGATATCTGTCCAGCACCGAGAGCTGTGCAGACCAAGCAGTGCATTGATATATAAACCCAGACGAGATATCTGTCCAGGACGGGGAGTTGTGCAGACTACAGCAGTGCATTGATATATAAACCGGACTGGATATCTGTCCAGGATGGGGAGCTGTGCAGACAACAGGAGTGCATTGATATATAAACCCGGACTAGATATCTGTCCTGGACGGGGAGCTGTGCACACCACAGCAATGCATTGATATGTAAACCCGGACTAGATATCTGTACAGGACTGGGAGCTGTGCAGACCACAGCAGTGCATTGATCTATAAACCCGGACTAGATATCTGTCCAGGACGGGGAGCTGTGTAGACCACAGCAGTGCTTTGATATATAAACCCGGACTAGATGTCGGTCTAGGCCTGGGAGCTGTGCAGACCACAGCAGTGCATTGATCTATAATCCCGGACTAGATATCTGTCCAGGACAGGGAGCTGTGCAGACCACAGTAGTGCATTGATCTATACACCCGGACTAGATTTCTGTCCAGGACGAGGAGCTGCGCACACCACAGCAGTGCATTGATCTATAAACACAGACTAGATATCTGTCCAGGATGGGGAGCTGTGCAAGCCACAGCAGTGCATTGATCTATAAACCCGGACTAGATATCTGTACAGGACGGGGAGCTGTGCACACCACAGCAGTGCAATGATCTATAGACCCGGACTAGATATCTGTCCAGAATGGGGGGCTGTGCAGACCACAGCAGTGCATTGATCTATAAACGCGGACTAGATATCTGTCCAGGACGGGGAGCTGTGCAGACCACAGCATTGCATTGATCTATAAAACCGGACGAGATATCTGTCCAGGACCGAGAGCTGTGCAGACCACAGCAGTGCATCGATATATAAACCCAGACTAGATATCTGTCCAGGATGGGGAGCTGTGTAGACCACAGCAGTGCACTGATCTATAAACCCGGACTAGATATCTGTCCAGGAGTGGGAGCTGTGCAGACTACAGCAGTGCATTGATCTATAAACCCGGACTAGATATCTGTCCAGGACTGGGAGATATGCAGACCACGGCAGTGCATTGATATATAAACCAGGATTAGATATCTATCTAGGACGGGGTGCTGTGCAGACCACAGCAGTGCATTGATCTATAAGCCCAGAATGGATATCTGTCCAGGATGGGGAGCTGTGGAGACCACAGCAGTGCATTGATCTATAAACCCAGACGAGATATCTGTCCAGGACGGGGAGTTGTGCAGACCACAGCAGTGCATTGATATATAAACCCGGACTAGATATCTGTCCAGGACGGGGAGCTGTGCACACCACAGCAATGCATTGATATGTAAACCCAGACTAGATATCTGTACAGGACTGGGAGCTGAGCAGACCACAGCAGTGCATTGATCTGTAAACCCAGACGAGATATCTGGACTGGACGGGGAGCTGTGCAGACCATAGCTGTGCATTGATCTATAAACCCAGACGAGATATCTGTCCGGGACGGGGAGCTGTCTTGACCACAGCAGTGCATTGATATATAAACCCGGACTAGATATCTGTCCAGGACGGGGAGCTGTGCAGACCACAGCAGTGCATTGATCTATAAACCCAGACTAGATATCTGTCCAGGATGGGGAGCTGTGTAGACCACAGCAGTGCAGTGATCTATAAACCCGGACTAAATATCTGTCCAGGACTGGGAGCTGTGCAGACCACAGCAGTGCATTAATCTATAAAACCGGACTAGACATCTGTCCAGGACTGGGAGCTGTGCAGACCACAGCAGTGCATTGATATATAAACACGGATTCGATATATGTCCAGGACGGGGAGCTGTGTAGACCACAGCAGGGCATTGATCTATAAACCCAGACTAGATATCTGTCCAGGATGCCGAGCTGTGGAGACCACAGCAGGGCATTGTTATATAAACCCGGACTGGATATCTGTAGAGGACGGGGAGCTGTGCAGACCATAGCAGTGCATTGATCTATAAACCCAGACGAGATATCTGTCCGGGACGGGCAGCTGTGCAGACCACAGCAGTGCATTGATATATAAACCCGGACTAGATATGTGTACAGGACGGGGAGCTGTGCAGACCACAGCAGTGCATTGATCTATAAACCCAGACTAGATATCTGTCCAGGACGGGGAGCTGTGTAGACCACAGCAGTGCAGTGATCTATAAACCCGGACTAGATATCTGTCCAGGACTGGGAGCTGTGCAGCCCACAGCAGTGCATTCATCTATAAAACCGGACTAGACATCTGTCCAGGACTGGGAGCTGTGCAGACCGCAGCAGTGCATTGATATGTAAACCCGGACTAGATATCTGTCCAGGACGGGGAGCTGTGGAGACCACAGCAGTGCATTGATCTATAAACCCAGACTAGATATCTGTCCAGGACGGGGAGTTGTGGAGACCACAGCAGTGCATTGATCTATAAACCCACACTAGATATCTGTCCTGCACCGAGAGCTGTGCAGACCGCAGCAGTGCATTGATGTATAAACCCGGATTAGATATCTGTCCAGCAGTGGGAGCTGTGCCGACCGCAGCAGAGCATTGATATGTAAACCCGGACTAGATATCTGTACAGGACTGGGAGCTGTGCAGACCACAGCAGTGCATTGATCTCTAAACCCAGACTAGATATCTGTCCAGGACAGGGAGCTGTGTAGATTACAGCAGTGAATTGATCTATAAACCAAGACTAGATATCTGTCCAGGACGGGGAGCTGTGCAGACCACAGCAGTGCATTGATCTATAAACCCGGACTGGATATCTGTACAGGACGGGGAGCTGTGCAGACCACAGCAGTGCATTGATCTATAAACCCCGACTAGTTATCTGTCCTGGACGGGGTTCAGTGTATACCACAGCAGTGCATTGATCTATAAACCCGGACTAGATATCTGTCCAGGACGGGGAGCTGTGCAGAACAGAACAGGACACTAATGTCTCAACCTGAAAGAAATATCCATCCAGCATTGGAAGCTGCACAGACTGCATCATTGTATTATCTATAAACTTCAACTAGATAGTCTGACCAGGACAGCGACCTGTGCAGTGGTCACCCATGAATTCATCTGTAAACTCGGAGCAGCTACCCTCCCAGAATGTAGGATTATGCACACCACCCCAATACATTGATCTGTAACCCAGGAGCAGTTACCCTCCCAGCATGTAGGACTGTGTACACCGCTTCAATATATTGATCTGTAACCCAGGAGCAGTTACCCTCCCAGCATGTAGGACTGTGTACACCACCCCAATACATTGATCTGTAACCCAGGAGCAGTTACCCTCCCAGCATGTAGGACTGTGTACACCACCCCAGTGCATTGATCTGTAACCCAGCAGCAGTTCCCCTCCCAGCATGTGGAGCTCTGTACCCCACCCCAGTGCATTGCTCAGTAACACTGTGTTATATCCCTGCCCAGTGTGGGGAAACTTGCAGCCCATGCTGGAAGTGACAGGATATGCAGCTCCCATCCATTTACAGCTCCATGTCTCCATTGTGCCCTAACAAGGGGGTGCTGTGGGTATGAACCTCACTGCCAGAGAGAGATGGCGGGGGACTCAGTTTAAATATCACCACATGGGAGGGGTTAAGGAAATAGACAGAGAGGGGGAAACTGAGAGACGGTTTCATGAAAGGATGTGTTCCCAAGGTTGCAGAATGCTGAAATGGAGACACTTCGATAACATCCTGTAACATGAGCCAGTCTTCCCAGGAAAGATGGGAAAAAGGGATTTTGGTGTGAGGTCAGATGAAGCAACAGCTGCTGTGTGGGTTTGAATTTATTTTTATGTAATTACTGCAGAGTTGCAGTGGGGTAATAAGCAGTTGAGAGAAAGGGGGTCTCAGAGGTGTTAACAGTTGATGTAAAATGTTCACTTTCAGAGTTAAAAAATAAATTGATATTTTTGTTTAAACAGTGGAATTTGGGAGTTCTCTGTCACTCATATTTTAACAGTTTACAAGGCAAATTGAGCATTTCTTTATGTTTAGTTTATATTACCAGATGAGCTCAATGTTGTGTCCTAACAATTGCTGTGTGTATCTGTGTGTCTGTGTGTGGGGCAGGTCTGGCAGTCTCTGTGGTGCTTAAAGTGATGCAATGCCACCCTCTGCTGGCCTCCCCACGCCACTGCACAGGCATTGGCAGAGGGTAAAAACCAACAGAGATTCATTCAGAGAGGGGGAGGGAGAAGGCAGCTGCTCACAGCACCATCCAAACTGATGTCTTATCTATGTACTGATCTAAATGTCCTTTAAACGTTGTAACTGTCCTTGCTTTCACCACTTCCTCTCGAAGTTCATTCCACACCCAAGCCAGATTCTGTCTTACATAATTACCTCTCCTGACTTTTGTAAATCTTTTTCCTCACATCTTAAAATATCCCTCAGTTTTGAATCCCCAACTCTAGGGAAAAGACATCAGCCCTTGTGTAAAGTTACCGCAGAATCTCATATGCTTCAGTGAAAACATTCCCAGCCTATCCAGCCTCTCCTTGTAGCTCACTCCCTCCTTTCCCAGCAACATCCAGGTTAATCTCTTCTGAACCCTCTCCAGTTTAAAATATCAAGGTCAATAATATTAAAGTGAAGAGTCAAAGTATTTTGTTAGGGCACGGGGAGTCCAAAACTAGAGGACATAGACTTAAGGTGAGAGGGGAAACATTTAAAAGTGACCTAAGGGGCAGCTTTTTCACCCAGAGGGTGGTGTGCCTATGGAATGAGCAGGCAGGGTGACCAGACTGGACACAGTATTCCAGAAGAGGTCTCACCAATGTCCTGTACATCCTCAACATGACATCCCAATTCCGATACTCAAAGTGTCTCACCAATGAAGAAAAGTGTGTTAAACACCTCCTTAACCACACTATCTATATGAAATGCAAATTTTAAAGAATTATACCTGACGGCCTAGGTTTCTGTTCTACAGCACTGCCAAATACCCTACTTTTAATTGTATAGGTCCTGTTCTTGTTTGATTTACCAAATCCAATGCCTCGCATTAATCCAAACTAAACTCCATCTGCCACCTCTCAGCCCAGTGAGTGATATTACTGTCACCTCCCCCTCACCCTTCAATTTTAAAATGCCCATCTCCCTCTCCAGGAGGCCTGCACACTCCGGTCTTGATTATCTCAAAGACCCTGAGCTTGGTTTGCCTTGTGTAGTTAGGGAGAGGAGGGACAGATTGCAGACACAGTCAGTGGGGAGGAGAGGCTGGACAGTAATCAGCGGCCTGGTATCATTTCATGGTTTTAGGAAGAGGGCAGTCGCATGTTAGAGGTGGGTAAGAGTGATCGGTGTTTTGGAGTCAGAAATTAAGCTCTTCCTTCGTCTCTGGTGTTCAGTAATAAATATCTATTTAAGACTCTTCATTGGGCAGAGTGTATTTGCAGGATTTCTTTCCTTAATATTGCAGACTACAGATAATAGCAATTAAAGATGTTTATAGTTAATTTTGATAGCATAGCAAGTACACTCAATATCCTACAGTTGAGACAAATATCTTGTATTTGTTTAACAATACAAAGTGTTTTGTGTAGTTCAGTAATGGGAACCTGATTATAATAAATCCACACCGAGCTGAAAGTGGGCACTAAAATATGACCCAAGTCTGGGTATGGTAGTGTAGTGGGTAGTGTCCCTGACTCTGAACCAGAGGGGAAAAGTTTTGATGAGGCCTAAAGGGCACCTTTTCACACAGAGGGTTGTGTGCGTATGGAATGAGCTGCCAGAGGAAGTGGTGGAGGCTGGTTCAACTACAGCATGTAAAAGGCATCTGGATGCTGACAGACCTGCTGAGCGTTTCCAGCAAATTTCTGTATTTGTTACAAAATGCATGCATTTTAACACAGGTATTCTGAATACATTAAATATTTTATTTTTTTATTGACGCAGGGCCATGTAAACATATTTCAAATCGGCTGAGACCATTTTCTGCTCAGGGTATTGCTCTATGTATGACAGCAGCAATGATGCACCTACATGGAACAGGGAATGTGATGGAGACATAGTTTGGACAATGTACGAGGAGACCTCACATGGTCCAGTTTGGGAGAGGATGATATTACTGTGTGATTCAACTCAGAGCGGGAGAAACTGTAATCTGCCCGAAAAAGAATGGCCTCTTGCACTCTCTCCTTTGTGGTTCCTCATCACAGCAACGTGCGCGAGCTAAAAAAAAATCTACAGTCATCGTTACCATTCCTATTTTTATAGAATCCCTGCAGTGTTGAAAAAGGCCCTTCGGCCCAACAAGTCCATACCAACCTTCCCAACCCATAGCCCTATATTTACCCCTGACTAATGAAGCTAACCTAAAAATCCCTGAACACTACAGACAATTCAGCGTGACCAATCCACCGAACCTACACAGTTTGTGGTAGGAAACAGGATCACCCATTAGAAGCTCACACAGATAAGGGGGGAATGTGCAAACTCCACAGAGACAGTCACCCAAGGCTGGAATCGAACCCAAGTTCCTAGTGCTCGGAGGCAGCAGTGCTAACCACCGTGCTACCCTTTGGGTGCTCCCTGATCAGAATTCACTGGAATATACTCACTGCCTAAAGCAAAGGGAATTCAGCCAAATTCAACTCTCCCAGGATGAAATCCCATTGCTCACAGCTGTGTGAGTACAATATCTTCAGAAGCAGAATAACGTTTTGGACCATCTCAATTTTTACTTTTATCAGGAGTTACAATAATATCTGGACTAAGTTGTTTCAAGTTAAAATTGCTGAAATTTTGTTAATCCGTGTGTGTGTGTATGCATGTGTTTGTGTGTGTGTGTGTGTGTGTGTTTGTGTGTGTGTGTGTGTGTCTGTGTGTGTGTGTGTGTGTGTGTGTGTGTGTGTGTGCGTGTGTGCGTGTGTGTCTGTGTGTGTGTGTGTCTGTGTATGTGTGTTTAGAAAGGGAAATATTAGACCATAAGACATCGGAGTGGAGGTAAGGCCATAGGACCCATCGAGTCCACTCTGCCATTTAATCATGGCTGATGGGCATTTCAACTCCACTTACCTGCATTCTCCCTGTAGCCCTTAATACCTTGTGACATCAAGAATTTATCAGTCTCTTCCTTGAAGACATTTAGCATCCCTGCCTCCACTGCACTCTGTGGCAATGAATTCCACAGGCCCCACCACTCTCTGGCGGAAGAAATGTCTCCGCATGTCTGTTCTGAATTGACCCCCTCTGATTCTAAGGCTGTATCCACGGGTCCTAGTCTCCTCGCCTAACGGAAACAATTTCTTAGCATCCATCCTTTCTAAGCCATTGATTATATATTTGCAATACCCAAACACTTTGCCATTCATCTTTCCACCATAGTTGGAGTAATATTGCTCTGGATCATAAACGTGTTGTTTGAACAGATTAAAGAAACTAGCCTGACTTGTTCCTAAAACTGACCCTGACCCAGTCTGAGACCGATATCATCAGCCATATCACCGACCTGGTTACATTTAACATTTGTTGTGAGCAGTGGAGGAGTGGGACTAGAAAAGGAAACAGTGACCCAAAAAGCTGGTGAACTATAGACCGATGAGCCTGATGTCAGTGGTGGGTAAGTTGTTGGAGGGGATTCTGAGGAATAGCATTTACATACATTTGGGAAGGAAAGGGCTGTTCAGAGTAGACAACATGGCTTTCTGCATGGGAAATCATGTCTCATTTATTTGGTTGAGTTTTTTGAAGAGGTGACAAAGAAGATTGATGAAGACAGTATGGTAGACATTGTCTATATGGGCTTCAGCAAGGTGTTCATTTAAAGAACAAATACCAAAGAAAATTTACAGCCGAGGAACAGGCCCTTCGCCCTCCAAGCCTGAGCCGATCCAAATGTACTGTCTAAATCTGTCACCCAATTCCTAAGCATCTGTCTTCCTCTGCTCCCCACCTCCTCATGCATCTGTCCAGACGCATCTTAAATGAATCGACCGTGCCTGCCTTTACCACCTCTGCTGGCAACACGTTCCAAATGCCCACCACCCTCTGTGTGAAGTACTTACCGCGTGTATCCCCCTTAAACATTCCACCTCTCACTTTGAAAGCACGACCTCTCGTTACTGAATCCTTCAACCTGGGAAAAAGCCCCTCTCTATCCACCCTGTCTATACCCTTCATGATTTTGTAAACCTCAATCAGGTCCCTCCCCCATCTCCTTTTTTCCAGTGAAAATAAACCTAACCTACTCAGCCTCTCTTCATAGCTAGTATTTCATTTTGATTGGGAGACAGATTAGTAAGTTTCAGTCACATGGGATACAGAGGAAGCTCGTCACAATTGGCTTGAAGGAAGAGGGATATTTTTCAGACTGGAGGCTTGTGAGCAGCAGTGTGCTTTTAGAATCAGTACTGAGTTCACTGCATTTCATCATTTATGTAATGGATTTAGATGTGAATATTGGGGCCATAGTTCGAAAGGTTACAGATGACATCAGAAAGGTGGTGTAGTAGATTATCTCACAGTATTACAAGACCACAATTAGATGGAACAAAGGGGCATGGATGGACAGATGAAGTTTAATTTAGATAAATACGAGGTTTTGCATTTTGTAAATGCAAACCAGGGCAGGAATTATACAATTGTTGGTAAGGTCCTGGGGCATGTTGTGAAACAACGGGGCATAGGGCTGCAGGTGCATAGTTCCTTGAAAGTGGAGTCGCAGATAGACAGTGTGGTGCAGAACATATTTGGCACATTTGCCTTAATCAGTCAGAGCATTGAGTATAGGAGTTGTGGTGGTATGGTGCATCTGTACAGGATGTTGGTGAGACCTCTTTAAGAATACTGCGTACAACTTGGTTGTCTGCAGAAATGACTGACACACAGATGTTCCAGGACTGGAGGTTTGAGCTTTAAGGAGAGGTTGATTAGGTTGAGGTGCTTACTCCTGGAGTGTCAGAGGCTGAAGGGTGACATTATAGAGGTTTATAAAACCATCAGGGGCATGGATATTCTGAACAGCCACGTTCTGCTCCCCAGGATAGGGGAGTCCAGAACAAAAGGGCATAGGTTGGAGGGGAGAGGGTGAATGATTTAGAAGGGACCTGAAGATAAATGTTTCACACAGAGAGTGGTGTGTGTACAGAAAGTGCTGTCAGAGGAAGTGGTCAAGGCGAATACAATCGCACATTTAAAAAGTATCTGAAAGAAGAGGGATATTGGCCAAATGCTGGCAAATGGGACTGGATCAGATTTGATATCTGATCGGAGTGAACAGATTGGACTAACGGGTCTGTTTCAGTTCTGCATGACTCTCTGATTCTATAAGAGGGATGACGAAAAATTCTGAAAGGACCTTTCAAGTGGAATTCTCTTCACTGGAAGTTTATCGTGCCTCTATGTTCACATTGTTTGAAAGCTGCATTAGTTAAATATTTGACAGAGAAGTGAGTCACAGATAATGGGACACAGACAGGAAAGTGGGGCTGAGACCCCAACCTGATCAGCCACAATCTTAGTGCCTGGTGGAGAAGGCTCGAAGTATCTGATGACCCACTCCTGCTCCTCACTCCCATGTTTCTGTGTTCCATTCAGCCCCTCAAACCTGCTAGACAGGAGCAGTTGGAGGCCATTTACTCCTATAACCTGTTGCACAGAAACAGGGGAGACCACTCAGCCTCTCAAGACTGTTACACATGCTTTGAGGTGATTTGGGAAATGTAATTGGAAAGCCCAGGCACGGGTATGAAAGAGGCCCCTCATCTCTATTTACAGAGCTTCCCCTCTCTGCAACTTGTGCTTCATTTGTTGGTCATGGTTAGACCCAGATTCACTGTGAATACTGCCCCCATACCTCAACCAGAGTTGGCTCACAAAATCATCTGGTCTCCCTAACTGCAATATTTAGTAATTGCGCATTCATGAAAATAACACCCACTAACACTCCAATAACAGAATGTAAGAACATCAGAAACAGGGGCAGGTCATTCACTCCCCAAACCTGCCTTGCCCTTCACTAAGATCGTGACTGATCAGCTCTTGGTCTCAAATCCTCTTTCATACCCAACTCTTCATAGCCCTCACCTCTCTGATAGATCAATATCCATCTCCCTCCTCTTCAAATACTTTCAGACATCTAGCTAACCGAACACTCTTGAGAAGAGAAATCCTGACATTCAATACTACCTGTTTGAAGAAAACACTTGCTGCTCCTATATCATGGTTTATTGATGTGAACAAAAGAGGTTGAGACAAGGGATCAGGTAAAAATGACTGGCCCCGATATCAAGGCAGTAATTGACTTCTGTTGACATAAAGGAGCTTAAAAAAACTGGACTTAATGGGAATCAGAGTAAACTCTCCAGTGTTTGGGGTCAAACATGGCACAAAGGAAGTTGTTCACCATCTCAGTCCTGGGTCATCTCTGTGCGAGATCCTCAGGGTAGCTTTCCCTTCACAAACAGCTTCTGCTGCTTCATCAATGTCTCCCGCCCCCACCCTCCCCACCATAATATCAGAAGTGGGGATGGTCACTGAAGATTCCACTATGTTCAGAACATGTTGTTCCCCTCTCAGCTCCTGAACTGGTCTGTGTCCATGTGCAACAAGACCCATACTCCATTGAGACTTGTGCTGTTAAAGTATCAGTAACATTCATGTAACAGCACTGCCTGACACTGCACATTGCCCCAGTAAAAATAGAATTCATTCAGCACCTCACGCTGGTTTCACAGGAATATGAGGAAGCCATTCAGCCCATTGACACTATTGGAGAAGAACAGGGACAGCCCATTCAGTGCCTCCAGCCTATTACTCAGGACGAGAAGGAGTCTAGTGTGATGGGCCACACCAGAGCCCCTCGAAAATATTGGAAGGCAGTCTCCTAGACTCTAATATTTTCTTATTTTAATGGGAATGTAAATTGTCTGTTCCAGATGCAATGTGACTGGTCAAACTACTCGGTGTGAAGCTAAACACTATTTAAACACGAAAGATAAAATGAAACCAAAGAAAAAGGAAATTAGAATAACTTAATTCTATTGGACAAGTTAACAGAATAATATATCGTGGAGCTATTACTAATGAACTGTTCCGATATACGAAAATCCCATAAAGACAGCCTTTGGCAAAACTGAATATTCAGTCACAGATTGCCACAAACTCAAAGATCCTAATCTGTGAGAGCTGGTCACACCCATTCAGGCTGCATTAAAATAGACCCAAGGCCTCCCTCGCTGTTTACTCAAGTGGTCTTAACTAACCAGCTTGGTAACGATCATTCAATCTCTCTCTTAAAAGAAACCAGGACAAAATAACCTCTTAAAGCTGCAGCATCATCACACTTGTCAGTACATCGAGCTTTCAAACAGGAACCAGGGGTAAAAGGTCAGGCCCTTGGCCCTGTCCAATTGGACAAGGAAGAAGTCATTCAGTCCCCTGAGTCAATTACACAGAAACAGAACGAGGCCATTCAGCCCCTTGAATTACTTACACATGAACAAGAGTAGGCCATTCAGCCAGTTGAGCCACTTATACAGGAACAGTAGGAGGCCATTTCCACCTCAATGCACTTACACGGGGGCAGAATAGGGTAATTGATGCTGATCCTGATGAATGTCTTATGCCCAAAATGTCGACTCTCCTGCTGTGCTTTTCCAGCAAACCACTGTCTACTGTGATCTCCAGCATGGGCAGTCCTCACTGTCTCCTAATAGATGCTCTAACGTGATGAACAATTGGAGCAGAGGCTGCACAAACAGACTGCTCCACGTTGCACCTCGTGGCGCCAACGCTCATGATACACATGTGGGACTTTAACGTGGGTTACTCGCGGTGAGCAGGGAAATCATATGTGTTGTGTGAAATCTCAAGAAGGCATGTTCCATCTCCGAGAAGGCAGCCTGGTATTCTCTATGTAGGGTGGAAGCTGGTGGGAATGGCTACCTGTTTCCGATGGAAGGTAATGTGGCTGCTGTTGGGGATTGTGAATAAACTGATGTTCAGTACAGGGTTCACACGCCGACTGCACAATAACGTGGGGAAAGTTAATTTAGGCAAATAAACTATTAGGAAAGTCACGATAGACTGATGAATGGACTCTCGAAGTTCAAATAATGCTGATCTTGTTCATGTTGACCTTGTCTAGTGCACGTCCTGCTCAGTGTAACCTCTGTGCCTTACTCTGTCCAAGTCTATTTCCACCCTATGATCTGTCTGGCCTTGCTTAATATGATCTTCCCCCACTGCTCATAAACAACGTGTTTCCCTGTACTGAGGTGCACGTGACAATAAATCAAACCAATCAATCCTGGGTAAAGTATGGAATTTCTCTCCCTATCAATGTCTCTTTTGGAAATAAGTGATCGCTGCCACTCCTCGTGTTTCAGCATCACCATTTCTTCGTCTCTCACAGCTCTACAGATTAAACACTCAGCTTATTCACTCTATCCTCATGTTACCATCACCCGTGTCTGTGGTAAGGAGATCATCCTTTACAAAGGAGATCAAATCTGTACAGAGTGCCCCAAATGCTCTCTCAGCAAGGCTCTACAACAGCAGGAAGATGGCTTTACTTATGTACTCAAATCATCTTACAATGAAGGACAGCATACCATTGACTGCACCCATTACTTACACAGGGTTTGATTCAGAGCAGTCAGCATCGACTTGTGAGTGGGAGATCATGCTTCCCAAATTTGTTAGAGTTCTTTGATGAAGTGACCAGGAAGGTTGATGAGGACAGAGCAGTCGACGTAGTCTCTATGGATTTCAGTAAGGCATTTGATAAGGTTCCACATGGCAGTCTGCTCTGGATGGTTCCATCACGTGGAATGGTGGGGGAACTGGCCAATTGGATACACAGTTGGGTTGATGGTCGGAAGCAGAGGGTTGAGTGGAAGGTTGTTTGTCAGACCGGAGGCTGGGTCCATTGATGTTTGTTATCTATGATTTGGTTGAGAATGTACAAGGTATGGTTAGTAAGTTTGCAGATGACACTAAAATAAGTGGTAGCGTGATCAGTGAGGAAGTTTATCAGAAATTGCAGCAGGACCTTAATCAAGTGGGGAAGTGGGCCGAGAAATGGCAAATGGAATTTAATATAGATGGGTGATGTCTTACATTTTGGGAACTCAAATCAAGGTAGGAGTTTCATGTTGCATGGAAAGATCTTCAAGAGTGTAGTGGGCAGAGAGACCTTAGTGTTCAGGTGCATGGTTCTCTAAGAGTGGAGTCACAGGTAGACAGGGCAGTGAAGAAGGCTTTTTGCACAGTGGCCTTCATCAGGGAGGACATTGAGTATAGAGAAGCTGGGAAGTTATGTTGCAGTTATACTGGACTTTGGTCAGGCTGCACTTAGAGTATTGTGTTCAGTTTTGTCACATTGTTATAGGGAGGATGCTATTAAATTAGAAAGAGTGCAGAAGAAATTTTCAAGGACGTTGCCAGGACCCATTGGTCTGAGTTACAGGGAGAGTTTGGGCAAGCTAGGACCTTTTCTTTAGCGTGAAGGAGACTGAGGGAGTCCTTATAGAGCTGAATAAGATCACGATGGTAGGGTTAATGCTCTCAGTCTTTTTCCAAGGTGTAGAGAATCGAGGATTAGAGGGGATCAGTTTAAGGTTAAAGGGGAAGGAATAAAAGGGAACCTGAGGGGCCACTTCTTTACACAGATGGCTGGAACGTGGATGAGCTGCCGGCAGATATGGTTGAGGGGGTGACATTAACAACATTTCAAAAGCATTTGGATAAATATGTGGATAGGAAAGGTCTAGGATGATATTGGCCAACTGCAGGGAATTGGGGTTAGCGTGGATGGACATTTACAAGGTGGACTCGAACCCCTCTGTTAATTAAAACAAAACACCCAGAAAGGATCGCCTCAACTCGTAATCTGTTAAAATATGAGCGACACAGATCTCCTACATTCCACAATTTAAACAAAAATTAACAAGTTAGTTTCTTAACTTTAATAGTGAACACTAGAGGGTCTTCACAAATACAAGCCCCTCTTTTCTTAGCTACTTACTATCTGACTCTGACTCTGTCAAAATCTGCTGTTCCAACAACCCACATATGAAACATTACAATCTCAAGACCACACAGTCTCTATCTTCCCTGCTGTGTTCACTCTTCCAGCTGCTGATCTCCCTGGGTCATGTTTTTATTACATGAACATGTATCTTTGATAGAGAGTGTTTGGGATGGTCAGTTAGCACTCCTGCTCTACAGCAGTTACTCTGCTGTTGAATGGCAGTGGCTCTACCTCTAGTGTTCAAATGCTGAGTTTATATACTTCCAATGATACAATAATTCTCACATTTGATTGCTTTCCAGGTACCCAAACAATAATATTCAAATTCCGTTGCCTTCTGGTATCCTGAACGTTATTTAAACTCTCTGGTTGTGTTTGAATTGTTGTCAAAACAGCAACCAAAACCCAGGTATCATTTCCCAGCTAATTGTGACATATGGAACAATCTGACATTTAGCTGGCATCTGTGCTGTACTTTCTATTCAACAAAACCCGTTCTGTCTTAAAGTGACCTGACATGCTTTCGGCTTCATAACACCACCCACCTTCAGAAAAAAAAAGAACCATCAGAATGAAAAGATGGCTTCGTTTCTTTTCCTCGAATTCTTAATCCCATTATTATGAAATACAAAAGTATTAATCGCAGTTATATCATTCATATTAATTTTGCACACATATAAAACACTGGGATAAGTCAAATCTTATCAACACCTGTTTCTTTAAATCCGCGATAACACATCTGTTATCACATTTTAGGACCCACAGCATGTACATTGTGTAAGTTTAAAGTCAGCGTGATAAGACTCCAATGAAATATTCTCATATTCTGGTCTTTAAATATTCCAAAAAACGCGAGAGGTTTGTCGTTGTCCACAACCATCTCCGACAATTTATTTGTCACATAAACATTAAAATATTGTCAGGCCAGTGCGAAACTTAGTCATTCTTTTTCAGTAATAGAGATGTTGTTTTTTTTTCTGGTGGATATTGAGTTTTTTTGACAAGTAGCCAATTGGCCATTCAATCCCATCATCATCTTTCTGAATCAATACATCTCCGACCCCTAAATCCCGAGGGTTTCAAAATATTTGGTGCAGCTAAAACTGGAGCGGTGATTAATCCTGCTTTAAAATTCTCAAATGCCTCCTGGCATTTTACTGTCCACCACAATTCTGTGTTCTTCTTTATTAAGTCCATCAGTGGTGCCAATACGCTGCTGAAGTTTGGAACAAACTTCCGATAGAATCCACTCAGTTCCAAAAATCGAAGCACGTCTTTCTTCGAGGATGGTTGTGGAAATTCCTCAAAGCTCTTCGTCTTTGTGTTCCATGGGGTCAATCTTCCATGTCTAATGTAATGTCCCAAGAACGTCACCTCTGCCTTCGTGAATTCTGTTTTCTTTAAGGTTATTACCAAGTTTGCTTCTTGTAATCGTTCAACATGCTCTGCCAACTGTAACGTGTGAGCTTTCAATCACTTGCTAAAGGTCACTACATCATACAGATAAACTGCACAATTTGTTCATCTGACTGTAACTCTGTTCCTGAGTCACTAAACCTGGCTGTGAAGGGAATTCCTATCACTGGTGACAATACTAATACGTCATCCCCACAGGAAATCGTCAAAATTTCAGAGTTTTTATCTGCCACTTGCTTCATTCTATGCTGTGCCCTTCAGGTGCTGTTTAGCGAACTCACATACTCCATCTAATCTCTCCCTCACCTCACATACATAATCCGAGTGTGAGATCTCTGACTTCGGTCCTGTCAATTTATATTCAATTAATTTCAAAGGACCTCTCACTTCATGTACAAGTGTTAACTCAAAGGAAGTAAACTGAGTAGATTTATTTGGGGCAAATAATTTTTGTCCAATGGCAAACAATTCAATGAGACACCTTCATTCCAATCATTCCGGTAATCCTGACAGTACGCTGTTAATATGGTATTCAGCGTCTGATGATAACTTTCCAAGGCTCCCTGGGATTCAGGATGGGACGCCCTTGATTTAAAGTGCTGTATGCCTAAGCTATCCATGACTTCCTTAAACAGCTGAGCGGTAAAATGAGACCTTGGTCTGACTGAATCTCTCTGCGGAGCCCACAGTGAGTAAAGAAAGCTACCAACTCCTCCAACTCCCTTTTTACCTTCACACTCCATAATAGAATTGCCTCTGGAAATCTGGTAGACACATCCATTATGGCTAGCAAATAACGGTTTCCACTTTTATTTTAGATAGGGGAGCGACACAACTAATCATAACCTACGTGAAATGTTCTTCGAATGCAGGAATTGGTAACAAAGGTGCTGGTTTTATTACTGCCTGTGACTTACCTATCATTTAGAATGTTTGACATGTGCAACAAAAAAATAACCACGTCCTTGTGCATTCCAGTCCACTAGAAATGCCTCTGTACCTTAACCTGATTCTTCTGTCCACCTCGGTGACCCCCTGCAGTTAGTTTATGTGCTACCCGTAACACTGTACGTTACTGCTAACACAATATCGTGCACTTCAGCCCATTTCCCTTCTGTAGTAACCTATCGGGGTCTCCATTTTAATTTTATGATTCTATCTTTAAGTTAATAATGTTCGACAATATATTCTGATTCCTTTTCTGTGTTTGTGCGTGTGAATGTGTGTGTGAATGTGTGTGTATATATCTGTTGTAAGTCCATTAGCCTTTCAGGACTAAACCCCTCTGCCTGACCCTCTGCCTATTCAGGTTTTTCCTGCAAACAGGGGGTCAGTTCACTGCACATCAACTCCTTTGGCTTTTTTATTTCGGTTTTCCTTCCTGCTCTAACTTATGACAGTGGAATCTTGTTACTACACAGTCTGGAAAAAAAATCCTGGGTATTTTTCTTTTAACTCCCCAATTCCCTAGTTTTCCTTTTGCCTTCTCCAACACATGGGGTGCCACTCCCACCTTGGATCCTGTTAGATCTTTCACAAGAATAAACTGTATTCCTGGAACTGACACTCTGTTACTCACTGTCACTGTTACTTCCCCAACCTTGAATTGGCATTCCATCCTGATGTTACACAAGGGAATACTTAATTTCTAACCCCATTCCACAAATTGTCACGATCTTGATTAATATGACAGAAAGAGTGAAAATACTTTCATCTCTCACTATTAGAGGCCGAGAGAAAGTGAGGGCTGCAGATGCTGGAGGTGAGAGTTGAAATGTGTGGGGCTGGAAAAGCATAGCCAACCAGACAGCATCTGAGGGGCAGAAGAGTTGACATTTCAGGCATAAATTCTTCATCAGGAAAGTGGGAGGTGGGGTAAGGGAGGGGGAAGGGGGCCGAGAAATAAATAGGAGAGTGGGAGTTGAGCTGGGTGTACGATAGCTTGGAAGGCGATAGGTAGATGCAGGTGGGGTGTGATGGTGATAGCTCGGAGAGGAGGGTGTTGTGGATAGGTGGTAGGACAACTAGAACCCTCAAACTAGAACCATCATCAACGTTGACTTCACCAAATTCCAAATCTCCCTTCCACCAACCTCTCCCATATCCAACCGTTCAACCTAGCACTGCCCTCTTGAACTGTCCTAACTGGCCATCTTCCTTCCCACCTACCGACTCCATCCTCCCAACCGACATATCACTTTTACTCCAACCTACATCTTCTTATCGCCTTCCCGGTGACCCTCCCACCAGCCCAGCTACTACCCTCGTATTTATCTTTCAGCCCCCTTGTCTCCCCCCCCCAAATTCCTGACGATGGGTTTCTGCCTGATATTCAATTGTCCTGCTGTCTGGATGCTGCCTGATCTTTTGTGCTTTTCCAGCGTCTCTCTTCTCAACTATTAGAGACTGAGCAGATCCCATATCTCACAAAATTATAACTTCTTGTCCTTCTCCCCCGATCTTTCTGAGTAAACTTTATCTACAGAGGTGAATTCTTTCAGAGATCACGTACCGACTCCATACCCAGACCCTGCCTCGGCTCTGCACTCTCCTGCGGCTCCTCCGCTCTACTTGGGGTCTCCTTTACCAGTTTCACTAATTCCACTGGGCTTAGCCTCTACTACCACATCGTTCCCCAAAGTGCCTTCCTTCAACGACCATCACAGTGTGTCCCAGCTTACTTCAATGAAAACACCTTTTCCCAGTGCCCTCCTTAAACCATCAGCACTGTCATTTTCTGTGTTCCACTCCTTTATACTGAGAACACCTGAGGCCTTTCACCTCCTTTCAACCCCTTTGGGCTTCTTTTTTCACCTGTGGTAAACTATTGTGCGCTACTGTTTGCTTTGTAATGTGTGAACTTCCCTTCTCCCAATTTCTATCCCTCATAGCATGTAAATTCTCCCGGAAGCTAAATTTCATCTCATGCACCAATGCATATTTACCTGCCATTTCTGCCGCGCTTCTCGCTTCTTGAACTTTCTGTTCGTGCACATGAATTCTTACCATCTCTGGAAGTGAGTCTTTAAACATCTCCAGCATAATAATCTCCCTTCGAGCCTCACAGGTCTTATCTGTTTTTAAGTCCAGCACACAACTATCAAAATGACTGCAGTTAATTCCTTCAGACTTAACATAAGTCTGACCTGGTTCCGTCTCTATTTTTATGAACCTCTGTCTACATGCTTCTGGTACCAATTCATAGCCAATCAAAATAGCCAATTTGACATCTGCATAATCTCTTGATCCCTCATCTGACATCGCTGTACATACCTCACCAGCTGTGCCCACCAGCTTAGTCTGAACGAGCATTACCCACAAGTTCACTGGACATGTCATCTGCCGAGTCATTTTTTTCAAATGAAAAAAAATGTTTTGACATTTTTCTCACCGAAATATGGCAAGGTACTAATATAGTTGTATACTTCCCGACGTTCTCCCTTCATCTCCATCCTGTTAATTTAACTTTCTTGTCTAATTCCCAACTTCTGAATCTCAAATTCTCTCTCTCTTTCTTTTTCCTCTCCTTCTCTTTTTTCTCTCTCTGTTTCCGTCTCTTTCTTTATCTTCTAACTTCAGTTGCCATATTTGCAATTTAAGTTTTTTCTAACTCGCCTGCACTTGTCTGATTCTTTGATACATCAAAGTGCTTGACCAACTCCATTACAATTTCAGCTTTCCTTTTGTCCCTGGTTAAACCCAATTCCAACCTATTTGCTAATTCTAAAAAATATCCTGCTTCTGTCTTCTAAACTTTCTTGGCAAATTTGGGAACCTCTTTAGTAATTTTAAAAGCCTTTTCCCTCACTTTTAATTTAAACAACCACCAGTAAACAAATTTAAACAGATTTTCAGACCGGTTTTATTTGAAGATCTAGGTCACTAATTGCAACGTGTTGGAATTTGCTGGGACATTTTGTACCTGAAATCTGTTCAAATCTGTCCCAGTCCATTACGGCATGGCCCCAAACTGTGGAGACATCTATGTCGAGGACTTCTGTTAATTAAAACCACAAACCCAAAAAAGCTCACCTCACCTCGTAATCTGTTAATACATGAGTGACAAAGAACTCCCAAATTCCACTAATAAAAGAAAAATAACAGTTTGTACGTATGCAAGTTAGCTCGCTGTGCTTGAAGGTTTGTTTTCTGATGATTCGATACTATGACTAGGTAATATCATCAGTGAGAGTCTCTGCTGAAGTGCTGGTGGTATGTTGCGCCTCTCTATTTTTAGGTGTTGGGTTCTTAAGATGGGTGATGTTATTTCCAGTTCTTTTGTTTTACAAGAGAAGGTAGATAGGATCTAAATTGATGCGTTTATTGATGGACTTCTGGTCAGAATGCCATTCCTCTCAGAATGTCCTTGCGTGTCTTAGTATATGTGTACTTTGTCTCAGTCAAAGTGGTGCCCTTCTTTGTCTGTATGTATGGAACATAGTGATAGTGCGTCATGTCTTTTGGTGGCTAGTTGGTGGTCATGTATCCGCGTAACACAACAACAGGACAGTTTCAATGGTGGAACAATGATTTTATATACACTGTTTTATCAATATGTGTGTGCAGATAAGTTACATTTTTCATATGTGCACAACACATTCTAAATGAACAACGGAGACACAGTTAACAAAAAGTGATGCATATGATGTAAAGAATTTATAAAACATTAAAACATCATTTGATTCTCATCTAAAATGATATGTTCCCCTTCTCTCAACGATCCCTCCTTTTCTGGAATTCTCCACTCCAATCTCTCCTTCTTATCAGGATGTGTATTATAAACTCTTGCTTCTGGTGTCCCAAATTATTTCAGTTAATCCCCTTTCTACCAGAATTCAATATATTGGCCTGTTGGATATTTTCCAAAGCTAGTGTCTGTCATCTTATTGGAAATAAAAATTCTGGCATCAGAGCCAGCATTTGAACACATTGCTCTGTTGTCCATGCACTGTACAAAGGACCACAGCACACAGGAATTGCCAAAACATTGAGGGATGTGCATCTACTTCTTTCGATGATCTAGTTTTCTCATTTTTCACATTTCCTCATCTATGTTGTCTCGCTCTTTCTCTCTTTGTATCTAGTTAAGAAATTTATCAATTATTCTTTGCGTCTCTTCTCTCAAAGCTCCTTCTTTCGGTTTATATCTATTGCTCTCTTCTTGATGTAATGTGATTATAAATGTGCAATGTAACTTCAAAGGCATGCGGGAGGATCTGGCCAGAGTTAATTGGAAGGGGAGCCGAGCAGGGCAGACCATTGAACAGCAAAAGCAGGAATTTCTGGGGATATTTTGGAGGATATCAGAAATTCATCCCAAAGGAGATAAAACATACTCATGGCAGGACAAGGCAACCATGAGTAATAAGGCATCAAACCAAAAAAAGAAACATACAATGTGGTGAAGATGATTGGGAATCCAGAGAATTCATTGGCTCTGAAACTACATAAGGCTGGCATCACTGACACTACAGAGCTCTTAATCATGGTCAGGGAGAGAAACAGAGGAAACACATTCACTTTAAACACACAAGATGGTATTACTCAAGGAAAAAGATTCAGATGAATTAAACAATTGAATTAAAATCAGTTAATTGGTTTTGCAGAATGTGTCACATTGAAAGCATGACCCGGGAAGAGGCCCTCAGAAAAATGAGAGTATGAAAATGGAAGTGTTACCACATCAGAAACCAGAGTAGGTCACTGAGTACATGACTGATGGGTGAATGGGTCTCGATGTGAACTAAGGGACAGACAGCAGAATTTCATTGCAGATATTGCAGCTCAAAACTGCGTTTTTATGTAGTGCTGTAGACTACAGCAGCAGGAGAAGCAGAACAGCATTCAACCACAACCTGTAACTTTTAGCCTCGAATAATTTCCTCAGTCTGCCATTGCCATCAATACGATCTATGTTTCAGTAATGACTGTGAGTGAACATGACTGGGTCAGAACCACGTGAACCTAAACCTGATGCTAACCCATTAAAGCTACCACATTTGACCAACAGATCTGATCGAAGCTCCGCAATCCTGTCACACTCTGACATAAATGGTGATGGATGATTAAACAAATGACTGGAGCAAAGGGCTCCACAAATATCCCCATCCTCAGTAATCGAACAGCTCTGCACATCAGTGTAAAAGACCAGGATGTGGTAGCTGCACCACCCTCAGCCAGAAGTGTGGAGTTGATGATCCACCTCACCCTCGCCATGATCGTCACAGAATCACAGATGCCCGTCTTCAACCAATTGAATTTGATGTTCGTGACATGAAAAAACAGCTGAACACAGTACGTACGAAAAAGGCAATGGTCCCTGACCCCATTCCTGTAATAGGACTGAAGACTTGTGCTGCACAACAAGCCGTGTCCCTGGGGAAACTGTTTCATTCCAGCTCCAACTCTGACATCTCCCTGGTAATGTGGAAAATTACTCAACTATGTCCAGTTCCTAAGAGGATTATAATTACAATCTGACCAGTTACCTCCCCCTCAGACCCACCTCGACAGTCAAATTGGTGGGAGTTCTTTTTGACAGAGTTATCAAACAGCACAGAAATAACCTGCTCAGTATGATTTCAGATAGGTCCCCATGTAGAGATGGTGCTGCTGTGGAAAGGTCACTGGATTACTAATCCAGACCAGGCTAACGCACTGGCAGCTGGTGGAAGTTAAACACAATTGACAAAATATTAGGATGCAAAATCTGGTGTCCGTAAATAGTGACCTTCAAGCCAATGTCGATTGTTCACACCAATTTGCTTCACAAATGTACTTTCAGAAAGTGAATCTCCCGTGCTTTCCTGGTCTGGCCTAAACGTGACTGCAGGCACACAGAATGTGATAAGCTCTTCAATGGTCTCTGAATCCGCCAAACAAGACATTCTATTGTATGAAACTGTTCCGAGGTCTAAATGATAAAACCGGATAGAACACCCGGCCACAGCCTCAGTATCGGAAAAAGGGAATGAGAAACACAGTCCTGTTGACCCTGCAGAGACCTCCTTCCTAACATCTGAGAGCTTGTGACAACATTTACAGACTACATAGAAACATCGGGAATGGAGTAGGTCATACAACACATTGAGCCTTCCCCATTTCAGTTCATGTTCAAATATGTACACAATGCACTTTTACCACACACTGTACACATCCCTTAATGTGATTAACTGTGGGAAGCTATAAAGTTGGAAGTGCACTAGTCCCTTTGGTCTGTCGCGTTTGCTACCCAATTCAATATAATGATACGTGGCCCTTTATTTCCATATCGTTCTCCTTCTCTCCCACCATTCCTTTACTGTCTCTAAATCCTTATTTATATTCAGTGTCTTGGCTTTCAGGTTCGAGTGCATTCCCCAGGTTCACCAGTCGCTGAGTGCAGACATTTATTGTCATCTCATTGCAGAATGGTTTGTCTGTACTTAATACTGTGGACCCTTGTTTTAGACACCACAGCCAGGGGAATTATTATCCCTGCTTCCAATCCATCTCACCCTGTCAGATCTTTATATATCTCATTGATATCTCCACCCATTTTCCTAAACCCCATGGAATGCAGGCCCAGTCGCCCCAAACTCTGCTCCCACAACAAGCCTGTCATCCTAGAGATCGGTCTGGTCATCCTTCACTGCTCTCCCTCAATGTCAGGTTTGTCCTTTATTATGTACCGAGACCAAATCTGCACAGAATACTGCACAGTGTTTGAGATAGGGTCACACCAAAGCCATCTGCAGCTGCAGTAAGACACGCTTACTCCTGGACTCAAATCCCCCTGAAATGAAGGTCAGCACATCATTGATCTTCCTATATGGTTCTTGCTCCTACAATATTGCTTTCAGTGACTGGTTTACAGGGAGATCCAGATCCTTTGCAATGTTGTAGCTCCCCAGTTGGTAGGTCTATATACACTGGGCAGCGTGTGAATGCCATTCCCAGTATTGCCTTGGGGGTTCAGACCTCACTGTGCTGCAGGGACCTCGGAGGGCTGCGCAGAAGGAAACACAAAAAGGCCCATACGTCGCTTTTCAGATCAACATGTTTCAAACGATCCCTTTTCAAATGAAAAGCTGCCAATCTCTTGTTCCCACCAAAGGGCACACTGTCACCTCTACCCACCTTGCTCTCAATCTGCCACGTATTTATCCATTCACTCCACTTGTCTTCGTCATCTTGAAGCTTTTTTACAACCTCCTCACCCACTCGCAATCCAACATCCTTTAGTTCTATCAGCAGGTTGGGATATATTGTATTTGATTCCCGCAACCAAATGTTTAATGGGTATTGTGAACAGATGGGACACGAGCACCGATACCTGTGATCCCTCAGCAACCTTCCTCTGTTCAAAAAATCTGGTTTTTCAATTAATTTATTTTGTGAATCTGGGTGTGACTGGCTGGGCCAGCATTTATTTCCTGTCCCTAGTTGCCCCTTGAGAAGGTGGTGGTGAGCTGCCTTGTTGAACCGCTGCAGGCCACTATGGATTCAGTGATGGTAACACCATCGAATGCCAAGGGCAGTGTTTAGATTGCATTTTAGTGGTGATGGTCACGGTCTGGCAATTGTGTGATGTGAATATTACTTGCCACTTGTCAGCCTGGATACTGTCCAGATCTTGTTGCATTTGGACATAGACTGCTTCAGTCTCTGAGGAGCCACAAATGTTGCTGAATATTGTGCAATCATTGGCGAACATCCCCACTTCTGACCTTAGAATAGAGGTAAGGTCATTGCTCAAGCAGCCCTGAAGATGTATGGGCCTTGGCCACTGCCCGAGGAACTCCTACAGACTTGTCCTGGAGCTGAGTTGACTGACCTTTATCAACCATGACCACCTTCCTACATGTTAGGTATGATTCCAACCAGCAGGGAGTTTCCCTCTGATACCCATTGATTCCAGTTTTGCTAAGGCCCCTTGATACCACACTTGGTCGAAGGCAGCCTTGATTTAAAGGGCTATCACTCTCACCCCACCTCTGGAATTCAGCTCTTTTGTCCATGTTTGAACCACGGTAATGAGGTCAGGAGCTGAGTGGCCCTGGTGGAGCCCAAACTGAGCGTCATTGACCAGGTTATTCCTGAGCAGGTACTGCTTAAAAGCACTGAGACCTTCCACCACTTTACTGATGATCGAGAGTAGACTGATGGGTTGGTAATTGGCTGGATTGGATTTGTTCTGCTTTTTATATACAGGAGATACTTGGGGTAATTTTCCACATAATCGGGGAAATGTAATTGTTGTAACGGTATTGGAACAGCTTGGTGAGGGCAGTGACAAGGTCTGGAGAACAACGTTTCAATACTATTGACAGAATGTTGTCAGAGTATGTACCCTCTAGGGTATCCAGTATCTCCAACTGAATATAGATATCGCATGGAGTGAATCAAATTGGCTGATGGCTGGTAACTGAATTGGTGAGGACCACTGGAGGAGGCCAAGATGGATCATCCACTCAGCACTTCTGACTGAAGATTGTTGCGAATGAGTGAATGTTATCTTTTGCACTGAAGTGCTGGGCTTTTCCATCATTAAGGATGGGGATACTTGTGGAATCTCCTACTCCGATGACTTGTTTAATTGTCCATAACTATTCTCAACTAGAAGTGGAAGGACTGCACAGCTGAGATCTGATCCATTGCTTGTGGAATAACTTAGCCTGTCTGTCACTTACTGCTTATGCTGTCTGGCGCACAAGTAGTCCTGTTTGGTGACTTCATCAGGCAGACACCTCATTGTCAGGTATGCCCGGTGCTGCTCCTGCCATCCTGCACACTCCATAGAACCAATGTTGATCCTCTGGTTTGATGGTAATTGTTGTGAGGAGGATATGCCAAGCCATGAGGTTGTGCTGGAGTACAATTATGCTGCTATTGATGACCCGCAACACGTTATGGAAATCCAGATAGATCTGTTCGAAGTCTGTCCCAGTTAGCACGGTGATAGTGCCACCCAAAATGGTGGAGGTTATTCTCAATGTGCAGGTGTGACTTTATCTCCAAATTAACTATGCGGTGGTCATTCTTACCGACACTGTCATGGACAGATACTTCTGCAGCTGGCAGATTAGTAAGGCTGTGGTCAAATATGGCTTTTCCATCTTGTGGGTTCCTTCACCACCTGCCGTAGACCCAGTCTATCAGTTATATCCTTTAGAACACGGCCAGCTCAATCAGTAATGCTGCTGCTGAACCACTCTTTTTGTGGACATTGACATCCCTAACCCAGAGTACATTTTGTGCCTTTGCCACCCTCAGTGCTTCCTCCAAGTGTTGGTCAGCATGGAGGAGTACTGACTCATCAGTTGGGAGAGGCTGGTACATGGTAATCAGCAGGAGGTTGCCTTTCCCATGTGTAAACTAACGCCATGAGAGTTCATGGAATACAGAGTCACTGTTGAGGACTCCAAGAGCAATTCCCTTCCAACTGTATCCCACTGTGCCACCACTTCTGCTTTGTCTGACCTGCTGGTGAGACAGGAGATATCCGGGAAGGTGATGGGGTGTCAGGGATATAGTCATACTCACAGAATCTTACCTTAAATACAATGTAAGGCTGTTGCTTCACGTGTCTGTTTATTTCTATTCACTGTTTCCTGCCAGTTGTCCCATTCTGGAAACATGACCATATATTTGCCCCAGTCCACTAAGATTTGAATTTGCAAATTAGGCTGGGAGCTTTATCAACATTTTTCTGAAAATCCACTTGTTTTACATCCATTGTTTCTCTTTCATTTGTCTCCGAGTCTGTTTCTCAAACATAATTCCCATTTCATAAATCTATGTTAGTGTTGACTATGACCATTCCTTTCAGTCCCAATGATGTCTCCCAAACCATTTATTTACTATGTTCTGTGTTCCATGTACTATTTCGTTTTCCAGACCAGACTTGGTTTTCCTGGTATTGTCAGAAAGTTCTGTAAAGACAGAACTGAAGTTGTGGATTCATAGTTTTGCCATTTCCCTGTTTCCCATTCTCCATTCTCTGGTTTCAAACTGGAAGGAAACTGCACTGTTTTTTCATACTTCTCACATTGACATAATTTGACAAGCTATAACAGTTCACTCTTATAACCTTGTGAACATTATCTTCAGAAACCCATCAATTCCTATCTTAAGCTGCTCAGCTCCACATCAGACACGCACAGGAGCATCGTCTCTGTACCAACAGAAATACAGCACGATCTATATTAGTCCCACTTTCCAACACCAGGCACATAGCCTGGAATGTTATGAAAGTTCCAAATGCTCGTCCAAGTACTTTTAACAGTTGAGAGGTTAGCCGTGATAATTCCCCACTCAGGAAGTACATTCCAGACCTCAACACCCTCTGGGTGAAAAAAGTAATCTTTAAATCCTCTCTGAAACTCAAACCCTTCACTTTAAAAGTGATGCCCCTTGTTCTTGACCCTCTGTCTAAAAGGAACAGTTGTTGTCTGTCCACCCTGTCCATGCCCCTTGTTAACTTATCCTTCTGAATCACAACCCCCTCAGCCTCTCCGTCCAAAGTAAACAATCCGAGCTTATCTAGCCTCTCTCCATAGCTGATATGCTCCATCCCAGGGAACATCCTGGTGAATCTCCTCTGCAAACCCCTCCAGAACAATCACATCCTTCCTGTAATGAGGCTCCCAGAATGACATACAGTACTCCATCATGGACTAAACCAAGCCCTGTATAGCACTTATAATCTACTCCCTGCTTAATAAACGCTACACCCAAGGTTCAATTCTCAACTAGTCCATTACCCTGTTCAGTCACATTCAGGGATGTGTGGAGAAATACCCTCTGAGCTTCCCAGTGTGCTGCCAATCGTTGTGTACACCCCATGTCTGGTTCCTCCTTCCAAAGTACATCACCTCATATTTATCAGGATCACATTCCATCTGCCATTGATCTGCCGATCTGATCATTCCACTTGTATTTTCCTGTAAAATCAGAACTTCCTCCTCACTGCCAACCATTCGGCCAATCTTTGTGTCAAACACAAACTTACTTATCACAATTCCCACCCCTCCACCCACTCCCCCTCCAGATTCACATCTATACCATTTATGAATGCTACAAACAATAAGGGACACAGCACTGATTCCTGTGGTGCACCAGGGAACACTGGTCTCCAGTCACACAAACAGCCTTCTCCCACCACCCTCTGTCTCCTGACACTAAGACAAATTTCGTTGTAACTTTTCAAGTTATCCTTGATACTCTGAGATTTTACTTTATGTTTTTCAGTTTCCCATTTGGAACTTTGTCAAAGGCATTGCATCAAAACTAAATAAGCGACCTCCTCAAACTAATTCAATCAAATTCATTTGATGTGACTTCACTCTGATAAAGTCATGATGATTATCCCTGATCAAACCTTGTGACTCTGATTGGAGTTCGATTTTCTCCTTCTCTATTTTCTCCAGTAGTTTCCTGAACAGTGATCTAATACTCGCTCATCCATTGTTACCTTGGCAAATCTCTACCACCCTTACTGTGAAGTGGAATCGTATTAGCTGTTCTCAAGTCCCTCTGGCACCTCCCCTGTGTTCAGATTCCAATTATGTTTCCTCCCTTGACTCCAACATTATCCAGACCTATGGATCGGTCCAATTTTATACCAGACACAGCCTCAAACCCCCGCTCGTATTTTACATCAATCTGTTCAAGAGCTTTCCAGTCCATCTTCTCGAATTCTGTACCTGCATCCTCCTTCTCCCAAGTAAAACAGCTGTGATGTTTACATGTAACAATCTATCAATGTTCTCCGGGTTGACACACTGATTGCCCCCCTTTGGTTTCTAACGGATACTAACTATTTGCTGATTATTCTGTTCTACTTGCCCGTGTAGAATACCGTGAGATTCTCCCTAATCTCGCCTGCTTGCACTTCTTCATGTCCCTCTGTTATTCAGTCCCCTCTATGTTCCTAAGTTTCTAAGTTTCACTACAATCACCTCTCATCTTTTGAAATTCGAGATCACAGGCTGAGTTTCCCCATCAGACAATCTTGCCATTTTATGGATTAATCTGGAGAATACCTTTCGCAGTTCCTCTGTAGTCAGTATATTCTATCTTAGATTGGGTCTCCAAACGGTACGCAATACTCTAAGTTTAGTCTCAGCAACACTGTATGCAGCTGGTGCACGACATCTTCTATATTCCAATTACATTCACATGAATGTAAATCTAATTTTTAGTTTCCTATTTGCATGCGTTCTTCCCAATTCCTTTCACTTTAACTTTCCTTATGATGTCAGTGGGAGAGTTCTTAAAGAAAGATCCTCCTGAATATCTAACGATCCGTTATCCATTAGCTCCTTGTTGCCTACGTCCACAAGAATCATCTTCAAACCATTCCAAAAAATGTTTGCCACGTATGGTTTTCATTTCATCGATGCATTATCATCCTCCCCAGTTTTCCAATTACCTTCTATATATCCAGTAACACGTTCTTTGTAATTCAGCCCAAGAGACACCCGACCGCGGAGTTAACTGATCGGTAGTTCACCACACTCCATCTTCATCCTTTCTTAAACTGTTGGATAATACTTATAACTTTTGCCATGTCCAGATTGGCTAAACATCTTTCCGGAATGTATTGGAAAATAACGTGAAAATCTGCGATGCAATCAATATGCCGTTTGCTGCTTCCTCCGAAATTCTTGTATGAAGTACATCTGATCTGTCAGATTTATAGATACTCAATCCAGCTTTCTTTTCAAAGATGACCTCAACACTGATAAGAATGGTCTTAAACTTTACTTACACAAGTCCCATGGCCACTTGGTATTTCTGGGAGAATTTCTGGATATTCTGCCTTGAAGATAGACCCAAAGAAATTGTTTCTTTCCCCTGTGATTTATCTGTTCTCTACAATAAATTACCCTGTCCGCACACCTACTGTTCCACATTTGACCTTGTTTTTAGTTTTGTTTCATACACTGATGTACGTTTTTTTAAAGCAGTCTTTATGTTTTTTTAGCAGTCTTTATGTTTTTCTTTTGTTTGCATGCTGTTTCGCTTTTTGATTTCCTTCTCATTTTCTTGGTCATCCTTTACTGGGTCCTACATTTCTCTGAATCCACTGGCTTACAACAACACTTGGCATTTTTCTAAGCTGCCTCCTTTGACCGAATAGGTAGTTAAAGGTGAGACTGAAAGGGTTAGGTCGGAGAGGAGGGTGGACCAGATTGATGGGAAGGAAGATGAACACATAGGAACGTTCAAAAGGGGGAGTGTGCTGAGTTGGAATATTGGACTGGGATAAGGTGGAGTTAGGGGAAATGGGGAAACTGGTGAAATCTACATTAATCCCCTGTGGTTGGAGGGCCCCAAGGTAGAAAAGGAACCTTTCTTCATCCATGCTTCGGGTGGTTAGGGTTTGGTGATGGAGGAGGCCCAGGACTCTCATGTCCTTGGCAGAGTGGAAAGGAGAGTTAAAGTGTTTAGCGACAAGGTGGTGGAGATGGTCAATGTGGCTGTTCCAGCGATGTTCTCTGAAATGATCCACGTATGTCTCGCCAATGTAGAGAAGACCACACTGAGTTTAAAGGATGCAGTAGATGAGGCGTTCTGTCTCCCTTCATCACCTATCACTTTCACACCACCTTCATCTCCCTATCGCATTCCTAGCTACCTGCCTCCTGCCACACCCCCTTCTCATTTATCTCTCAGCTGCCTTGACCCAGAAGCCTCATTCCTGATAAAGGGTTGTACCCGAAATGACAATGCTCCTGCTCCTAGTATGCTGCCTGACTGTGCTTTTCCAGCGCCACTGATCTCCAGCAGCTGCAGTGCCCACTTTGTCCTCACATCTTCAGTGCTTGCATGATTCAGATTTATAACAGTTACTTCAAATAAAACAAAAACTACCGTTTACTCAAACAGCAGAAAAGAAAAACAATGCGTTGTGTTCACTGTTCCCAAAAGGTCCTTTACAGCAAAGTTTTCAATTATCTTTTCTGATCATCCAACACCAATTTCTAAATAACCTGATCTCTAGCTCAGTGCTCGACAAAAAGTTAATGCCAGATATCTAACACATGCTCATGAAATCCATTTTTCCCAACATTAGCATTCAGTTGGGTTAACACAGTTTAGATATAATGTAAACAGGACATTATTACTGCAGTAGCCACAAATGTGTATATCTTATTTTCCTGTTTTATAACATGTCCAGCAAGTGTTTTGCAACTTTCACTTTGATATCTAACTCCCATCAATGTTTCCTTCTGCTTGCTGTTTTTATGCTCCACCTTACAAGATTCTGTAAAATCTGAGTGACGTGGACTTTGGGGAGATTAGTCGTAGAGATCATCTTGCCACATCATTTATGATCTTCTTAAGCATCATTGTGACATTTTCTCTAGATTTCCCGTTATCCTAGTGGAGTAGAGAAGGACAATGACCATTCAACAATGCTCTATATTTCCCCCAGAGAGCTGAGACTGCCCTCTAACCTGGGTGGGAACCTTACAACAGGCTGGTAAAGCATTGCTGCTGCTGTACAGGATCTTAGTGAGTTCACATCTGGAGTAGTGTGTACAGATTTGGTCTCTTCAATGAAGAAAGGATGTTGTTACATTGGAAGAAGCTCAGAGATGGTCCCCTCACCTGATTCCTGCAATGAAGGTGCTAGCTAATATCGAAAGGATGATCAGGTTGATCCAATAGCCATTGGAGTTTACAAAAATGAAAGAAGATCTTATTTCAACATAGATGACAGGAAAGAGTCAACAACTGAAGGGAATTACACAGATAATGCTGGAATCCATTCCATTCTCCAGCCTGTTGCACACGAACAACAGAAGGATATTCAGGCCTTTGACACTGTTACACCAGAATAGGACGAGGCTGCTCAGCCCCTGAAGCCGAATGTATATTTCCAGGAGGACAGGAGGAGGCCAATCAGCCCATTGAATCTATAACACTGGCCCCAGAGCACCTGTATCCTATTACACAGCAACAGGATCAGTCCATTCAGCCATCTCAAGTCCGTAACATAGGAACTGAAAACGGTCACACAGTGACTGGAGATTTGTTACACTGGGATAACAGGAGGCCATTCAGACCCACTGAGTCTGTTGCAAGAGAATTGGATAAGGATAAAAAAAATCTGAGACTTATTTCATGAGAAAGGAGGAGGTAATTCAGACACGTGTCTGTTGTGTGGGAACAAGAGAAGACCAATCGCTCCCTTCGTCCCATCTCTGGGATACATGAGGAGACCGTTCAGCATCTCCACCGATTATGGAGACATATGAGAAGACCCATCAGCCCCTCAAAATGTTACACAGCAACGGGAAGATTCCATAATTCCCCCCCTCTAACGCATCAACAGGAGGTGGTCATTCTGGCCTTTGAGATGACAACATGGGAACACCAGAAAGACTTCATCCCATCGATTTTGTACCCCAGCAGGATGATGAATCCAGTCAGCCACACATACCGCTTATACAGCAATTGGAGCACATCTCTTAAAACCCTTTTGCCCATTAAACAGGAATTCAAAGAAAACGTAAAGGTTTTAGAAAGGGAAGAACTTATAATAACTGAATACATTAGGGAGTAAAATGTAACAATAAAGTATTGTAATTTAAGGCAAGTTATTAGAATCCATTGTTGTGGACATTTGCAAACATAAACCACAATTCATCAGAATCAATATGGTTTTCCAAAAGATAAATCATGATTGAAGTGTTTTCTTGAGTTATTTAAAGATGTGAAAAACAAGGTGGATAGTAGGAATCCTGGAGATGGAATATATCTGGTCTTCGTGAAGGATTCAGATACGTCCCTTCTCCAAAGAGTAAGTGGTAAGATCAGACAGCATCAGTTAAGGAGTAATTTATTGGCTTGGATGGAGGATTGGTTAACCAACAAAATGCAGTCAGATGAATAAACTGTGTCATTTTCTATTGGAAAATGCAATTTGTTGGATGCCATAGATTTCAGTTCTCATGCTTCAACCATTTGTGATCGACATTATTACTCGGTTGACGGGATAGAAAATACTATAGGGAGGAGAAAGTGAGGACTGCAGATGCTGCAGATCAGAGCTGAAAATGTGTTGCTGGAAAAGCGCAGCAGGTCAGACAGCATCCAAAGAACAGGAGGGCTGATGCCCGAAACGTCGATTCTCCTGTTCCTCGGATACTGCCTGACGTGCTGCGCATTTCCAGCAACACATTGTCAGCTCTAGGAAATACTATAGCCACATTTTCAGATGACACGAACATTGGTGGGAAATTACCTCGGAATGATTATGCAAGAGATTTAAAAACTATATGAACAGGTTGGGTGAATGGGCCAACATTTGGCAATGAAAATTAAAGTGGATAAATATGGGGTTATTCAAGTTGGCCAGTCTAATAAAACGGCAAATTATTATCTAAATGGAGAGAAACTTCAAAGTTCTTAAGTGCAGAGGGATCTGGGTGCCTGCTTGCATATCACAGAAAACCTGCTTGCGGGTAATTGAAGTAATGAGGAATACAAGTATAACTTCAGCGTTTATTTGTAAAAGGATGGAGTAGCAAGGTTGCTGTAACTATGCAAGGCATTAGTGAGGCTGTAACTGGAGTACAGTTTGGGTGTCCTGCAGAATGAGGTATTTCCATTGGAGGCAATTCAGAAGAGCTTCATCAGATTGATTCCATATTTGAAGTGTTTGTCTTATGAAGAGAAATTGAGCCGTTTAGGCCTGTACTGTCGAGTTTATAAGAATGAAAGGAGAGGTCATTGAGGTCTGTAAAATGCTAAAGGTAATTGAAAGTGTAGCTGTGGAGTGGATATTTTTTCATGTGGCGCAATCTACAATAAGAGACTACAGTTTGAGGATTGAGAGATTGCAGGGATGTGGAACAGAGGCCGCGATGACATCAGCCATGATTGTATTCCATGGCGGAGCAGGTTCGAGGGGTTGGATTCCTGACTGATTCTCCTTGTTCATATTCAGCTTTACGACTGTGTTACACAGTAATGGGGGAGGATTCAGTATCAAACAGGAAGCAGGCACTCTGGATAAATCAGTCTAAATCATTTGACAGAACATCACCAGTGGAGCCACACAGTGACCAATGCTGGGTCCTCCACTATTTACAATCTATATCAATGATCAGTAGGATGGAACAGATATAGAGATACTGAGTTTGGTCATGTTGCTGTGATAAGCAAGAGATTAAATTATCAAGAGATGGTAGAGGGTCTACAGATTGATAGAGAGAGGTAAAGGCAATGGATAATAATTTGGCAACTGCAATATAACATGATATAATCTGTCATTTCATTTACAGGAATAATGGAAGGCAGTATGTTACTGAAATGGATTAATGATGCTGTGTACTGGGGGGTACATACCCATTCAGACATGGGAGGTTTTGTTCCATCCCTGATCGTCAGCTCCCAGACACTCCAACTGACCCTATTGCTCTCCATACACATGGAATGTTTTGAAGTGTTTGGTTGGTGATGGGTGGTGCTGTTATCAAACGTGTATCAAGGGGATTGTCTTTATCCCAGATACATTCATTCCTTTCTACATGGAGATCTGAAGACGATGGGAATGGCTGCCTGCTTGTGAATGAAGAGGCTGTGGCTGCAGTGAGGACAGGGGTATTCACCAACATGCTGTACTGTGATGGGCACGCTGCAAGATTAATACAGAGAGTGCTCCTTCAATTCCTCTACCTCTACCCATTGACACGGCTACTCCGCAGATGCCATGTACACCATCGGGAATCCCACTATACTGGATACACCCGGCAGCTCCCTGCTGAGGGAGAAACAATGTATTTACCTCATCCACCATATATATCCTCCATCACTGAATGGTTACATTGATGGCAACATACTGGGAGATGATGGATATGTCACCCAGTCCTGTTTGAAAAGTTCCAGAACATAGAAGCTGAATGAAACTTGACCCAAACAGCCCCTGGCAGCACCATCCTCCCTCTGGGGTGAAGCTGCAGGACGTGTTAAAGGAGGTGACACTGCTCTGTGACCAGCTCCTTGTTCAATCAGTGTCCCCTCACACTCTGCTCCTGGGTTAAGTGGAGCTTGGGAAGCTGTTCCTGGAAAACCCGGGGTGGACACAGCAGATCCCTTTTCCCACACACACTCACTGCGTTGTTTCAAAGCTTCCCCTCTCTGCAGCCTCTGCTCCATTTGTTGTTCATGTTGCAGACCCAGATGTTGTAACTACAGTCCCCAGGCTTCATCCAAAGTTGGGTCACCAAATCCTAAGGTCTCCCTGAATGTCTGAGGCAGCTCACAGCACAACCTCCAGCAAACCATCCCCAGCTGCTGCACTAACTTTTTAATAACAGGAGTCAGTTAGAAACGCCTCGTCTAGAAGTGTTGTGGACCAGACCAGATTCCCGCAAAATATTTTAAGAAGGCCACTTAGACCCAAACCTTCCGTTATTTTGAATATTGATGTGAAGTGTGCTTTGCAGATATGTTGTGAATGGTCAAACCACTCGACATTAAGCAAAATATAATCTGTTAAAATGCTTTAATTAAAATACAATCAAAGAAAAGAACGTTTTGAGATAGCTTATATGTTGGAACACTTACACAAACAATAGATACTGTACCTTCTTGGTTTACACCGCTTGACACAAAGATATATTCAAATACAGATCCTTACAGAAGTTTTCTGATCCAGGAGAAATCAACATCAACAGAGATCTCAGAGAGAAAGGCAGAGAGGGATCATGTATTGACACTTCCAACCCTTCTGGGACCCGAACAGCTTCTGAATGCTGCAGCTAAAAACAAAACGAGGAAACCTGGTCTGGGAGAGCTGGCCACTGCCCTTCTATTGTTACCACCGTTTGAATAAAACCTAAAGGCTTTCTCAGTTATTTACTTAAACTGTTTTCAGACAGCAGTTCCTCACCTCTGCCTTTAAAACCTCTCGTCAAAAAAACCCAAGAGAAAGTAACCTTTTTACAGTGATAGTATCCTCACAATTCCATCTTTAATAAAATAATCCATCAATATACAAAGGTGGATTCATTTTAGACGTCCTAATCTTCCTCTATTAGTAGACTGCAATGCATATATATTGCATTAACTCTGAGCATACAAAAGTTCACAACTCGATTCGATTTCAGTCATTTTACTCCTGCCACAGAATGCCTTTTATCTTTCTTCGTCCAAGTCCCCACAATATGTCAAAACTTACTTTTTCTCGCCCTGTCAACTTAATAATTTCAAATTGAATGGCAGCAATAATAAACTCAATAAATTTTTCTCCCTAATCTTCTCCACAAACTTTAAGGGGTCACGATCGGTGATAAAGATTTGTCTCATGTATGTTATTCGCAATTTAAATGCTGAAATGTTGTAACGCTAACACCAAGCTCAAGGCCTCCTTCCTCATTGTGGAATAAATCTGTTGATGTTTCTACTGGACACTCCAACCACACGTTACATAATGGAGCACTTCTCATCTCTCCAATAGTCCCTCTGAATGGCATAGCTCCTCATGTCTCAGCATAAAAGAGTTACATCCTTCTGTACCTCTTAATGCTGTAACCGCTTCGCCTGCTACTCCTGGCCTATGCCAGTAAACCTTACTCTCACAGGGATATATTTGAAGAAGATCTCACACATTTCTTCTCAATCCCTCACAGAAACCAAACTTTGATTTCCGAACTCAATCGTCATCAGCCATTTCAGCTTCTAATCTTGCCATTGTTACTCTCTGCCCTTCCACACGAGTTCTCCCGACTGCAGGAAGTGAATTGTTGAACTTCTCCAAAATTAGAGTCTCTCTCAGAGTGTCATAGGTTTGCTCTGTTTTTAATACCCTTCCCTACCTTTCAAAATTACTTTGTTTGATTCTTTCAAACACAACGTGCGTTTTACCAAGGATGCTATTTTAGATTCCTGAAACACTTTCTGTCGGTTTTTGGCACAAGACAATATGCACTTCAGATGGCTTTCTTCACCTCCTCCGATAGGGATGCAAATACCTATCAGCTTTGTTTGGATAAATTAAATCCACATGTTCTATGGCCACTGCACTTTTTTAGCCACTTTCTGAAATGAAATTAAAAAGGCTCCCCCATCATTGTCATCAAATGTAGATAATGCTTGGATGTATTTAAACAGATCCTGATCATGCCTTTGGTTACCATAGGGTTGCTCAACCTCACTATCCTCTAATGAAAATCCGTACAAAATGAAGAGGAATTTAGAATAACGTAACTATTGGAAACCTTAACCGAATAATGGATACAGTACGTTCTACAAATGAACTGTTCAATCTATTAACATCACCAAAACACACCCCTTGGTAAAAAGGAACATTCAGACATGCATTTTTGCATACAGTTCTCCACTCCAGGAGGAAACACATCAAGTGAGGCTTTGGAGAGAGTAGCATCTAGGGATAATTTACTAAAACTTCCAACCCCTCTGGAACCCCAAGCACCCGGTGATTGTTACAGCTACAAGAAAAAACAAACTAGAAAGCCTGGTCTGTGCGAGCTGGCCATTGTTACTACTATTTATTAAAAACCCAAAACGCCCCGTAAGTTATTTACTTCAGCTGTTTTCAGTCGGCAGTTTGGCCTTTAAGACCTCTTACTAAAAAAAATGAGAAACTAACATTTTATTTAAAAAAGTGACAGCATTGTCAGGCAATTCAGATGCCTGGCCCTTCAATCATTGGGCTTCCTCGTGTTACTTATCGCAAGGTCACCTGAGAGGGACAGCCACAGATACAGACCAAGTTACAAGGATGTATCTCATAACTTCTGAAACACCCCTGTCCATGGACCATCACATGGGACATACCAGGAAGTGAACAACAGCTTGATACACACCATTTCAGTATTTCTGAGCTACACAATGCCAGCACTCGATACACTAGGGAGCCAAAACCCAAGGCCAGGGAAAGATACAAAGGGACAGAGAGATTCACTTTAAAGACAGAAACAGTCAGTTAATTAACTGAAAAGATGTTGTGGAAATATGTGGAAAAAGACAGGGCAGTGGGACTAACTGGAGAAGTGAGATCTTCGTGAGTAAAATGACAAGAATGAGAACATTGAATAAAGGCATTGTCAGATCAGCTGGAATGGTTTGTAACATCAAATTCTGAATCTGCTTCACAGAACACCACAAACAACATAAACTGGGACAAGATGACAGCCCAGCATGGAGAGCTGTGCAGACCATGCTAGTGTGTTGCTCAGTAAACTGCACTATCTGCCCAGAATAGAGAGTATTTCAAACTTTACTATCATATGCTAACTATCCTCGCACAGATTATTGCCGACAATGGGAAGGTTTGCTGTGTGTGTATGTGTGTGTGTGTGTGTGTGTGTGTGTGTGTGTGTGTGTGTGCGTGCGTGCGTGCGTGCGTGTGTGTGTGTGTGTGTGTGTGTGTGTGTGTGTGTGTGGTTGAATGCGAAACTCATTGTTTGAGAAGGAACGCACATGGAGGAAACTATTTTAAATACGAACAACTGGCAGGCTGTTTGTTAATCAACAGACAGAATGAGGGAAGTTTCATGTATAGATGATATAAAGTGTTTGAGAATGTTAAAATAAAGTCATTGCCAAACACAACAGCAATATACATCGGCGTGCACATGAATGACAGATGGATGGGAGTTTGGTGTGAGGTCGAATCAGATTTGTTTCGGTAGGTCTGAAGCCGGGACCATCAGCAGCAGATTATTGGCTTCATTAAGCCTGAACTTCATAGCTCAAGGTTCAAACAGCAGAAGGAATAAACCAGTGAGATACATTCTGGAGTAGTGAATATTTCAAGTTCGAAATGTTCAAGGTATGGTGTCAAGAATCAGCTCATTGTCAAAGAGATATCCCACAGGTGTGACTTGTCTGCTTCAGCTGCAGATATTGGCCAGGGATGGGATGGAAACAGTGGAAGGAAGTGGAGTTTGTAACCAGAACAGTAGACGGTGACTTCCATGCTCTTAACTGCAAAGGCAATGATACGGTGCATTATGATTCTCCCCTGAAACTGAATAGTTCAACATAGATACCCGTGAGTAACACTGCCAGAGCAGAGAGCGAGACAGTAATTGAACACCTTCATTAATGTAGTTAGTAGTGGTCTGTAGAGTGAATGTCTGGATTGAGAGATTCAACAGGAACAATAATAGTGGCAAGATGTGTAGACTATATGAAATAACAATAATACAGTCATAACTGATTTATAGAAAACAACATCTGGACAGTGACACTCACCAGGAACACCAACGATAGCCAGGAAGGAATAATAAAAATATTGAATAATGAGAAGAGCGTAATAGATCTGCGATGATAATGACAACCAATAAAATGCAGAAAGATACCAAACATAATCGGATAAGCTCCTGTATATTGTTGGAATATTCCTGTCTAATGTTCTCACATTCTGATCCATTGTTTGAATATTTCAGTCTAATGTTCTCAAATTCTGATCCATTGTTGGTATATTCCAGTCTAATGTTCCCAGATTCTGATCCATTGTTGGAACATTCCAGTCTAATGTTCTCAGATTCTGATCTCTCCTCCCCCTCTCTCTGGATCTGCTGTTCCCTGTCAGTGCTGTCGGTAATGCTCCCGCTCATGTTATGGAATTACACATTGAAAGACGCCCATTTATCATTAAAAGATGGAAACTCTCCACTGGGATAATTAGAATCCATGGAGATTGGCATTAATCGCACTTACTGAACAAATAGGCTCAGTTAACCTGTTCAACACATCACTTTTCATTTACTGGTTTTGGATGGGATGGATGAGGGTTGCTGAGGGATGGATCATAAATCTTTAAATCTTTTTATTAACTTGTATATAGAGTATTAACAGGACACTGCAGGAGTCTATATATGTTCCACTCTGTTTATGAAAGGAGGTAGTTATAAAATAACAGTTCGGCTGCATAAACGAAAATCGGGTGGGCAAGTTTCTCGATACCTGAACACAAAGTACGGTACTTATTGACCAGTGTGCGGCCACTCCTGGTTTTAATGCCCTGTTATCAAATCCATTCATAACCTTGAGACAGAGCATTGAGACTGCTGCTCAGGAACAGGCCGAAGCAATTCTGTCCCTATGGGCCTCTTATGGAGGGATACGAGAAGGCCATTCAGCCCATATTAGCCTGTTGCTACTTGAAAAGGTGGAAAGCTGGAATATTGGCACATTTTGCCGAAAGAATAATTCAAAACGAAGAGATGCATCGCTGCAGCTGTATGAAGTGTTACTGAGAGGATACCTGGAGTAAATAATGTTGTTGGTGTTTCTGTAACTGAGAAGGAATAGACCTCCATCAGATCCAGTTTACCGGCTGCTCATAATCCACGGGTTCTTGTCTCATTTAATGACTCAGATTTGTTACACAGGTACAGGAGGAGGTCATGAAGCATCTTGAGTCTATTTCAGAGGGAGAGGAGGAGGTCATTCAGCCTCTCCAGTCTATTACAGTTGGACAGGAGGAGCCTATTCAGCCTCTCGAGCCTGTTATAGAGGGGCAGGAAGTGTTTATTTAACATTCAAGTCTGTAACACATAAATACTAGTTTTAAATTAGTTGTGGAATAGGAAAGACCTGATGTCAACATTAAAGTTCTAACTTTGAACAAGGCCAATTTTGGAAGTGTTCGGCGAGCCCTGTGAAAGGCTGATTGGAATACCCTATTCACAGGTAAGGGATGGTTGGAAAATGCAAGGCCGTCAAAACTTGGTTTCAGAGAGTCCAGAGCCAACGTGTTCCTATTAGTGAGAGGGGTAAGGCTGGTGGGTGCAGGGAGTGCTGGATGGCTAGATATATTGATGTTATGGTCAAGGTAAGGAAGGAGGCAAATGTCAGGTAGACAGAGATGAGATTAAGTGAATCCCGAGAGGAGTATAAGGGCAGTAAGTGTATAGTCAATGGGGAACTCAGGCCAGAAAAATGTGGACATGAGATGGCTTTTGAAATAGCGTTACCGAGGCATTGAAGCACCTCTACACATCCTTTAATTGCAAAATATTAACTAGGGAGAGAATAGGGCACCTTAAAGATCAGTAAGGCTACATATGTGTGGAACCATAGGAGGTGGAAGGGATACTAAACAAGTATTTTTCCTAGTATTTAATGTAGAAGAGGTTACAAGAGCGGGAGAATGAAGAAATACATTGTGATATTTTGAAAAGTATCTATATTACAAGGAGATGTTTGACATTTTAAAACACATAAAGGTAAACAAATCCCTGGGACCTGATCAGTTGTATCCCAAAATATTATGGGAAGCTAGGAAAGAAATTGCTCAGCCTTTTGCGGATATATCTGTAACATTGATTTCCACAGGTGAGGTGGCAAAAGACTGGAGGGTTGCTAACAGAGTGTCATTATTTCAGAAACTAAAGAAAACCCAGATAACTATAGATTGGTGAGCCTGACATCAATGGTGACTAAATTGTTGGAGGGGATTTTGAGGGAAACGATGTGTATGCATTTGGAAAGACAAGGACAGAAGAGGGCTTTGTACATTGGAGATCACATCACACTGACTCGGTGGAATGTTTTGAGGAAGTGAAGATGGTGTTTGAGAAGGCAGGACAGTGGATGCTGTCTTCGTGGAATTCAGTAAGAAAACCAAAATGTTCGACATGGTAGACTGGTTAGCAAGGTTAGGCTGCCTGGGATCCAGGGAGAACTTCACATTTAGGTCCAAACTTTTCTTGAATATCGGAAACAGGGTGTGACAGTTGGCATACAGGTAGGATCCTGTCGAAAGTTGCCAATCAAGGAGAACTCCCTAGAAATTATAGAATCCCTACAGTTAGGAAACAGGATTGTCGGCCCATCAAGGGCACACCGACCCTCTAATCAGTATCCCACTGGACAAACCCCTACCCTATCACTCTCAGCCTGCATTTCCCATGACTCATGCACCTCGCCCTCACAGCCAAGGGTACGATGCACAATTTAGGATGGCCAACCTACCCTGATCTTTATATCGTTATACTGTCAGAGGGAAACATAGCATCCGGAGGAAACTCACACAGACACGGGGAGAATGTACAAACTCCACACAGCGAGTCATTCAAGGATGGAATTAAACCCCGATCGCTGCCCTGTGAGGCACCTTGTGGTGCAGGTTCTCCGTTCCTTGAAAGTGCCGTCACAGGTAGACAGCGCAATGAAGAAGGCACTTGGTGACATTCCCTTTATTGGTCCGTGCTTTGAGTCTATGCGTTTGCATGACATGTTGCATCTGTACAGGACATTGGTTTGGCCACCTTTGTAATATTGCCTTTAATTCTGGTCAACCTGCTGTCGGAAATATGTTGTCAAACGTGAAAGGGTGCAGAAGAGATTTAAAAGAATGTTGCAGTTGTTGGAGGGTTGGCGTTACAGGGAGAGTTTGAATAGGCTGGGAATATTTTCAAGTGTTGAGGCTGAGGGTGGACCTTAAAGAAGTTTATAAAATCAGGGTGGGCATAGAAAGAGTAAACAGTCAATGTACGTTCCCAGGATAGACAATTCCAAATATAGAATATAAAGGCTTAAGGTGAGAGGAGGAAGATTTAAAAACGGACGTGAGGGAAAACATTTTCACACAGAGTCTGCTGTGTGTATGGATTGAACAGCCAAAAGAGGTGGTGGAGGCAGGTACAGTTACACCATTTAAAAGGCATTTGGATGGATACATGCATGGGAAGTGTTTAGAGAGAGATGGGGCAAGTGCTGGCAAGGGAGACGAGATTAATTTAGGATATTTGGTTGGTATAGATGACCAGACCGAAGGATCCTTTTCCTTGCTATACATCTCTGAGAGTCTATTGACTCTTGAGTGTTTAACACGGGAACAGGAGGAGACGATTCAGCTTCTGAATTCTGTCAGTCAGCTGGTTTGCTCAATTACTGAGAGTCAAATACAAAAATATATCATTCAGATTTTGATGGTGTTTTACAGAAACAGGAGAAAGGCTTTTAGTCAAGAAAAGCTGTAAAGAATGTGAAGAGACCATTCAGTCCCTCACCTCCATTCCACAGGAGCAGCAGGTGAACACAGAGCTATTGGAGCCTGTTATTCTGTAGCAGGAGGAGGACACCTATTTTCACAAAACTTCGATTAGGCGGCAGTCACTCAACTGCTCGTGACTGGGACACAGGAACAGGAGGGAGTCACTCAGCTGCTGAAGACTGGGACACAGGAACAAGAGACAGTCACTCAGCTGCTGAAGATTGGGACACAGGAACAGGAGGGCGTCACTCAGCTGCTGAAGACTGGGACACAGGAACAGGAGGGCGTCACTCAGCTGCTGAAGACTGGGACACAGGAACAGGAGACAGTCACTCAACAGCTCGTGACTGGGACACAGGAACAGGAGAGAGTTACTCAGCTGCTGAAGACTGGGACACAGGAACAGGAGGGAGTCATTCAACTGCTCGAGACTGGGACAGAGGAACAGGAGGCGGTCATTCCACTGCTCCAAACTGGGACACAGGGAAATCTAGAGGCTAGTGAGGCCGAAGATCCTGTTACACAGGAACAGGAGGAGGGGACTCAGTCCCCACCAGTATGGGACACTGGGAGAGAAGGGGAGTTTGCTTGGAACAAAAACAAATATATGAATAAGTTGCATTCGTGGTCCACACAATCCTGCCCCAACATTCACTAAGACCACGGCTGATCTGATTGTGATTCCCTCATTCCATTTTACAGAGATTCCCCTCTCTGCAGCCTCTGCTCCATTTGTTGGTCATGTTGCAGACTCAGATGCTGCAACAACAGTCACCATGACTCATCCAGAGGTTCGGGTCTAATCGGATGAGTCTGGATTTGAAGGGTCCAATCACAAGGATGACAGCATAAAATAAAGGTATAGCCAAATGTTTAGTTCTCTCACATTCGCAATCCAACTCACATAACCAGCCCGTACATGATACTTTAAGGATGGAGCACTGTGTAGATATGGTTAGCGTACTGCAGAATACAACCCAGCAATGTCCAGAATGGAACTCTGTGCAGCCCACACCAATGTTGGATCTATAATCCTGGGCGAAATTTCCAGCGTGGGGAGCTGTGCAGACCACACTGATTCATTCTTACATAAACACAGATTGTTGCATTGTTTGGTAACACTGTGTTAGATCACTGCCCAGTGTGGGGAAACTTGCAGCCAATGTTGGAAGTGACAGGATATGCAGCTCCCATTCAATTACAGCTCCATATCTCCACTGTACCTTGACAAGGCGTGCCATGGATGTGAAAATCACTGCGATGTAGAGATGTAAATGGAAACAGTTTAAATACCAATAGTTCTGATTAAGGCGAGTATCACACCAGTATTTAAAGTTGAAACACCTGAGATAATATCCAATGAGTGTTTCGTGAATGGTGCAAAGTAGTTAGAGGGGGATGGTAATGTTACAGTGGTTGCACTATAATCAACAATGTGAATTAGAGGAACAAATATGCAGGGGGACTGAGGAGACTTGCAGGAACAGTAGGGTTGTTATAATAGGTGATTTCAACTTTCCTAACATACACTGGGACTTCCAGATGGTTAAGAACTTCGATGGAACGTAATTTGGTAAGTGTGTTCAGCGAAGTTTCCACAATCAACATATAGAGTATCGTACTCGGGAAGGGACAAACTGGACCTACTGTTGGGAAATAGGGCAGGATAGGTGAAGGAGTTAAAGTGGGGGAGAATTTTGGGAAAAGTGTTTAGAGTTGTATTAATTTTAAAAAGTTATGGGAGGGACAACATTGATCCACAGTTTCAAGTTCTAAATTGGGGCAAGGCGTATGTTGTTGGAGTTAGACAGGGGATTGCAGGGGATGATTGGAGTTGTTAGGTTCCAGGTAAAAGGATCCCGGGCAAGTGGGAGGGCTTTAAAAGTGAGATAGCTCGAGTTCAAGGTTTCCATTTTCCTGTGAGGGTGAAGGTTATGTGAGACTGGAAGAGAGAACTCTGGATGTCAAGAGATATTGAGGCTTTGACCAGAAAAAAAGAGGCGTGGCTCATGTTCAGGCAGCTCATACCAAGGGAATCCCTGGAGGTATACAGGGGATAGAGGAGTTTACTGAAGAAGGAAATCAGCAAGGCCATAAGGGGGTATGAGGTAGTCTTGGCTGAGAAGATTAGAGTGAATCCAAATTCAGTAAAGTAAAGATAAAGAGCAACTAGAGAGAGAATAAGATGCTTTAAAGTCCAAAACCGGCATGCATGCATAAAACCTCAAGAGATGGGTGAAGTCCTCAATTTCCCCTCTGTGTTTATCATGAAGAAAGACATGAAGATCTGTGACCTTTAGTAGGTTAGTTGTCATATCTTGGGACTGTCCATATCACTGTAGAGTTGCTGTTGGACATATTAGAACGCACAAAGTCAGACAAATCTCTTGGTCCTGACCAGATATATCTGAGAGTACTGTAAGAGGCGAGAGAAAAAGCTTAGGGACCAAGATCCCGGAAGACTGGGCGGTAGCAAATGTTGTGCCCTTATTCAAGAAGGGCTGCAAAGAGAAGCCTGGGAAATATAGACCAGTAAGCTTCACACCTGTTTTCGGTAAACCACTTGAGAAGGCTCTGAGAGATCAGATGTGCATGCATTTGGAAAGACAGTGTTTGACCTGGAGCAGTTAGCGTGGCTTTGTGCGTGGCGGATCATGCCTTACAAATTTTGTTAGAGATTTTTGAGAAAGTGACCAGGAAGGTTGATGAGATCAGGGTTGTAGACATATTCTATATGGATTTCAGTAAGGCCTTTGATAGGGTTCCACATAGTAGGCCGCTCTAGAAGGTTAGATCGCATGGAATCCAAGGTGAACTGACAAATTAGACTGAGCTGCCATTGGAAGTGGTTGAAGTGGGCACACTAACAATATTGAAAAGGCAATTGGACAAATACAGATAGGAAAAGATTAGATGGATACAGAGCAAAGGCAGGGAAATGGCAGATTGGGAGATAAGGGGAAATTACACCATGGCTTGTTGACGGAGCACGGTGGACGTATTGGATGGGTGAGTACAAGAGGGAACATTCCCATCCCAGAGGGTGCCACACCACCAGACCCACCGAGCATGGTCTGGGCTCACTACCGAGTTCAGTGCAGTATTTGAGGTTTGAAGAAATGTCCAGCAACACAGGACAAGCATCTTCCCCGCTCTGTCAGGATAAAGGTCACCATATTCTTTCTGCTCCCTCACAATCACTGTATATCTGTGATTGCAACTGCTCCCGAACAAGGATCATGGTCCCCCACTCTCACTACTGCATGCAACACCTTCTCTCTCTCTCTCTCTCTCCTTTGCAATACCTCCCACACAGTCATAGAATATTCTGGTGAATGCCGATTATAGAATGTTCCAGATAATGTTCCAAATATTTCCCAGTTTCATGAAAATGGTAGTGTCCCAGTGCGTAACACATAAGAGTTCACTTGACTCACGTTAATGATATTAAACCAAAAACAACTTCTAAACACGTCTTGTTATAAATACAATTTCGAGCAGAGAACATTTTTACCCTCAGGCGTTATCTTGACCGTTATCTGAACTGTACCACTTTCCTTATTATAAATGTTTCTCTTACCCTTTGTCTGTGACTGTTTCTGTCTGTAACACTTACACAGTCTCTCACTCAGTTGGCTGGACGGCTGGTTTGTGATGTCGAGGGAGGCCAACAGCACAGGTTCAGTTCCTCACACTGACAGAGATTACCATGAAGGGGACACTCTCTCAGCCTCACCCCATAACCCGAGATGTGGTGATCCTCAGGATAAACCACCATGAGTGGGCTCTCTAATGAGAGTTTTTTGGGACTGTATTCTATCAATGTTAGCATTTTAATTTTTAAAAATATTTAAAAAGAGATTTTTAATATTATAATAAACCAATAACAACACAACTCAAATATCTGAAAAAAAATGCATCCAATTGCAGGTACATACAAAACAAGTTAAAACGCTACACAGACAGAAGAAAAAGCAAAACTAAACAATAAATAATGAATAAATAATACAGCTCAGCATAACAATACGACTGCTCTCGTTCATCAAGAGCATTAACTGATACACATTTTTATGTTCATAGCTCTTCCTCTCTGGGGGTGGGGGAGTTCAGACATCCAACACAACAGAATATTTTTCATAGCACAGAAAGTACAGATTGTAAGGATATATATTTTTTTCCCATATTCATCTGTGGAAAGTAACTTGGGCAGGCCCAGGAAAACAGAAACCAAGTCCATCTCCAATTCAGTCCCCTGGACCCACTCTATCACATCTGACACAGTGCTCCAATATAGATGAAGTCTGCAGCAGAACCACGAACAATGAGTAAGAGTGCCTGTAGTCATTCTGCATTTAGGACATGCTGAAGATAATCCCACTTTGAATTTTGAGGGACAATTTAGGGTCAGATAGAACCTACGAAGAATTTTCAACTGCATGGAATGGGTCCTATTACAGATCAAAATCCTTTGAGCATTTTCACAAATATCCTCCCATTTCTCCGAAGTGTTCTGAACCCCAATTCTCTCTCGCAGACATCACAAAGCTGCACAGTCTCGTCTGACGGGACACTCTCCAACTAATGATAAAGGGTACTGACAGAGAGTGTATTCTAAGCAATAAGCATCCTCTTCCCTTTATCAGATCTGGAAGAGTGTGGTAAAAGTGTGTTTTTTTTAAAATCAAATCTCTGATTGGGAAAAAAATACAGAAGAGGTCTCTACTCGGTAGTCCATACGTACGAGTTATTTGATCAAATGACATCATTGTTTCTCCATCAAGTAACACGTGGTGGCTCAGTGGTGAGCATTGCTGCCTCACAGCACCAGGGTCTCGGCTTTGGTTCCGGCCTTGGGTGACTGGCTGTGCGGAGTTAACATTCTCGCCGTGTCTGTGTGGGTTTCCTCCCACAGTACAAAGTGCATGTTAGATGAATTGGTCATTGATAAATCACCCATAGTGTTCAGGGATGTGTAGGTTTGGGCATTAGTCAGGGTAAATATAGGACGGTAGGGGATTGGGTCTGGGTGGGTTAGTCTTCAGAAGGTCGAAGTGGACTTGCTGGGCCCAAGGGCTTGAATCCACACTGTAGGGATTCTACTAATTCTAAATCACTCAAGCAAGGTACACCCCTTGCTCCCCACAGTTTAAATCTGGAATCCATTATCCCCGGATGACAATACAGTGTACCAATTACAGGGGTAAGAAACATGGTTTTGGCTGTATTGCCGTCGATCTGACGCATTGTCATTCATGCTTTAACAATATTGATAATTATTGGGTTATGACAATACTTCATAAATGTTGTCAATTTAGCTAAGAAAAACAGACTAATAAAGGTTCACTTTATCTGATAGGGTTCAATATCTCACAGTATTGACACCGAGTCCTCAGCAGCCCAGGCACTAACATAGGATAAAAAAGAGCTTAATTGATTGCTTTTATCTGGGCGATCTACTCCCCACAATCTGGGGGTAGTTGCAATTTGGTTAGCTTGATAAAGAGTTGCTTATGCTGCCAAATAAAAGAGCTAAACCAGCCATCATATCTCCTCAATTTCAACCAATGCCCTCTAGGTTTGGACGCCCAACCTGGGGAAAAACCTGACTACTCACCCTATCCATAACCATTTTTTCCCAGATTGGGCGTCCAAACCTAGAGGGCATTGGTTGAAATTGAGAGGGGAAAGCCTTTGACGAGCCCACGAGCACCATTTAACGCAGAGGGTGGTGTGCATGTGGAATGAGCTGCCAGAGGAAGTGGTGGAGGCTGGTACAAATACAGCATGTAAAAGGCATCTGGATGCTGACAGACCTGGCCGAGCTTATCCAGCAACTTCTGTATTTGTTGCAAAATGCATTCATTTTACCACAATATTTTGAATACATTAAACATTTTATTTTTTAATGATGCAGCAACATATAAACATATCTTCCAATCGACCGAGACCATTTTCTGCTAAGGATATGGCTCTGTGTATGACAGCAGCAATGATGCACCTACATGGAGCAGGGAATGTGATGGAGACATAGTTTGGACAATGTACAAGGAGACATTACATGTTTGAGAGAGGATGACATTACTCTGTGATTCAGCTCAGCGAGAGAGAAAATGTAATTTGCCTGAGAAGGAACGGCCGATTACACTCTCTCTCCTTCATTGTTCCTCATGACAGCAATGTGTGCGAGCTAAAACAAAAAATCTACAGTCATCGTTAACATTCTTATTTTTATCGAATCCCTACAGTGTACAAACAGGCTCTTCAGCACAAAACGTCCATAGCAACCTTCCCAGGCTCGCTTCCTTACATTTACCCTGAACGATGCACCTAACCTAGAAACCCCTGAACACTTCGGACAAATTATCATGGCCAATCCACCTAACCACACAGCTTTGGACTGTGGAAGGAAACTGGAGAAACCGTCAGAAGGGGAGAATGTGCAACCTCGACACAAATAGTCACCCAAGTCTGGAATTGATTGCAAGGCCCTGGTGTTGTGAGGCAGCGGTGCTAACCACTGAGCCACGGTGATACCCTTGGGCGATCCCAGGCCAGAATTCATTGAATCTCTTCACTGCCTAATGCAAAGGGAATTCAGCCAAATCCAACTGTTCCAGGATGAAGTCTCATTGTTAGCAGCTTGTGTGATTAGAATTCCTTCAGAAGCAGTATAACATTTGAACAATCTCTCAATTTTTCCTTTTGTCATGAGTTACAATAATATATGGACAAAGCTCGTTCAACTTGAAATTGCAGAGATTTTGTTTATCTGCGTGTGTGTGTGTGTCAGTGTTTTTAGAAAGGAAAGTATCGATTCTTTATTTGCAATATTCAAACAGTTTGCCATTCATCTTTCCATCATAGTTTGAGTAACATTGCTCTGGATCATAAAGGTGCTATTTGAGCAGATTTTATAAACTAGCCTGACTTGTTGCTAAAACTGACATTGACCCAGTCTGAGACCGATATCATCGGCCATATCACCAACCTGGTTACATTTGACATGTGTTGTGATCAGTGGAGCATTAGGAATGGAAAAGGAAGCAGTGACCCCAAAAGTCGGGGAACTATAGACTGGTGAGCCTGATGTCAGTGGTGGGTAAGTTGTTGGAGGGGATTCTGAGGGATAGGATTTACATACATGTTTATGCCGAAACTTCGATTCTCATGCTCCTTGGATGCTGCCTGACCTGCTGTGTTTTTCCACCACTGGATTGATGAAGGCAGTTTGGTAGACATTGTCTATATGGACCTCAGTAAGGTGTTCACAACATTCCGATTGGTAGGCAGATGAGTAAGGTTCGATCACACGAGATACAGAGGAAGCTAGTCACATTTGGCTTGAAGGGTTAACTGTGAATACAGCCGCCATACCTCACCCAGAGATGGATCACAAAATCCTCTGGCCTCCCTGACTGCAACATTCCATAACAGACATTCATGAAAATAACACCCACTAACTTTCCAAGAACAGAATGCGAGAACATCAGACACAGGAACGGGTCATTCACTCCCCAAACCTACCTTGCCCTTCACTAAGATTATGATTGATCTGCTCACTGTCTCAAATCCTCTTTCATACCCAATTCAACATAGCCCTCAACTCTCTGACAGATCAATATCCATCTACCTCCTCTTCAAATACTTTCAGTCATTTTGCTCCCCACCACTCTTGAGAAGAGAAATCCTGACATTCAATCCCACCTGTTTGAAGAAAACACTTGCTGCTCCTATATCATGGTTTATTGATATGAACAAAAGAGGTTGAGACAAGGGTTCAGGTAAAAATGACTGGCCCCGATATCAAGGCAGTGGTTGACGTCTGTTGACATCAAGGAGCTTAACAAAACTGGACTTAATTGGAATCAGAGTTAACTCTCCAGTGTTTGGGGTCAAACATGGCACAAAGGAAGATGGTCATCATCTCAGTCCTGGGTCACCTCTGTGTGAGATCCTCAGGGTAGCTTCCTCTTGACAAACATCTTCAGCTCTTTCATCAATGTCTCCCGCCCCCACCCCCACCCCTACCCCCACCCTCACCCTCCCCACCATAAGATCAGAAGTGGGGATGGTCACTGAAGATTCCACAATGTTCAGAACATTTTGTACCCCTGTCAGCTCCTGAACTAGTCTGTGTCCACGTGCAGCAAGACCCAGACTCCATTGAGACTTGTACTGTTAAATGGTCCGTAACATTCATGTAACAGCACTGCCTGACACTGCACATTGCCCCAGTAAAACAAGAGTTCATTCAGCTCCTCACGCTGGTTTTACAGGAATATGAGGAAGCCATTCAGCCCATTGACACTATTGGAGAAGAATAGGGACAGCCCATTCAGTGCCTCCAGCCTATTACTCAGGAAGAGAAGGAGTCTAGTGTGATGGGCCACACCAGAGCGCCTGGAAAATATTTGAAGGCGGTAACCTAGACTCTAATTTTATTTTTATTTTGAAGTGACTGTTCCAGATGCAATGGACTGGTCAAACTACTTGGTGTGAAGAAAAACACTATTTATTGAAACACGAAAGATAAAATGAAAGCAAAGAAAGAGGAATTTAGAATAACATAATTCTATTAGACAAGTTAATAGAATAACAAATCTAGGAACTATTACTAATGCACTGTTCCAATATATGAAAATCCCATAAACACAGCCCCTGGCAGAAAGGAAAATTCAGACACAGATTGTCACAAACATTTCTCTAATCCAGGAAGTAAAAACAGCACCAAAAGAAAATTCAGAGAGTAGCAGACAGGAGATAGTCACTGAAGCTTCCAACTCTGTGGAGACCCCAACACTTTCTGATGCTACTTGGAAACCAAAACCCAGAGATCGTAACCTGTGAGAGCTGGCCACACCCATTTAGGCTGCATTAAAATTAACCCAAAGCCTCCCTAGCTGTTTACTCAGTGTCCTTAACTAACCAGTTTGGGAACGATCATTCAATCTCTCTCTGAAAAGGAACCAGGACAAAATAACCTCTCAAAGCCTGCAGCATCATCACGCTTGTCAGTACATCGAGCTGTCAAACAGGAACCGGGTAACCCAATCAGGCCCTTGGTCCCGTCCAATTGGAAGAGGAAGAAGCCATTCAGACCTTTGAGTCTCTTACACAGGAACAGGAGGAGGCCATTCAGCCCCTGGAGTCTCTTACACGGGAACAGGAGGAGGCCATTCGGCCCCTAAAGCCACTTCCACAGCAACACGATGAGGCTATTCAGCTCCTTCAGTCTCTTACACAGGAACAGAAGGAGGTCATGAAGCCCCTAAAGTCAGTTATACAGGAACAGGAGGAGTCCATTCAGCCCCTTGAGTCATTTACACAGGAACAGTACGAGGCCATTCCTCCCTCAACGCACTTGCAAAGGGACAGATGAGGTAATTGATGCTGATTCCTGGAATGGCTTCTGCCCAAAATGTGGATTCTTCTGCTGCTTGGAGCTGCCTGACCATCTGTGCTTTTCCAGCAATCTACTGTCTACTACAATCTCCAGCATTGGCAGACCTCATTATCTCCAGATTGATGCTCTAACATGATGAACAAGTGGAGCAGAGGCTGCACAGACAGACTGCTCCACATTGTTCCTCCTGGCTCCGTTGCTCATGATGGATACGTGGGACTTTAACGTGGTTTTCTAGTATTGAGGAGGGAAGCCATATGTCTTGTGTGAAGTCTCAAGAAGGCACCTTCCATCTCCGAGAAGGCAGCCTGGTGTTCTCTATGTAGGGTGGAAGCTGGTGGGAATAGCTACTTGTTTCAGATCGAAGGTATTGTGGCTGCTGTTGGGGATTGTGAACAACATGGCGTTCAGTACGGGTTCACACGCCAACTGCACAATAACATGGGGAGAGTTAATTTAGGCATATGAACAATTCGGAAAGCCATGTTAGACTGATGAATCGACTCTCTACGTTCAAATAATGCTGATCTTGCTCATGTTGATCTTGTCATGTCGAGTGCTTGTCTTGTGCAGTGTATCCTGTATGCCTTACTCTGTCCAAGTCTATTTCCACCCTATGATCTGTCTGGCCATGCTTACTATGATCTGCCTCCACTGCTCATAAATAAAGTTTTTCCCTGTACTGAAGTACACGTGACAATAAATCAAAACAATCAATCCTGGGTAAAGTATGGAATTTCTCACCCTATCAATGTGTCCTTTGGAAATACACCTGCTACACCTCATGTTTCAGCACCACCATTTCTTCATATTTCCCAGCTCTGCAGATTAAACTCTCAGGTTCTTCACTCTACCCTCATGATACAGCCATCTGTATCTGTGGGAAGAATATCATTCGTTAGAAAGGAGATCAAATCTGTAGAGAGTGTCCCAAATACTCTCTCAGCAAGTCTTTACAACAGCAGGAAGATGGCTTTACTTATGTACTCGAATCATCTTACAATGAAGGACAGCATACCATTGACTGCACCCATTGCTTACACAGCGTTTGATTCAGAGCAGTCAGCATAGTCTTGTGAGTGGGAGATCATGCTTCCCAAATGTTTTAGAGTTCTTTGGTGAAGTGACCAAGAAGGTTTACGAGGACAGAGCGGTAGACAAAGTCTCTATGAATTTCAGTAAGGCCTTTGAAAAGGTTCCACATGGCAGGCTGCTCTGGAAGGTTCCATCACGTGGAATGCTGGGAGATCTGGCCAATTGGATGCACAGTTGGGTTGATGGTCGGAAACAGAGGGTTTAGTGGAAGGATGCTTGTCAGAGTGGAGGCTGTGTCCATTGCTGTTTGTTATCTATGATTTGGTTGAGAATGTACAAGGCATGATTAGTAAGTTTGCAGATGACACTAAAATAAGTGGTAGCGTGATCAGTGAGAAAGTTTCTCAGAAATTCCAGCAGGAACTTAATCAGGTGGGGAAGTGGGCCGAGAAATGGCAAATGAAATTTAATATAGATGTGTGAGATCTTGCATGTTGGAAACTCAAGTCATGGTAGGAGTTACACTGTGAATGGGAGGGTCTTCAGGGGTGCAGTGGGCAGAGAGACCTTGGTTTTCACAAGCACGGTTCTCTAAGAGTAGAGTCACAGTTAGACAGGGCAGTGAAGAAGGCTTTTGGCACATTGGCCTTCATCAGGCAGGACATTGAGTATAGAAGTTGAGAATTTATGTTGCAGTTACACAGGACTTCGTAAGGCCGCACTTGGAGTATTGTGTTCAGTTTTTGTAACCTTGTTATAGGGAGGATGTTATGAAATTAGAAAGAGTGCAGAAGAAATTTAGAAAGACGTTGCCAGGAACTAATGGTCTGAGTTATAGGGAGAGGTTGGACAAGCTAGGACCTTTTCTTTAGAGTTCTTTAGACTGAGGGAGTCCTTATAGAGCTGTATAAAATCACGAGGGGTATGGATAGGGTTAATGCTCTCAGTCTTTTTCCAAGGTGTACAGAATCGAGGATTAGAGGGGATCAGTTTAAGGTTAGAGGGTAAGGAATAAAAGGGAACCTGAGGGGCCACTTTTTTACACAAAGGGCTGGGACATGGATGAGCTGCCAGCAGATGTGGTTGGTGGTGGGGCGGTGGGGGGGGGGGGGGGGGAGGTGTACATTAACAACATTTCAACATTTGCATAAATATGTGGATAGGAAAGGACTGGAAGGATATGGGCCAACTGCAGGGAAATAGGCCTAACGTGGATGGACATTTACAAGGTGAAGATGCACCCCTCTGTTAATTAAAAGCAAACACCCAGAAAAGCTCGCCTCACCTCGTAATCTGTTAAAATATGAGTGACACAGATCTCCTATATTCCACTATTTAAACAAAAATTAACAATTTTGTTTCTTAACTTTAATAGTGAACACTAAACAACAACTATTCACAAATACAAGCCCCTCTTTTCTTAGCTACTTACTATCTGACTCCAACTCTGTAAAAATATGCTGTTCCAACAGCGCACATATTAAACATTACAATCTCAAGAGCACACAGTCTCCATCTTCCCCGCTGTGTTGACTCTTCCAGCTGCTGATCTCCCTGGGTATTTTTTTTATTGCATGTAGGTTTAGATGAACATGTGTCTTTGACAGAGAGTGTTTGAGATGGCCAGTTAGCCCTCCTGCTCTACAGCAGTTGCTCTGCTGTTGGATGACAGTAGCTCTCCCACCAGTGTTCAAAATGCTGGGTATGTATACTCCCCATGATATAGTAATGCTCATAATTTCGTTGCTTACCAGGTGTCCAAACAATAATATTCAAATTCCATTGGCTTCTGGTTTCCTGAGCGTTATTTAAACTCTTTGGTTGCATTTGAATGGCTGCCAAAACAGCAACCAAAACTGAGGTATCCATTTCTCAGCTAATGGTGACATGTGGAACAGTTTGACCTTTTGCTGGCATCTGTGGCTTTAAGTTCTATTCGGAAAAACCCGTTCTGTTTTAAAGTGCCCTACATGTTTTTGGCTTCATAACATCTCCCCGCTTCAGAAAATAAAATGAACCAGCAGAATGAAAAGATGGCTACATTTCTTCTCCTCTAATTCTTAATCCCAATTATATGAAATACAAAGTATTAATCTCAGTTATATCATTCATATTAATTCTGCACACCAATACAACACTGGAATAAGTCAAATCTTATCTACACTGCTTTCCTTTAAATCCGCGAAAACCCATCTTCTATCACATTGTAGGAGCCGCAGCATGTACCTGTTGTAAGTTTAAAGTCGGTAAGGTAAGACTCCAATGAAATAGTCTCATATTCTGGTCTTTAACTATTCCAAAAAATGCGAGAGATTTGTCGTTGTCCACAACCATCTCTGACAATTTGTTTGTCATATACACATTAAAATATTGTCAGGCCAGTGTGGAACATAATCATTCTTGTTCAATAATGGAGATTTTGTATTATTTTTCTGGTGGATATTGAGTTTTTTTTGACAAGTAGCCAATTAGCCATTCAAATCCATCATCCTCTTTCTGTATCAATACATCTCCGACCCCTATATCCCGAGCATCAAACACAATTTTCAAAAGGTTTCAAAATATTTGGTGTAGCTAAAACGGGTGCGGTGATTAATCCTGCTTTAAAATTCTCAATTGCCTCCTGGCATTGTTCTGTCCACCACAATTCTGTGTTCTTCTTTAATAAATCCATCAGTGGTGCCAATACGTTGTTGAAGTTTGGGACAAATTTCTGATAGAATCCACTCAGTTCCAAAAATCGAATCATCTCTTTCTTCGAGGATGGTTGTGGAAATTCCTCAAAGCCCTTCGTTTGTATGTTCCATGGGGTCAATATTCCATGCCCAATGTAATGTCCAACAAGTCACTTCTGCCTTCGCGAATTCTGTTATCTTTCAGTTTATTACCAAGTTTGCTTCTTGTAATCGTTCAACATGCTCAGCCAACTGTTACATGTGAGCTTTTAATCACTTCCTAAAGATCCCCACATCATACAGATAAAATACACAATTTGTTCATCTGGCCACAGCCCTGTTCCTGAGTCTTAAATGTGGCTGGAGCATTATTCATCTATATAAAATACTCGATATTTTTTTTTGTCATCTCCAGTGTCTTTACTAATTAGTTTAACTGACTCCACATTTTTTTTTAAATTTGAAAGGGGCCACTAAACCTGGCTTTGAAGGGATTTCTTACCATTGGTGGTAATACTAATACATCATCCCCACGGGATATCCTCAAAGTTTCAGTGTTTTTATCTGCCACCTGCTTCACTCTATGCTGTGCTCTTCAGATACTATTTAGCAAACTCACCTACTCCATCTACTCTCTCCTTCACCTCACACACAGAATCCAAGTGTGAGATTTCCGACTTCGGTCCAGTCAATTTATATTTAATTAATTTCAAAGGACCTCTCACTTCATGTACGAATATTAACTCAGAGGAAGTAAAGTGAGTAGATTTATTTGGGGCATCTCTAATGGCAAGCAATATAATGGGACACCTTTATTGCAATCATTCGGGTAATCATAACAGTACGCTGTGAACATGGTCTTCAGTGTCTGATGCTCACTTTCCAAGGCTCCCTGGGATTCAGGATCCGATCCACTTGATTTCAACTGCTGTATGCTGAACTTATCCATACTTCCTTAAAAAGCTGAGCGGTAAAATGAGACGCTTGGTCTGACTGAATCTTACTGCCTAGCCCACAGCGAGTAAAGAAAGCTACTAACCCCTCCACCTCCCTGTTTATCTTAACATTCCGAAATGGAATTGCCTCTGGAAATCTGGTGGACACATTCATTATGGTCAGCAAATATAGTTTTCCACTTCTATTTCAGGAAGGGGAGCTACACAATTAATCATAACCCACGTGAAATGTTCTTCGCATGCATTAATTGGCAAGAAAGGCGCTGGTTTTATTACTGCCTGTTACTTACCTACCATTTGGTATGTATGTCACGTACAAAAAAAAACCATGTCCTTGTGCATTCCAGGCCACTAGAAATGCTTCTGTACCTTAGCTTGAGTCTGCTGTCCACCTAGGTGACCGCCTGCAATTAGTTTATGTGTTAGCCATAAAATTGTACGCTACAGGTAACACAAAGTGGTGTACTTCAGCCCATTTCCCTTCTGCAGTAACCTATCTGGGTCTCCATTTTAATTTTAGGATTCTATCTTTAAGTTAATAATGTTCAACAATATATTCTGCTTCCTTTTCTGTGTGTGTGTGTGTGTGAATGTGTGTGTATATATCTGTTGTAAGTCCATTAGCCTTTCTGGACTAAACACCTCTGCCTGACCCTCTGCCTGTTCAGATTTTTCCTGCACCATTGCATCAAACAGGGGGTCAGTTCACTGAGCATCAATTATTGGTCTTTTTCTTACGTTTTTCCTTCCTGCTGTAACTTATGACAGTGGGGTCTTGTTACTATACACTCTGGAAAGATTCCTCGGTATTTTTCTTTTAACACCCCAATTCCCTAGTCTTCCTTTGGCTTCTCCACCACAAGGGGTGCCTATCCCACCTCACCTCCTGCGAAATTGATCCCAAGAACAAACTGTATTCCTGGAACTGACACTCTGTTACTCACTGTCACTGTTACTTCCCCAACCTTTATTTGGCATTCCATCCTGATGTTACACAAGGGAATGCTTAATTTCTGCCCCCATTCGACAAATTATCATACTCTTGATTAACATGCCAGAAAGAGTGAAAATATTTTCATCTCTTACTATTAGCGGCCGAGAGAAATTGAGGGCTGCAGATGCTGGAGATGAGAGTTGTAAAGTGGGGGGCTGGAAAAGCACAACATGTCGGCAGCATCCGAGGGGCAGGAGAGTTAGCGTTTCAGGCATAAATCCTTCATCAGGAAAGTGGGGAGTAAGGGAGGGGAAGGAGGTTGAGAAATAAATAGGAGGGTGGGGGTGGAGCTGGGTGGAAGGGAGCTTGGAAGGCGATAGGTAGATGCAGGTGGGGTGTGATGGTGACAGGTCGGACAGGAGGGTGATAGGACTCCTATCGGTTTTAGGACAGCTGGAACCCTCAAACTGTATAGCACCAAATTTCGAATCTCCCCTCCACCAACCTATCCCAGATCCAACCGTTCAACCTCGCACTCTTGAACTGCCCTAACTGTTCATCTTCCTTCCCACCTATTGACTCCACCCTCCCCTCCGACATATCACTGTCACTCCCACCTATATCTTCTTATTGCCTTCCTAGTGACCCTCCCACCAGCTCAGCTACTACCCTCATATTTATCTTTCAGCCCCCTTGTCCTCCCACCATGTTCCTGACGATGGGTTTCTGCCTGATATTCGATTGTCCTGCTGTCTGGATGCTGCCTGATCTGATGTGCTTTTCTGGCGCCTCACTTCTCAACTATTACCGACTGAGCAGATCCCATATCTCACAAAATTATAACTTCTTGTTCTTCACCCCCTGTTCTCTCTGAGTAAACTTTATCTACAGAGGTGAATTCTTTCAGCGATCAGGCACTAATTCCATACCCAGCCCTTGCCTAGGCTGTGCACTCTCCTGCAGCTCCTCAGCTCCACTTGGGGTCTCCTTTACCAGTTTCACTAATGCCACTGGGCTTGGCCTCTACTACCACATCTTTCCCCAAAGTGCCTTCATTCAACGCCCAGCACGTTGTGTCCCAGCTTACTGCAGTGAAACCACCTTTTCCCAGTGCCCTTCTTAAATCATCGGCACTGTCATTTTATGTTTTCCACTTATAGTGAGAACACCTGAGGCCTTTCACCACCTTTCAACCCCCTTGGGCTTCTTCCTTCACCTGTGGTAAAGTATTGTGAGCTACTGTTCGCTTTGTAATGTGTGATCTTCCCTTCTCCCAATTTCTATCCCTCACAGGATGAAAATCTTGCCAGAAGCTAAATATCATCTCATGCCCCAGTGCATATTTACCTGCCCTTTCTGCCGTGCTTCTCACTTCTTGAACTTTCGGTACATTCACATCAATTCTTACTATCTCTGGAAGTGAGTCTTTTAACTTCTCCAGCAAATTAATCTCCCTTCAAGCCTCACAGGTCTTATCCATTTTAAAGCCAGCACCCACCTATCAAAATGACTGGTTACTTCTTTCAAACTCAGTATAAGACTGACCTGTTTCCGTCTCTATTTTTCTGAACTTCTGTCTATATGCTTCTAGTACCAATTCATAACCAATCAAAATAGCCAATTTGACATCTTGATAATCTCTTCATCTCATCTGACAGCGCTGCACATACCTCACCAGCTGTGCCCACCAGCTTAGTCTGAACTAGCATTACCCACAAGTTCACTGGACACGTCACCTGCCGAGCCATTTTTTCAAATGAAATAAAAAAGGGTTTGACATTTTTCTGACCGAAATATGGCAAGTTATTAACATAGTTGTATACATCCCTATGTTCTCCCTTCATCTCTATCCTGTTAACTTAACTTTCTTGTCTAATTTTCAAATCCTCTCTCTCTTTCTTTTTCCTCTCTTTTTCTTTCTTCTCTCTCTATTTCCTTCCCTTTATTTATCTTCTATCTCCCGTTGCCACATTTGCAATTTAACGTTTTTCTAACTCTACTGCAGTTGCCTATTTCTCTGATACATCAAAGTGCTTGACCAACTGCATTACAATTTCAGCTTCCCTTTTCTCCCTGGTTAAACCCAATTCCAACGTATTTGCTAATTCTAAAAAAAAAGTCCTCCATCTGTCCTTCTAAACTTCCTTGGAAAATTTGGGAACCTCTTTAGTAATGTTAAAAGCCATTTCCCTCACTTTTGATTTAATCAACCACAAGTAACAAAATTAAGCGAATTTTCCCACTGGTTTTATTTGAAGATCAAAGTCACTAATTGCCATGAGTTGGAATTTGCTGGGACCTTTTGTCCCCCAACTCTGTTCAAGTCGGTCCAAGTGTCACACGGCAAGGCGCCAAAACTGTTATGACATCAGTGTCGAATCCCTCTGTTAATTAAAAGCACACACCCAGAAAAGCTCACCTCACATCATAATCTGTTAAAACGTGAGCGACAGAGAACTCCTAAATTCCACTAATAAACAAAAAATAACAATTTATCTGTATGCAAGTTAGGTCACTGAGCTTGAAGGTTTGTTTTCAGAAGTTTCGTCACCATGACTAGATGACATCATCAGTGAGAGTCTCCGCTGAAGCTCTGGTGGTATGTCCCACCTCTCTATTTATAGGTCTTGGTTTCTTAAGATGGGTGATGTCATTTCCGTTTATTTTAAAAAGAAAATGTAGACAGGATCTAAATTGATCCGTTTATTGATGGACTTCTGGTTAGAATACCATTCCTCTAAGAAGGTCCTTGCGTGTCTTAGTATGTGTGTGTGTGTGCTTTGTCTCAGTCAAAGTGGTGCCCTTCTTTGTCTGTATGTAAGGAACATAGTGATAGCGCGTCAGGTCTTTTGGTGGCCAGTTGGTGTTCATGTATCCTCGTAACACAACAACAGGACAGTTTCAATGGTCGAAAAGTGATTTTATACACACTATTTAATCAATGTGTGTGTGCAGTTAAGTCACATTTTTCACATGTGCACAACACATTGTAAATGAACAACAGAGACACAGTTCACGAAAAATGATGCATATAATGTATAAAATTGATAAACATTACAACATGATTTGATACTCTCAACGTTCCCTCCTTTTCTGGAATTCCCTACTCTACTCTCTCATGCTTACCAGGATGTGTGATCCAAATTCTTGACTCTCGTGTCACAAATTATTTCAGTTAATCCCCTTCAATATATTGGCCTGTTGGGTTCTTTCCAAAGCTCGTGTCTGTCATATAATCGGAGATAAATATTCTGGCATCAGACTCAGCATTTGAACATATTACTCTGTTGTACATGCACTGTACCAAGGACCACAGCACACAGGCATTGCCAAACCATTGGGGAATGTTTCTTCCTCTTCTTTCGATAATGTAGTTTTCTCATTTTCCACATCTCCAGATCTATATCCTCTCTCTTGTTCTCCCTTTGTTTTTAGTTAAGAAATTCACCAATTATTCTTCGTTTCCCATCTCCCAAAACTCCTTCTTTCAGTTGAGATCTAATGCTCTCTTCAAGATGTAATGTGGTTATAATTAAGCAATGTAACTACAAAGAATAGCGGGCGTAGCTGGCCAGAGTTAATTGGAAGGGGAGCTGAGCAGGAAAGACCATGGAGCAGCAATGGGCGGAGGTTCTGGCGATAATTCGGAAGATAATACCAGAAATGCAACCCCAAGAACATGAAACATACTCATGGGAGAACAAGGCAACCATGAGTGATAATGCATCAAACCAAAAGAGAAAACATACAATGTGGTGAAGATGATTGGGAATCCAGAGAATTCATTGGCTCTGAAACTACATAAGGCTGGCATCACTGACACTACAGAGCTCTTAATCGTGGTCAGGGAGAGAAACAGAGGAAACACATTCACTTTAAACACAGAAGATGGTATTTCTCAAGGAAAAAGATTCAGGTGAACTAAACATTTGAATTAAGATCAGTTAAATGCTTTTGCGGAATGGGTCAGATTGGAAGCAAGACCCGGGGAGAGAGACCCTCAGCAGGATGAGAGTATGAAAATGGAAGTATTTCCACATCAGAAACCAGGTTAGGTCACTGAGTGCAGGGCTGATGGGTGAATGGGTCGCAGTGAGAATTGGGGAACAGACAGCAGAATTGCATTGCAGATATTGCAGCTCGAAACTGCGTATTCATGTGGTGCTGTAGACCACAGCAGCAGGAGAAGCAGACATGCGTTCAACCACAACCTGTAACTTTTTGCCAGGGTAACTCTTCAGTCTGTCATTACCATCAACACCATCTATGGCTCAGTGACGAGTGTGAGTGAACATATCGGAATCACATGAACCTTAACCTGATGCGAACTCATTAAAGCTACCAGACTTGACCAACAGATCTGAACGAAGCCCTGCAGTCCTGCCACATTCAGTAATAAATGGTGATGGACGATTAAACAAATGACTGGAGGAGAGGGTTCCACAAACATCCCCATCCTAAATAATGGAACAGACCTGCACATCAGTGTAAAAGAGAAGGATGTTTCATCTGCACCATCTTCTGCCAGAAGTGTTGAGTCGATGATACACCTCACCCTCATCATGATGCCCACAGAATCACAGATGTCAGTCTTCAACCAATTTCAATTCCTGAACGTGATATGAAGAAACAGCTGAACAGAGTAGATATGACACAGGCAATGAGCCCTGACACCATTTCTGCAATAGGACTGAAGACTTGTGCGGCACAACAAGCTGTGTCCCTGGGGAAGCTGTTTCATTCCAGCTCCAACTCCGACATCTCCCTGGCAGTGTGAAAAATTACTCAACTATGTCCCACTCCCTAAGAGCGGAATATTTACAATCTTAGCAATGACCACCCCCTCAGTCCCATCACGACAGTCAAATTGGTTGGAGTTCTTTTTGACAGAGCTGGCAAACAGCACAGAAATAACCTACTCAGTGTGGTTTCCAATAGGTCCCCATTTGGAGAATGTGCTGTTGTGGAAATGTCACTGGATTACTAATCCAGACCAGGTTAATGATCTGGCAGCGGGTGGAAGTTAAATATCGAGATCTAAAATCTGGGATCAGTGAAGCCAATATGGATTGTAAACAGAATTTCCTTCTCCAACGTACTTTTAGGAAGTGAATCTCCAATGATTTCCTGGGCTGGCCTAAAACTGACTCCAAAGACCCTGACATGTGATAAACATTTCAATGGTCTCTGAACCCCAAGCAAGGGCACTCATTTGTATCAAACTACTCCGAGGTCTGAAAGGATGAAACCGGACAGAACACCCGGCCTCAGCATCAGTGTCGGAAAAGGGAATGGGAACACAGTCCTGTCGACTCTGCAGAGACCTCCTTCCTAACATCTGAGAGTTTGTGACAACATTTACAGAGCTTTCCCACAGACTGCACAGAAACAGCGGGAAAGGAGTAGGTCATTCAACACATTGAGTCTCCCCCATTCTAGTTCATGGAAAAAAAATCTCCTCAATGCACTTACCCCACACGATACACATATCCGTTAATGTGAGTAACCTTGGGAAGCTACAAAATAGGTGGTGCAGTAGTACGTTTGGTCCATCGTGTTTGCTACCCAATTCAATGTCATGATGGTTGGCCCTTCATTTCAACACCGTACTCCTGCTCTCCCACCATCCCTTTACTGTCTCTAAATCCTTATCTATAATAAATGTCTGGGTTTCCAGGTGCGAGCGAATTCCCCAGGTTCGCCAGTCAGTGAGTGCAGACATTTATTCTCATCTCAATGCAGAGTGACCTGCTTCCAATCTGACTCACCCTTCAGAGTTTTGTATATTTCACTGAGATCTCCACTCATTTTCCTAAACGCCGTGGAATACTGGCCCGGTCTCCCCAATCTCTGCTCCCACAATAAGCCCGTCATCCCAGAGATCAGTCTGGTCATCCTTCACTGCTCTCCGTCAATGTCAGGTTTGCCCTTTATTAGGTACGGAGACCAAAACTGCACACAATAATGCCCAATGTTCGGGATGATAGCTCACCAGGCCCTTTACAGCTGCAGTAAGACACCCTTACTTCTGGACTCACATCCCCCTGAAATGAAGGTCAACACACCATTTATCTTCCTCACTTCTTCCTGTTTCTGCAATATTACTTTCAGCGTCTGGTATACAAGGAGATGCAGGTCCTTTTCAGTGTTCCAGCTCCCCACTTGGTGGGTCTATGTACACTGCTCAGCTTGCCAATCGCCATGCCCAGTATTGACTTCTGGTTGCAGAACTTACTGCACTGCATGGGCCTCAGAGTTTTATGCATAAGGAAACAACAAACAGGAGCATATGTCCCTTTGTAAATCAACATGTTTCAACCAATCCCTTTCAAATGGTCAGCTGGCAATTTATCGTTTCCATCAAAGGGCAGACCGTCACCTCTATCCACATTGTTCTCCATCTGTCACGTATTTACCCATTCTCTCCACTTGTCTTAGTCTTCTCGGTGCTTTTTAACATCCTCCTCACCCACTCACAATCCCACATCCGTTAGTGCTGTCAGCAGGCTGGGATATATTGTATATGATTCCAGCAACCAAATGTTTATAGGGCATTGTGAACAGCTGGGCCCCAAGCATCAATCCCTGCGACACCTCAGCAACCGTCCTCTGTTAATTTCTATTTATTTATTTCGTGAATCTCGGTGTCACTGGCTGGGCCAGCATTTATTTCCTGTCCCTAGTTGCCATTGAGAAGGTGGTGGTGAGCTGCCTTGTTGAACGCTGCAGTCCACCTGCTGTGGTTGACCTCAAATGCCATTAGGGAGGGAATTCCAGGCTTCTGACCCAACGAATGTGAAGGAGCAGTGATATATTTCCAAGTCAGGATGGTGAATGGCTTGGAGGGGAACCTGAAGATGACAGCATTTCCATACATCTGCAGCTCTTGTCCTTCTAGATAGATGTGGTCGTGAGTTGGGAAGGTAGTCTCTGAGGATCTTTGGTGAATCATTTCATTGCAGCATGTAGATAGTAAAACACTGCTGCTGCTGCTGCTGAGCGTTGATGGTGGAGCATTGTGGGTGAATGGACAGTCAAACTGGCTGCTTTGTCCTGGATGGTATAAAATTTCTTGAGTGTTGTTGGGGCTGCACTCATCCAGGCAAATTGGGAGTCTCCTATTACACTTCTGACTTATGCATTGTAGATGATGGACAGACGTTTGGAAGTCAGGATGTGAGTTACTCGCCGCAGTATTCTTAGCTTCTAATCTGCTGTTATAGTTACTGTGTTCATGTGGTGAGACCAGTGTGTTTCTGAGCAATGATTACCCACCAGGACTTTAATACTGGGGGATTCAGTGATAGTTACACCATTGAATGCCAAGGGGCAGGTTACGTTGAATTTTACTGGTGATGGTCATGGTCTGGCATTTGCGTGGCCTGAATATTACTTGCCACTTGTCAGCCTGGATACTGTCCAGATCTTATCGCATTTGGACATAGACTGCTTCAGTATCTGAGGAGCCACAAATGTTGCAGAACATTGTACAACCATTGGTGAACATTCCCACTGCTGACCTTAAAATGGAGGGAAGATCATTATTGAAGCAGCCTTGAAGAAGTTTTCGGTCACTGTCCGAGGGATTCCTACAGACTTAGAGCTGAGTTGACTGACCTCCATCAACCATGACCACCTTCCTACGTGTCAGGTATGATTCTAACCAACGGGGAGTTTGCCCCTGATACCCATTGATTCCAGTGTTGCTAAGGCCCCTTGATACCACACTTGGTCGAAGGCAGCCTTGATTTCAAGGGCTGTCGCTCTCACCCCACCTGTGGAATTCAGCTCTTTTGTCCATGTTTGAACCACGGTAATGAGGTCAGGAGCTGAGTGGCCCTGGTGGAGTCCAAACTGAGCGTCATTGACCAGGGTATTGCTGAGCAGGTGCTGCTTAAAAGCACTGATACCTTCCACCACTTTACTGAGGATCGAGAGTAGACTGATGCGGTGGTAATTGGCCGGATTGGATTTGGTCTGCTTTTTACATACAGGAGATACTTGGGGTAATTTTTCACATAACCAGGGAAATGTCATTGTTGTAACTGTATTGAAACAGTTTGGCTAGGGGAGTGGCAAGTTATGGAGCACAAGTTTTCAGTACTGTTGCCAGAATGTTGTCAGAGTATGGACCATTTTGAGTATCCTGTATCTCAGACCGTTTCTGGATATCGCGTGGACTGAATCAAATTTGTTGATGACTGGTAACTGGATTGTTGTGGACCACTGGAGGAGGCTGAGATGGATCATCCACTCAGCATTTCTGACTGATTAAAATTGTTGCGAATGCATCAGCCTTATCTTATACATCATGGTGGAAGGGGTTATTTGTGGAATCTCTTCCTACAGTGAATTGTTTCATTGTCCCCAACGTTTCTTGACTAAATGTGGAAGGACTTATACCTTACAGAATCATACCTTACAGACAATGTCAGGCTGTTGATGACGAGTCTGTTTATTTCTATTCACTGTTTCCTGCCAGCTGTCCCATTCTAGAAACATGGCCATACATTAGCCCCAATCCACTCAGATTTGATTTTGTAAACTGGGCTTGGAGGTTAACAAAACTTTTTCTGAAAATCCACGTGTTTTACATCCATTGGTTCTCTATCATTTGTCTGCCAGTCTGTTTCTCAAACATGATTCCCATTTCATAAATCTATGTTAGTGTTGTCTATGACCATTACTTTCAGTCCCAATAATTTCTCCTAAACCATTTCCTTACTATCTTCTATGTTCCATGTTCTCTAACATTTTCCCACCCCAGACTTGGTTTTCCTAGTATTGTTAGAAAGTTCTGTGAAGATAGAACGGAAGTAGTGGCTTCACAGTTTTGCCATTTCCCTGTTCCCCATTCTCCATTCTCTGGTTTCAAAGTGTAAGGAAACTGCACTTGTTTTCTCATATGTTTCACATTGACATAATTTAACAAGTTGTCACCGTTCACTCTGATCACCCTTGTGAATATACTCTTCAGAAACGCATCAATTCCTGCCTTAAACTACTCAATAATTGACCTTCCACACCATACACTCACAGGAGCATAGACTCTGTGCCAACAGAAGTACAGCACGATCTATATTAGTTCCACTTCCCAACAGCAGGCCCATAGCCTAAAATGTTATTACACTTCCAAATGCTCGTCTAAGTACTTTTTAATGATTGTGAGGTTACTCGTGATAATTCCCATCTCAGGAAGTAATCCCAAAACACAATACCCTCTCGGTGAAAAAAAGTTTAAATCCTCTCTGAACCTCAAACTCTTCACTTTAAAAGTGTACTGGCTTGACCCTCTGACTAAAAGGAACAGCGGCTCTCTATCCACCCTGCCCGTATCGCTCATAATCTTATCCTTCTGAATCACGGACCCCTCAGCTTTCTCTGCTCCAAAGTAAACAACCCGAGCTTATCCAGCCTCTCTCCATAGCTGATATGCTCCATCCCAGGGAACATCCTGTTGAATCACCTCTGCACCCTCTCCTGTACAATCACATCCTTCCTGGAATGTGGCTCCCAGAGCTACATACAGTATTCCATTTTGTCCGAACCAAAGCCCTGTATTGTTCTTATAATCTACGCCCTGATTAGGAAACACAACACCCAAGGTCCAATTCTTAACTAGTCCATTAGCCTGTCCAGTCACATTCAGGGATGTGTAGAGAAGCACAATCTGAGGTTCCCAGTGTGCTGCCATTCATTGAGTCCTCCCCTGTCTGGTTCCTTCTCCCAAAGTGCATCACCTCATATTTATCAGGGTTACATTCTATCTGCCATTGATCTGCCCATCTAACCATTCTATCTGCATCTTCCTGTAACTTAAGGCCTTCCTCCTCACTGCTAATCACCAAGCCGATCTTTATGTCAAACATACACTGACTTATCACATCTCCCCCACACTCCACCAAACCCCCTCCACATTCAAATCTATAGTTTCTTTTATTAATGGCACAAACAATAAGGGACACAGCACTGATCCCTGTGGTACACCAGGGGACACTGGTCTCCAGTCGCACAAACAGCCTTCTCCCACCACCCTCTGCCTCCTGACACTAAGACAATTTTCATCATAACTTGTCAAGTTATCATTCATATTGTGAGATTTTACTTTATTTTTCAGTTTCCCAGGTGGAAATTTGTCAAAGGCCTTATTACAAAACTAAACAATCGACCTCCTCAAACTAATTCAATCAAATCCATTGGATGTGACTTCCTTCTGATAAAGTCATGATAATTATCCCTGATCAAACCTTGTGACTCTGATTGGAGTTCATTTTATCCTTCCCTATTTTATCCTGTAGTTTCCTTAACAGTGATCTAATACTCGCTCGTCTATAGTTCCCTGCTCTATCTCTCCCACCCTTACTGTGAAGTGGAATCGTATTAACAGTTCTCCAGTTCTCTGGCACATCCTCTGTGGTCAAATTCTAATTAAAATATTCAGTCAGGCTCTTTCCTCTCTTGACCTCAACACCCTCCTGTGATACAACTCATTCAGGCATGGAGATTGGTCCAAATTTATACAGAACAAAGTCTCAAATTCTTTCTCGTATTTTTCATCAATCTGTTCAAGAGCTTCCCAGTCCATCTTCTTGAATTCTGTACCTGCCTCCTCCTTCTCCCAAGTAAAATAGATGTGAAGGTTTCATGTTACAATCCATCAATGTTCTCCAGCTTGACACACAGATTGCCCCTTTGGTTTCTAATGGACACTAGCTGTTTGCTGATTATTCTGTTCTACTTGTCCGTATAGAATATCGTGGGATTCTCCCAGATCTCGCTGACTTCTACTTCTCCATGTTCTTTAAAAAAAGCTCATGAATATCCAACTATACGTTATCCATTGGTTCTTCATTGCGTATGTCTCCAAGAATAATCTTGGAACCATTTTAAAATGATGTTTTCCACTTCTGGTTTTTCTTTCATCGATATATTACCACACTCCCCAGTTATGTTATTACCGTCTATATAACTAGTAGCATGTTCTTTGTAATCGAGTCCAATGGACACCCAATCGCGGATGACAAGTTACTGGTCTGTAGTTCACCACTCTCTATCTTCATCCTTTCTTAAACTGTTGGATAATATTTATAACCTTTTCCTTATCCAGATTGGCTAAATGACTTTCGGGAATGTGTTCGAAAATAAAGTGAAAATCCGCGATGCAATCAACATGTCTATTGCTGCTTCCTCTGAAATTCTTGTATGAAGTACATCTAGTCTGTCAGATTTATAAATACTCAATCCAGCTTTCTTTTCCAAGATAACCCCAACACTGATAAGAATGACCTTAGACTTTACTTACACAAGTCCCATGGTCACTTGGTATTTCTGAAGAATTTCTGGACATTCTTCCATGAAGATAGACACAAATAAACTGTTTCTTTTCCCTGCGATTTCTCGTTTCTCTGCAATAAATTATCCTGAACGCACACCAACTGTTCCACATTTGGCCTTGATTTTATTATTTTTTCCATACATTGATAGATGCTTTTTAGCAGTCTTCATGTTTTTCTTTTGTTTGCACGCTTTTTCTCTCTTTGATTTTCTTCTCAGTTTCTTGGTCATCCTTTGCTGGGTCCTACGTCTCTCTGAATCCACTGGCTTACTGCAACATTTGGCATTTTTCTAAGCTGCCTCCTTTCAACTAATAGGTAGAAGAAGGTGGGGTTGAAAGTGATAATCGGAGAGGAGGATGGCCCAGATTGATAGGAAGAAAGGTGGACACATAGGAACATTCAAAAGGGCGGTGCTGACTTGGAATTTTGGAGTGGGATATGGTGGGATTATGGGAAATGGGGAAACGGGGAAATCCACTATGATCCCCTGTGGCTGGATGCTCCCAAGGCAGAAGATGAGGCTTTATTCCTCCAGGCATCTGATGGCTCGGGTTTGGCGGTGGAGCAGGCCCAGGACCCACATGTCCTTGGCAGAGTGGGAAGGGGAGTTAAAGTGCTCAGCCACAAGGCGATAGAGTTGTTCAATGTGGCTGTCCTAGAGATATTCTCTGAAATGATCCACAAGTTGACCTCCTGCCTCGCCAATGTAGAGAAGGCCACATTGGGTTTAATGGATGCAGTAGATGAGGCGTTCTGTCTCCCTTCGTCACCTATCACTTTCAACCCCACCTTCATCTACCTGTCGCATTACCAGCTACCTCCCCCCTGCCGCACCCCTTCTCATTTATGTCTCAGTCCCCTTGGCCCATAAGCTTCTTTCCTGATGATGGGTTTATGCCCGAAACATCGATTTATCTGGTCTCAGTATGCTGCCTGACTCTGCTTTTGCAGTACCACACTCTTCGACTCTGATCTCCAGTATCTGTCGTCCCCATTATCTCCTCACACCTTCATGGCTTGCATGACTCAGGTTTATAGCAGTTACTTCAAATAAAAATGAAACTACCGTGTACTCAAACAGCATAAAAGAAAACCAATACATTGTGGTCACTGTTCCCAAAAGGTCCTTTTCAACAAAATTGTCAATTAGCTCTTCTGATCACTCAACACCAATTCCTAAATAACCTGATCTCAAGCTCAGTGCTCTACATAATGTTCATGTAAACCATCTCGCACGTGGTCATGAAATCCATTTTCCCCAGCATTAGGATTAAATTGGGGTAACACAGTTTAGATATAACTTAAACATTACACTATTACTGCAGTACTCACAAATATGTATATCTCATTTCCTTTTTATAACATGTCCAGCATTTGTATTGCAGCTTTCTCTTTGATATATAACGCCCATAAATGTTTGCTCTTCCTTGCTGTTTTTGCACTCCACCTTACTAGATTCTGTGGAATCTGAGTGACGTGGGCTCTGGGGAGATTAATGGCAGAGATCATCTCGCCACATCATTTATGATCTTCTCAAACTTTAATTTCTCCAGATCTCCCGTTATGCTGATGTAGTAGAGAAGGACAATGATTTTCCAACAATGCTCTGTATTCCCCCAGAGAGCTGAGACCGCTCTAACCTGGGTGGGAACCTTACAACAGGCTGGTAAAGTGTTGCTGCTGCTGTACAGGGTCTTAGTGAGATCACATCTGGAGTAGTGTGTACAGATTTAATCTCTTCAATGAAGAAAGGATGATGTTATATTTGAAGTAGCTCAGAGTTGGTTCCCTCAACTGATTCCTGCAATGAAGGTGCGATCTTATAACGAAAGGATGGCCAGGTTGACCCAGTAGCCATTGGAGTTTACATAAATTGAAGAGTGTCCTATTTCAACAAAGATGACAGAAGGAATCAACAAGTGAAGCAAATTACACAGATAGTGGAGGAATCCATTCCGTTCTCCAGCCTGTTACACAGGAACAACAGAAGGATATTCAGGCGTTCGAGCCTGTTTCACCAAAACAGGATTAGGCTATTCAGCGCTTACAGCCTGATATACATTTACAGAAGGAGGCCAATCAGCCACTCGAGCCTATAACAGTAAGCCATGCTGCACCAGTATCCTGTAAACAGCAACAGGATCAGTTCATTCAGCCACCTCAAGTCTGTAACAACTGTAACAACTGAATGAGGCCACACAGTGACTGGAGATTGTTACACTGGGATAACAGGAGGCCATTCAGACCAACCGAGGCTATTTCAAGGGAGTTGGATAAGGATAAAAACTATCTGACACTTCTTTCATGAGAAAGGATAAGGTACTTCAGACGTATGTCTGTTGTACGGGAACAAGAGAAGATCAATCAATCCCTCGGTCCCATCTCCGGGATACATGTGAAGACCGTTCAGCATTTCCACCTGTTATGGGGAAGTATGAAAAGACTCATCAGCCCCTCAAAATGTTACCCAGCAACAGGAGGATTCCATAATCCCCCAACCCGCTAATGCATCAACGGGAGAAGTCATTCTGGCCTTGGGAACACCAGAAAGAGCCCAGCCCTTCGAGATTGTACAGCAGCAGGATAATGAGTCCAGCCAGCCACACATGCCTCAAACAGCAATTGGAGTAAACCTCTTAAAACCTTTTGCCCATTAAACAGGAATTCAAAGAAAACGTAAAGGTTTTCGAAAGGGAAGAAATTATAATAGTTGTATACAATTGGGACTAAAACGTAATGATAAGCTATTCTAATTGAAGACAATTATTAGAATCCATTGTTGAGGATAGTTGTAAAGTTAAACCACAATCCATCGGAGTCAACATGGTTGTATAAAGTATAAATCGAGTTTGAAGTGTTTGCTTGAGTTACTTAAAGATGTGACAACCAAGGTGGATAGTAGGATTCCTGGAGATGGAATGTATCTGGTCTTCTTGAAGGCATCGGATATGTCGCTTCTCCACAGAGTAAGTGGTAAGATCCGACAACATGGGTTTAGGAGTAATTTATTAGCTTGGATGGAGGATTGGTTAACAAACAAAATGTAGTCAGATGGACTAAATGTGTCATTTATTTTGGCAAATGCAATTTGTGGTGTGTTATTGATTTCAGTTCTCATTTGCGATCATTCGTATTACTGTACTTGGTTGACTGGATAGAAAATATGACACCATATTTTCAGATGACACTAACATTGGTTGGAAATTACGTCGGTATGATAATGCAAGAGATTTAAAAAAACTATATGGATAGGTTGGATGAATGGGCCAACATTTGGCAATGAACATTAAAATGAGTAAACATGGGGCTATTCAAGTTGGCAGCATAATAGAAAGACAAATTATTTTCTGAATGGAAAGAAACTTCAAAGTGCTTAGGTGCAGAGGGATCTGGGTGTCTGCTTGCAATCACAGAAAGCCTGCTTGCGGGTACTTCAAGTAATGAGAAACGCAAGCATAATTTCAGTGTTTATTTATAAAAGGATAGAGTAGAAAGGTCGGGAGTGTTGGTGTAGCTATGCAAGGCATTAGTGAGGCTGCAACTGGAGTACAGTTTGGGTGTCCTGCAGAATGAGGTATTTCCATTGGAGGCAATTCAGAAGAGCTTCATTAGATTGATTCCATATTTGAAGTGTTTGTCTTATGAAGAGAAATTGAGCAGTTTAGGCCTATACTCTCGAGTTTATAAGAATGAAAGGAGATCTCATTGAGGTCTGTAAAATGCTAAAAGTAAATGAAAGTGTCGATGTGGAGTGCATTTTTTTTTAATGTGGCGCAATCTACAAAAGAGAGTAGAGTTTTAGGATGGAGAGATGGCAGGAAAGTGGAACAGAGGCCGCGTTGACATCAGCCTCATCGAGGAGTTAGATTCCTCACAGATGCTCCTTGTTCTTATTCAACTCTTCGAATGTATTGCACAGGAATGGGGGAAGACTAGGTATCATACAGGAAGCAGGCACTCAGGATAAATCAGTCTCAATCAGTTAGACAGAACGTAAACAGTAGGGTCACACAGTGACCAGCGATGGGTTAAAACTATTTACAGTCTATATTAATGATCAGGAGGATGGATCAGGAGGATATACAGATGCTGAGTTTGGTGATGTCGCTGTGGTAAGCAAGAGAATAAATTATCAAGAGAGGGTGGAGAGTCTGCAGATAGATTCAGAGAGGTAAAGTCAATAGATAATAGTTTAGCAGGTGAAATTTAACATTATATAACCAGTATTTTCATTTACAGGTATAATGGAAAGCAATATGTTCCTGAAATGGAGAGGGATTACAGGACTTAATGGTACTGTGTACTGGGGGGTTCACTCAGACCTGTTCAGACATGGGAGGTTTTGCTCCATCCCTGATAGTCAGCTCCCAGACACTCCAAGTTACCCCATTGCTCTCCGTACACATGGAATACTTTGATGTGTTTGATTGGTGGTGGGAATGATGTTTTGAAACGTGCATCAAGGGGACAGCCTTTATCCAAGATATATTAATTTCTTTCTACTGTAGACCCCATGACGATGGGAATGGCTTACTGCTTCTGAATGAAGAGGCCGTAACTGCTGCCAGGACAGTGGGTATTCACCAACATGATGTACTGTGATGGGCACACTGTAACATTAATAGAGAGAGAGCTCGTTCATTTCCTCTACCTCTCCCCATTGACATGGATACTCTGCAGATGCCATGTACACCACCGGGAATCCCACTATACTGGATACACCCGGCACCTCCCTGCTGAGGGAGAAACAATCTATTTACCTCATCCACCATATATATCCTCCATCACCGAATGGTGACATTGATGTTGAGACACTGGGAGATGATGGATATGTCACCTAGTTCTGCCTGGAAAGTTCTGGATCATAGAAGCTGAATGAAACAGTGACCCTCACAGCCCCTGGCAGCACCATCCTCCCCCTGATGTGAAGCTGCAGGACGTGTCGAAGGAGTTGACATCGCTCTGTGACCAGCTCTTTGTTCAATCAGTGTCCCTCACACTTTGATCCTGGGTTAAGTGGAGCTTGGGAAGCTGTTTCTGGAAAACCCGGGGTGGACACAGCAGATCCCTTTCCCCACACACACTCACTCCGTGGTTTCAGAGCTTCCCCTCTCTGCAGCCTCTGCTCCATTTGTTGTTCATGTTACAGACCCAGATGTTGTAACCACAGTCCCCATGCTCCATCCAGAGTTGGGTCAGCAAATCCTCAGGTCTCCCTGAATGTCTGAGGCAGCTCAAAGCACAAACCTCCAGCAAACCATCCCCAGCCCGTCCACTAACTTTTCAGTAACAGGAGACAGTCAGAAACCCCTCAGCTACTGATCCCCCAAAAATGTTATAAGAAGGCCGTTTAAACCCAAACCTTTCCTTATTTTAAACATAGATGGGAAGTGTGCGTTCCAGATATGTTGTGACTGGTCAAACCACTCGTCATTTAGCAAAATATAATTTATTCAAATGCTTTAGTTAATATCCAATCAAAGAGAAGAACATTTTGGGATAGCTTCTATGTTGGAACACTTTCACAACAATAGATACCGTACCTTCGTGGTGTACACTGCTTGGCACAAAGATATATTCAAATACAGATTCTTACAGCAATGTTCCGATCCAGGAGAAATCAACATCAACAGAGATCTCAGAGAGAAAAGAAGTTATGGATCATGTCATGAAACTCCTTACCCTCCTTGGATTCCCAACAGCTTCTGAATGCTTCAACTAAAAACAAAATGAGAAAAACTGGTCTGTGAAGGCAGGCGACTGCTCTTCCATTGTTATTTATTGTCAGTTATTTACTTAAACTGTGTTCAGACAGCAGTTCTGCACCTCTGCCTTTAGAACCTCTCTTCAAAAACAACCGAAGAGAAAATAACCTTTTTACAGTGATAGTATTCTCACAACTCCACCTTTAATCAAATGATCCATCAATATACAAAGATGGATTAATTTTAGACCTCCTAATCGTCCTCTACTAGTAGACTGAAATGCATATATAGGTAAAAACAATGACTGCAGATGCTGGAAACCAGAGTCTGGATTAGTGGTGCTGGAAGAGTAAAGCAGTTCAGGCAGCATCCAAGGAGCAGTAAAATCGACGTTTCGGCCAAAAGCCCTTCATCAGGAATTCCGGCAGAGAGCCTGAAGGGTGGAAAGATAAATGAGAGGAGGGTGAGGGTGGGGAGAAAGTAGCATAGAGTACAATAGGTGAATGGGGAGGGGATGAAGGTGATAGGTTGGAGGGAAGTTGGATTGGATAGGTGGGAAAGAAGATAGGTAGGTGGGACAAGTCATGGGGACAGTGCTGAGCTGGGAGTTTTAGAGTGGAGTGAGGTGGGGGAAGGGGAAATGAGGAAACTGTTCAAGTCCACATTGATGCCCTGGGGTTGAAGTGTTCGTAGGCGGAAGATGAGGCGTTCTTCCTCCAGGCGTCCGGTGGTGATGGAGCGGCGGTGAAGAAGGCCCAGGACCTCCATGTCCTCGGCAGAGTGGGAGGGGGAGTTGAAATGTTAGGACACAGGGCAATGTGGTTGGTTGGTGCGGGTGTCCCGGAGTTGTTCCCTAAAGTGCTCTGCAATGTAGAGGAGATCGCATCGGGAGCAACGGATACAATATATGATATTGGTGGATGTGCAGGTAAAACTTTGATGGATGTGGAAGGCTCCTTTAGGGCCTTGGATGGACGTGAGGGAGGAGGTGTGGGCGCAGGTTTTGCAATTCCTGCGGTGGCAGGGCAAGGTGCCAGGATGGGAGGGTGGGTTGTAGGGGGGCGTGGACCTCACCAGGTAGTCATGGAGGGAACGGTCTTTGTGGAAGACGGAAAGGGGTGGGGAGGGAAATATATCCCTGGTGATGGGGTCCGTTGGGAGGTGGCAGAAATGTTGGCGGATGATTTGGTTTATGTGAAGGTTGGTAGGGTGGAGGGTGAGCACCAGGGGCATTCTGTCCTTGTTACGGTTTGAGGGGTGGGGTTTTAAGGCAGAGGTGCGGGATGTGGATGGTATATGTTGAACGGAATCTTTAATCACGTGAGAAGGAAAATTGCGGTCTCTAAAGAAGGAGGCCAACTCGTGTGTTCTCTGGTGGAACTGGTCCTCCTGGGAGCAGATACGGCGGAGGCGGAGGAGTTGGGAATACGGGATGGCATTTTTGCAAGAGGTAGGGTGGGAAGAGGTGTAATCCAGGTAGCTGTTGGAGTCGGTAGGTTTGTAAAAAATGTCTGTGTCAAGTCGGTCGTCATTAATGGAAATGGAGAGGTCCACGAAGGGGAGGGAGTCGTCAGAGATGGTCCGGGTAAAGTTAAGGTCAGGGTGGAATGTGTTGGTGAAGTTGATGATTTGCTCAACCTCCTCGCGGGAGCATAAGGTGGCACCAATGCAGTCATCAATGTAGCGGAGGAAGAGGTGCATATATATATTACATTGAATCTGAGCGTACAAATGTTCACAACTCGATTCGATTTCAGTTATTTTGCTCCTGCGACAGAATGCCTTTGTCTTTCTTCATCCAAGTCTCCACAACGTATCAAAACCTTAGGTTTTCTCGCCCTGTCACCTGTATAATTTCAAATTGAATGCCAGTAGTAATAAGCTCAATCGAAACAGACTGATATTCTTCTCCCGAAACTTCTCCAAAAACTTTACGGGATCATGATCAGTGATAAAGATTTGTCTCATGCATGTTATTCGCAATTGAAATGCTGAAATGTTGTAACGCCAACACCAAGCTCAAGGCCTCCTTCCCCATTGTGGAATAAATCTGTTGATGTTTCCATTGGACACTCCAACCACACGTTACATAATGGAGCATTTCTCATCTCTCCAATAGTCCTTCTGAAAGACATAGCTCCTTATGTCTCAACATAAAAGAGTTACATACTTCTGTACCTCTTAATGCTGTAACCTCTTTACCTGCTACTCCTGGCCTATGTCAGTAAACCTTACTCTCACAGGGATACCTTTTAAGAAAATCTCACACATTCTTCTCACTCCCTCACAGAAACCAAGCTTTGATTTCTGAACTCAATCATCATCATCATCAGCTATTTCAGCTTCTAATCTTGCCGTTGTAACTCTTTGCTCTTCCACACGAGTTCTCACGACTGCAGGAAGTGAATTGTTGAACTTCTCCAAAATAAGAATCTCTCGACGAGTGCCATAGGTTTGCTCTGATTTAATACCCTTACCCACCTTTCAAAATCACTTTGTTTGATCCTTTCAAACTCAATGTGCGATTAACCACGGACGCTATTTTAGATCCCTGAAACTCTGTCTATCAGTTTCTGGCAAAAGCTCATGTGCACTTCAGATGGCTTTCTTCACCTCCTCCTACTCCCCAGAAACTGCCTCTGATAGGGATGCAAATACCTATCAGCTTTGTTTGAATCAACTAAATCCACATGTTCACTGGGCACTGCATTTGTTTAGCCACTTTCTCAAATGAAATTAAGAAGGGTCCCCAATCATTCTCATCAAATTTAGATAATGTCTGCATGTATTTAAACAGATCCCCAATCAAGCCTTTGGCTACTATAGGGTTGCTCATCCTCACTATCCTCCTCATGCAGCCTACCATCTACCTTCATCACCACCTTCTATGTCAAAGTTCCTCTCTAATTACTAACTTTTGAAGTTAAATCTCTCTCCTTGTCTTCTTTTTTTCTCTCCTCTTCATTTTATTTCTACTTTTCATCATAATTCAAACTGTTTCAATTCCTTCTCATGTTCACGGTGCCTCTTTTGAAATTCAATTTTCGCCATTTCCAAAGACTCTGATGGCGTTTCCACCAAATGTAATTGCCGAGCTATAGCTGTAATTATCTCTCATTTTCTCACAGACAAACACAACCCCAACTCCAGCTTATCTGCCAATTCCTACAGCTTTGCCTTCATTACCTTTTGTAAAACCCCCAACTTCACTTCTTCCACACCCAGAGAACTCTCAGTGACTGAACGAATCTTTATACACAAAACACTGTTTAAACCAACTGAATTCAACATCCGGAACGAAAGACACGAACAGCTACCATAAAATTATGGGATAACACATTGAACGGCGCCCATTTATCATTTAAAGATGGAAATGCTCCACTGGAATAATTAGAATCCATGGAGATTGGCATTAATCACAGTCACTGTACAAACACTGGGTAACCAAGCAAAGGCTACGGCAACAGATGAATGGGCACCGCACAACAATCAACAGACAGGAGGGTTCCCTCCCAGTTGGGGAACACTTCAGTGGCCCAGGATCTTCAACCTCGGACCTTCAGGTGACCATCCTCCAAAGGGGACTTCAGGACAGGCAGCAGCAAAAAGTGGCCGAGCAGAGGCTGATAGTGAATTTCAATACACATAGGGAGGGCCTCAACCAGGACCTTGGGGTCATGTCACATTACAGGTGACCACCATTGCAATATACACAAAACACACACAGGCACTCGTATGCACACACATACGGACACACATGTACACAGACAGGTACACAGACACTCACACACACCCTTACCGACACACACCCTCACACGGCACTCTCTCGGAGACTTAGACCACTCTACACTTCATGCACACGCATATGCACATTCTCTCACTGATAGTCAAACACCCCACCCCAGACACACACATACACTCCCACACTCAAACATGCACCCCCTCACAGACTTAAGACACTCTACATCACTATACACACATATACATTCTCTATCACAATCACAACGCCCCAACCCAGACAGACAAAAACACACATATACAAACCGACAAAGACCCACATGCACACATATATTTTGTGGGATGAATTTGAAATTGCAGAGTTAAATTGCATTTTGCTCAAAAACTGCATGAATTCATGTAAAACTCTGTTATCTCACTTTTCAGATTAGAATCAATCTACACAGGGAACACAGGGGGATAACACCTTTACTATATTGTCTAGCTAAGACTCGCTGTTACAGCTAACCTGAGAATGCAACGTTTTTTTAAAAAAGGTTTTGTGATTTACATATGAAAGAAGTGAAACTGTCATGGTATTCGAAGAGATGAAAGACTCAACTGACAATCAAGTTATTTTTCAAGGTATTGTTTCAGTTACATCACACTGTAAATTTTTGCTATAAATTCTGTGCTTAGAAGTGTGTCCTCCACTATCACCTGATGAAGTGTTGCTCCGAAAGCTAGTGTGCTTCCAATTAAACCTTTTGGACTATAACCTGCTGTTGTGTTTTTGAACTTTGTACATCCCATTCCAACACCGGCATCTCCAAATCATGACTGAGCAAACAGGCTCAATTAACCAGTTCCACACATCACTTTTCATATAACTACAAAAGAGAACATTTACTGGGTTTGGATGGAATGGATGAGGGTTGCTGAGGGGTGGACCAATAATCTTTCAATCTTTTTTTAAACTTGGAAATGAGAGTATTAACAGAACACTGCAGGGGTCTATATATGTTCCACTCTATTTATGAAAGAGACAGTTATAAAATAACAGATCGGTTGCATAAAGAAAACTCGGGTGGGCAAGTTTCTAGATTCCTTATTGACCAATGTGAGGCTACTCCTGGTTTTAAGTGCCCTGCTACCAAATCATTTTATAACCTTGAGACAGAGCATTGAGACTGCTGCTCAGCAACAGGCTGAAGCAATTCTGTCCCTATGGACCTCTTACAGAGGGTGAAGAGAAGGCCATTCAGCCCATATTAGCCTGTTGCTACTTGAAAAGGTGGAAATCTAGAACATTGGCGCATTTTGCCAACAAGGTGAAAGTGAGGACTGCAGATGCTGGAGATCAGAGCTGAAAAATGTATTGCTGGAAAAGCACGAAACGTCGATTCTCCTGCTCCTTGGATGCTGCCTGATCTGCTGCGCTTTTCCAGCAACGCATTTTTCAGCACATTTTGTCAACAGAATCATTCAAAATAAAAAGATGTGTCACTGCAGCTGTATGAGGTGTTACTGAGAGGGCACCTGGAGTATATTGTGTTGGTTGTGTTTCTGTAACTGAGAAGGGATGGACCTCCATCAGATACAGTTTAACGGCTGCTCGTAATCCATGGGTTGCTGTGTCATTTAATGTCTCGGGTCTGTTACACAAGGACAGGAGGAGGCCATTCAGACTTTCCAGTCTATTACAGAGGGCCATGAGGAGCCCATTACGCCTCTCGAGCCTGTTACAGAGGGAGAGGTGTTTCTTTAACATTCTGTTGCGCATAAATATTTGTTTTAAATTAGTTGTGAAATCGGAAAGACCTGATGTAAACATTAAAGTTCTATCTTTGAACAAGGCCAATTTTGAAAGTGTTAGGTGAGCCCTGTGAAAGGCTGATTGGAATACCCTATTCACAGGTAAAGGGATGGTTGGAAAATACAAGGCCATCAAACCGTGGTTTCAGAGAGCCCAGAGCCAACGTGTTCCTATTAGTGAGAGGGGCAAGGCTGGTGGGTGCAGGGAGTGCTGGATGGCTTGATATATTGATGCTCTGGTCAAGGTAAGGAAGGAGGCATATGTCAGGTAAACAGAGCTGAGATCAAGTAAATCCCGAGAGGTGTATAAGGGAAGTATTTGCATAGTCAATGGGGAAATCGGGCCAGAAAAATGTGGACATGAGATGGCTTTAAAATAGGGTTAACGAGGCATTGAAGAAATTCTACAAATCCTTTAATCGTAAAAGATTAACTGGGGAGAGAACAGGGCCCCTTAAAGGTCAGTAAGGTTACCTAAGTGTAGAATCACCCGAGATTGGACGGATATGAAACAACAATTTCTCCTCAGTATTTAATGAGGAGGAGGTTACAAGAGCGAGAGAATGAATAAATATACAGTGATACATTTAAAAGTGTCTATATTACAAGGAGGTGTTTGACATTTTAAAACACATAAAGGTGAACAAATCCCTGGGACCTGATCAGTTGTATCCCAAATGTTTGTGGGAAGCCAGGAAGGAGATTGGTCAGCATTTTGATGATGTATTTGTATCATTGATTTCCACAGGTGAGGTGTCAAAAGACTGGTGGGCTGCTAACATAGTGTCATTATTTAAAAAGTAAGGAAAACAAAATCAGGCAACTATAGATCAGTGAGCCTGATGTCAATGGTGACTAAATTGTTGGGGGGGGGCGGGGATTTTGTTGGAATGGATGTGTATGCATTGGGAAAGACAAGGACTGAAGAGAGCTTTGTACATTGGAGATCACGTCTCACTGACTCGGTGTAATCTTTTGACGAAGTGATGAAGATGATTGATGATGACAGGACAGTGGATTTTGCCTTTATGGAATTCAGTCAGAAAACCAAAATGTTCTACATAGTAGACTGTTTAACAAGGTTAGACTTCCTCGGATCCAGGGAGAACTCGCCATTTATATCCAAAATTTTCTTGAATATTGGAGACAGGGCGTGAGAGTGGACATTTGTTCATTAAACTTGGAGACCTGTGACCAGTGGCGTGCAGCAAAGATCAATAGTGAGTCCACTGCCTTTTGTCACTGATACAAATCATTTACATTTGAGTATATGAAGTATGGTCAGTAAGTTTGTAGATAATAACAAATTTCGTCGACCGTGAAGAATGATCTCTCAGACTATAATGGGACCTTGTTTAGGTGAACCCAGGAGTGGCAGATAGAGTATATTTTAGTTTCATGGGAGGTGTTGCATTTTGGCAAGACAAATCAAGACAAGACATGACAGAACTCCATAGAAATGATCGAATTACTACAGTGAGGAAACAGGCTATTCGGCCCATGGAGGCCACACCGACCCTCTAAACAGTATCCCACTGGACAAACGCCTACCCTATCCCTCTGAGCCTGCATTTCCCATGGCTAATCCATCTCGCATACACATCTCAGGATACTATGCGCAATTTAGCATGGCCAATCTACCCTGACCTGTATATCCTTATACTGTCGGAGTAAAACATAACGCCCAAAGGAAACTCACAAAGACACGGGGAGAATGTACAAACTCCACACAGCCAGTCATTCAAGGATGGAATTAAACCCAGGTCGCTGCCCTGTGAGGCAGCAAAGCTAGCCTCGTGGTGCAGGTTCTCAGTTCCTTGAAAGTGCTGTCACAGGTAGACAGCGTAGTGATGAAGGCATTTGGTGATCTTTCCTTTATTGGTGCGTGCTTTGAGTCGAAACATTTGTATGACAAAATCTGTACAAGACATTGTTTTGGCCACTTTTGTAATATTGCCTTTAATTCTGGTCTCCCTGCTGTCAGAAAGATGTTGTCAAACTTGAAAGGATGCAGAAGAGATTTAAAAGACTGTTGCAGGTGTTGGAGGGGAAGAGTTGCAGGGAGAGTTTGAATAGGCTGGGACTATTTTCAAGTGTTGAGGCTGAGGGGGGACCTTAAAGGGGCTTATAAAATCATGAGGGGAATAGATAAGGTAAACAGTCAATGTCTTTTCCCAGGATAGACGAGTCCAAAATTAGACGACAAAGGTTTACGGTGAGAGAAGAAAGTTTTAAATAGGGACATGAGGGACAACAATTTCACACAGAGACCACTGTGTGTATGGATTGAACAGACAAAAGAGGTGGTGGAGGCAGATACAGTTACACCATTTAAAAAGCATTTGGATGGATACATGCATGGGAAGTGTTTAGAGGGAGATGGGCCACCTGCTGGCAAGGGCGACGAGATTAATTTAGGATATTTGGCGGTATGGATGACCAGAGAGAACGATCGTTTTCCGTGCTGTACATCTCTGAGAGTCTATTGACTCTTCAGTGTATAACACGGGAACAGGAGGAGGCTATTCAGCATCTGAATTCTGCCAGTCGGCTTGTTTGCTCAATTACTGAGAGTCAAAAACAGAAATACATAAGTCAGATTTTGATGGTGTTTTACATAAACAGGAGAATGGCCTTGAGTCAAGAAAAGCTGTAAAGAATGTGAAGAGGCCATTCAGTCCCTAACCTCATTCCACAGGGGCAGCAGGTGAGCACAGAGCGATTGGAACCTGTTACTCAGGAGCAGGAGGAGGACATGTTTTCACAAGTTTTCACAAACTTGGGATCAGGAGACAGTCATTCAACTACTTGACACTGGGACACAGGAACAGGAGACTCAACTGTTCGAGACTGGGACACAGGAACAGGAGGCTGTCACTCAACTGCTCAACATTGGGCCACAGGGAAATCTAGCGTCTAGTGAGGCCCGAGGATCCTGTTACGCAGGAACAGGAGGAGGTGACTCAGTCCCCAACAGTATGGGACACTGGGAGAGAAGGGGAGTTTGCTTGGAACAAACAGAAATAGATGAATAAATTTCATTAGTGGTCCATTCAATTCTGCCCCACCATTCACTAAGACCACGGCTGATCTGATGGTGATTCCCTCATTCCATTTACGGAGATTGTCCTCTCTGCAGCCTCTGCTCCATTTGTTGGTCATGTTGCACACCCAGATGCTGTAACAACAGTCACCATGACTCATCCAGAGGGATCGGACAAACCAGATGAATCAGGATTTGAAGCGTCCAATCACAAGAATTAAAACGCAAAATAAAAGCATTGCCAGATGGTTAGTTCTCTCACATTCGCAATCCAACTCACATAACCAGCCCATCCATTACATATTCAGGATGTAGCACTGTGTAGGTCCGGCTAGTGTTTGCTGAATGCAACTCAGCTATGCCCAGAGGGAAACTACGTGCAGTCCACACCAATGCTGGATCTGTAATCCTGGGCTAAATGTCCAGCGTGGGGAGCTGTGCAGTCCGCACGGGATCATTCATATATAAACCCAGGCTGTTGCATTGTTCAGTAACACTGTGTTAGCTCGCAGCTCAGTGTGAGGAAACTTGCAGCCAATGTTGGAACTGACCGGATGTGCAGCTCCCATCCATTTCCAGCTCCATATCTCCGCTGTGCCTTGACAAGGGATGCTGCGAATGTGAAAGTCACTGCGAGGAAGAGATGTAAATGGAAACAATTTAAATACCAATAGTTCTGATTAAGGCGCGTTTCACTCTAGTATTTAAATATGAAATAACTGAGACAATATCCAATGAGATTTTGTAAATGATGCAAACAAGTAAGAGGGGGATGGTGATGTTATAGTGGTTGTACTATACGCCTTCAAATAATCAATGGGAATTAGAGGAACAAACATGCAGGGAGACTGGCGAGACTTGCAGGAGCAATAGGGTTGTCATAATAGGTGATTTTAATTATCCTAACATAGACAGGGACTTCCAGAGGTTAAGAACCTAGGTGGAACGTAATTTGTTCAGTGTGTTCAGGAAAGTTTCCACAAGCAACACACAGAGTATCCTACTCGGGAAGGGACAAACTCGACCTCCTGTGTGGAAATAGGAATGGATAGGTGACGGAGGTAAAGTGGGGGAGCATTTTGGGAAAAGTGACCAGAGCTGTATTAATGTTAAAATAGATATGGTAGGGACAAGATTGGTCCACAGATTCAAGTTCTAAATTGGGGTAAGGCGAATTTTGTTGGAATTAGGCAGGGGATTGAAGGGCTTGATTGGAGTAGTGTGTTTCCAGGTGTAAGGATCCCGGGAAAGTGGGAGAGCTTCAAAAGTGAGATAGCTTGAGCTCAAGGTCTGCATGTCCCTGTGAGGGTGAAGGGAAAGTGAGGCTGGAAGAGAGAACCCTGGATGACAAGAGATATTGAGGCTCTGACCAGAAAAAAAGGAGGCGTCGCTCAAGGACAGGCAGCTGGGACAAAGGGAATCTCTGGAAGGACAAAGGGAACCTCTGGAGGTACACAGGGGTTATAGGAGTTTACTGAAGAAGGAAATCAGCAGAGCTAAAGTGGGGTATGAGATAGCCTTGGCTGAGCAGATTAGGGTGAATCCAAATTCAGTATAGTAAAGAAAAAGAACAACTAGAGAGAGAATACGACGCCTTAAAACTCAAAATGGCCATGCATGTGTAAAACCTCAAGAGATGGGTGAGGTCCTCAATTTCCCCTCTGCGTTTATCATGAAGAAAGACATGAATACCTATGACCTTTGGGAGGTTAGTTGAGATATTTTGGTACAGTCCATATCACAGTAGAGGTGCTGTTGGACATATTAGAATGCACAAAGTCAGGTAAATCTCTTGGTCCTGACCAGATATATCTAAGAGCACTGCACGAGGCGAGAGAAGATAGTTCAGGAGCAAGGTCCTGGAAGACTGGGCAGTAGCAAATGTTGTGCCCTTATTCAGAAGGGCTGCAAAGTAAAGCATGGGAAATATAGACCAGTAAGCTTCACATCTGTTTCTGGAAACCACTTGAGAAGATACAAGGTATAAGATATGCATGCATTTGGAAAGACAGAGTTTGACTTGGAGCAGTCCGCATAGCTTTGTGCCTGGTAGATAATGGCTGACAAATTTTGATAGAGTTTTTGAGGAAGTGACCAGGAAGGTTGACGAGGGCAGGGTGGTTGACATATTCTATATGGATTTCAGTAAGGCCTTTGATAAGGTTCCACATGGTAGGCCGCTCTGGAAGGTTAGATTACATGGACTCCAATGTAAACTGGCAAATTGGCGACACAATTGGCTTTACATAATGAAGCAAATGTCTATGGTGGAGGTATGCTTGTCGGACTGGAGACCTGTGACTAGTGGAGTGCCTCAGTGATCGGTCATGGGCCCATTGCTGTTTTTATCGATATCAGTGATTTGGACCAGAGTGCACAACGCAACGTTAGGAAGTTTGCACATGACACTAAATTAGGAGACATCATTTACAGTGAGGAAAGTTATCAGAAATTGCAGCAGTATCTTGATCAGCTGGGGAAGTGGGCTGAGAAATAGCAAATGGAGTTTAATATAGATAAGTGTCTTGCATTTAGGAAAGTCAAATCCAGGTAGGAATTTAATGACGAATGATAGTGCCTTAAGGAGTGTAGTGGAACAAAAGGTCGTTGGAGATCAGGTACACGGTTGTCTGAAATTTGAGTCACAGATACACAGGACAGTGAAGAAGGCTGTTGGCACATTGGCTTCATCAGGGCATGGAGTATAGAAGTTGGGAAGATATGTTGCAGTTTTACAGGATGTTGGTAAGGCTGCAGTTGGAGTATTGTGTTCAGTTTTGTTCAGCTTGCTCTAGAAAGGATATTATTGAACAAGAAAGTACGTAGAACAAATTTCCAAAGATGTTCCCTGGGCTAAAGGCTCTAAGTTATAGGCAGAGGTTAGACAGGTTAGAACTTATTTCTTTACAGCGTAGGAAAACAAGGGGGTTCTTATAGAAGTGTAGCCCTCAAAAAATCATGAGAGGCGTGCATGGGGTGAATACTTCAAAATTTGTTCACAAGGTTGTGGAATCGAGGACGAGAGGACATCCGTTAATGTTTGGAAAGGATAAAAAATATGAAAAGAAAATTGAGGGGCAACCTTTTTACATAGAGTGTGGTACGCATATGGACTGATCTGTCAGTGGAAGTGATTGAGGTGGGTACAATAACAACATTGAAAAGGCATTTGTACAAATACACAGATAGGAAAGGATTAGAGGGATCCAGAACAAGGACAGTGGAATGGGGTGAGTCTGGAAGGACATTTTGGTTGCCATGGACCAGCTGGTCCAAATGGCCAGTCATACAATCAGTATCGTGCAATATGACTGTAAATGAGTGTGTTTTGGGGTGAAGACAGGGTCGGGGTGGGAGACTGAGATAAAATATCACGGAAGGATATGTTCACAGGTTCAGAATGCTGAAATGAAGACATTTCAATAGTATCATTCAACACGGGTCAGTATTTAGAAGAATTAAGAGTGAAAGGGATATTGCTGTGTGTTCAGGCGATGGAGAGTTTTGGATGAGCATTTGTTCTGCAGCTTTGTAACTGGGAGTGAGGACAGCAGAGTCTTCGCCTCACTGGGCTGAACGGAACAGAAAACTGTCTCAGTGACATTTTCATTAAGTGTGACAGAGGGGTTGTCTGCACGAGGCCGAGCTAGTTTCCTGGTGCTATCTTACCAAACTGATCTCATTAACTACACATGCCACTCCATAATGTCCCTCTCATACAATGCCAGACCGATTCTCCCACCCATCATGACTGGAGGTACTCACAGTCGCCCGAATGCCCCTGGATATTCCGTAATCCCTGATACTGGTGCCATCTTTAAAAGATCATTGGGCACACGGTTGCGCTTTCTCAGTTTGGAGATGCCCTGCACATTTCCCCAAGCATGGCAATGAAGGGGAAATTACACTACGGTTTGTCGACAGCAGCGCGGAGGTCCTGGTGGATGCGCAAGTACAAAAGGGGGCCATTCTCTTCCCAGAGGGGACCACACTACCAGATCCACCGAGCAAGGGCTGAGCTCATCACCCAGCTCAGTGCAGTTTCTGCGGTCTGAAGAAATGTCCAGCAAAACAGGACAAGCATCAATAAGCTTCGCCACTATGTCAGGATAAGGATCACCACATTATCTCTGCTCCCTCACACTCGCTGTATATCTGTTATAGCACTGACCCCCGAACAAGGCTCATGCTCCACCACTCTTACTACTGCATGCAGCACCTTCCCTCTTTTTCTCCCTTGCCTTTCTAATGCCCCCCAACATAGTTAGAGAATATTCTGCAGAATGTTAATTATGGAATGTTCCAGGTATTGTTCCAACTTATTCCCAGTTTCAGGAAAACGGCTGTGCCCCAATGTATATTATATAAGAGGATGGAGTAGAGATGTACGTTTTTCAAATCACACACAATTAAAATCCATCATGAGGCCATTCAGTACTTCAAATATGCTCCAACGTTCAATTCGTTTGGGGGTGTTCTTATGGTTTTCTCAGCTCCATGTTACTGGAACTTCCAGTCATTCAACCCCCAGGTTCCTGTTACTGAGCGGATGATTCTCAAACACTTCATACCATTGGTTTCTTCCAGCATGTGTTCAGAAGGCATTTCTCATGGGGACGGACTCTCCTTACAATATATTCCATCTGATTTATAAATTCATGCAACAGTCAGCAAGCTTTCCACAGACATGCACTTATTTTATGGTTATCAATTTCCAATCACAATAAGTCATTCTGGTTATTTTACTTGTCTTACCTTATTGTATTCAACCAAAGACAGCTTCCAAAGACTTGTCTCATTATAAAATACAATTTCTAACAGAGAACATTTTCATCTCAAATATACCTGTTTTCTTGTCATTAAAATTTCTCTTGCCTTTTTTGTGTCTGATTCTGTGTGTAACAGTTACACAGTCTCCCACTCAGTTGGCTGGATGGTTGGTTTGTGATGCAGAGGAAGGCCACCAGCGTAGGTTCAATTCCCCACACTGACAGAGGTTACCATGAAGGGGATGCTCTCTCAACCTCACCCCATCACCCGTGTGGGGACCTTCAATGTAAACCACCATGAGTGGTCTCTCTAATGAGAGTTATTTGGGACTCTATTCTCTCAATGCAAACATTTTTATTGATAAAGATATTTTATTATTATCTTAAACCAATAACAAAACAACTCTAATAACTGAACAAAATTTCAGCCATGTGCATGTATATACAAAATAAGTTAAAGTCTCTAAACGGACAGAAGAAAAACAAAAATAAAAAAGAAATAATAAATAAATAATACAGCTCAGCATAACAAAGTGATAGCTCTCGTTCTTTGAGAGCATGAACCGATACACATTCATACGTTCATAATTCTTTATATATGATTCATTAGACATTATCGTCATGGCTATATAAAAACCCTTTTCAGAGTGGCAGATAAACCTGTATCGCGGTTATCCAAAAAGGGTTGCCATATCTTATATAAATCTCTGCTTTTCGGTTACCATACTGGTGAGAATGTCCAAAGGGATATTCTCCCTGATGAGCTTACAACCACCCAACAGACCCGGAGGTTTTTCAGACATCCAACACAACAGAATATTTTTACTAGCACAGGAAGTATGGGGCAGATATTAAAGGAGTATTGTGCATTAGTATTGACTGTGGAAAATGATATAGAAGATATAAAATGTGGGGAAATATATGGTGACACCTTGCAAAATGTCGATATTACAGAGGAGGAAGTGCTGGATGTCTTGAAACGGGTAAAGGTGGATAAATCCCCAGGACTTGATCAGGTGTACCCGGGAACTCTGTGGGAAGCTAGAAAAGTGATTGCTGGGCTTCTTGATGAGATATTGTAGTATGGATAGTCACAGGTGAGGTTCTGAAAGACGGGAGGTTGGCTAACGTTGTGCCATTGTATAAGAAGGGTGTTAAGGACAAGCCAGGGAACTATAGACCAGTGACCCTGACGTTGGTGTTGGGCAAGTTGTTGGAGGGAATCCTGAGGGACAGGCTGTGCATGTATTTGGAAAGGCAAGGACTGCTTAGGGATAGTCAACATGGCTTTGTGCGTGAGAAATCATGTCTCACAAAACTTGATTGAGTTTTTTTGAGAAAGTAACAAAGAGGATTGATGAGGGCAGTGGGGTAAATGTGATCTATACGGATTTCAGTTAGGGTTTTGATGAGGTTCCCCATGGGAGACTGAATAGCATGGTTAGATCTCATGGAATACAGGGAGAACTAGCTATTTGGATACGGAACTGACTCAAAGGTAGAAGATAGAGGGTGGTGGTGGAGGGTTGTTTTTCAGACTGGAGGACTGTGACAAGTGCTGTACCACAAGAATCGGTGCTGGATTCACTACTTTTTGTCATTGACATAACTGATTCAGATGCGAGCATGAGAAGTACAATTTGTAAGTTTCCAGATGACTCCAAAATTGGAGGTGTAGTCGTGAGCGAAGTGGGTCACCTCACATTGACCAAATGGCCAATGGGCTGAGAAGTGGCAGATGGAGTTTAATTCAGATAAATGCGAGGTGCTGCATTTTGGGAAAGAAAATCTATGCAGGACTTATACACTTAATGGTAAGGTCGCAGCGAGTGCTGCTGAACAAAGACATCTTGGAACACAGGTTCCCAACTCCTTGAAAGTGGAGTCGCAGGTAGATAGGATAGTGAAGAAGGCGTTCCCTTTATTGGTCAGAGTATTGAGTACAGGAGTTGTTAGATCATGTTGCGGCTGAAAAGGACACTGGTTAGGCCAGTGTTGAAATATTGCGTGCAATTCTGGTCTCCTTCCTATCGGAAAGATGTTGTGAAACTTGAAAGGGTTCAGAAATGATTTCAAGGATATTGCGAGCATTGGAAAATTTGAGCTATAGAGAGAGGCTGAGCAGACTGGGGCTGTTTTCCCTGGAGCGTCGGAGGCTGAGGGGTGACCTTATCGAGGTTTACAAAATTATGAGGGCATGGATAGGGTAAATAGGTAAAGTCTTTTCCCTGGTGTCGGGAGTCAGAACGAGAGGGTATAGGTTTAGGGTGAGAGGGGAAAGATATAATAGAGAACTACGGGCCAACTATTTCACACAGAGAGTGGTATGTGTATGGAATGAACTGCCAAGTGATGTCAGGGAGGCTGATACAAGTGCAACATTTAAGAGGCATTTGGATGGGTAAATGAATAAGAAAGGTTTGGAGGGATATGGGCCAGGTGCTGGCAGGTGGGACTAGATTGGTTTGGGATATCTGGTTGGCATGGACGGGTTGGACCGAAGGGACTGTTTCCATGCTGTCCATCTCCATGACTCTATGATTCTATGACTTATATTAATCTCTGTTTTTTGGTCCACCATGCGGTTGAGAAAGTCCAAAGGGATATTCTCCATGATGAGCTTACAAAGTCTCAACAGACCCGGGGAGTTTTCAGACATACAACACAACATAATATTTTTCCTAGCATAGAAAGTAAGGATATATTTTTTTTCCAATGTGCATCTGCATATTACTCTGGGCAGGTCCAGGAAAAGAGAAACCGTGTCCATCTCCAATTCGATCCCCAAGACCCACTCTACCACACCTAACACAGTGGTCCAATATATACAAAGCCTGCAGCAGGACCACATGCAATGAGTAAGAGTGTCTGTAGTCATTCTACATTTAGGACACGCTGAAGATAATCCAACTTTGAATTTTGAGAGAAAATCTGGGGTCAGATAGAACCTATGAAGAATTTTCAACTGCATGGAATGGGTTCAATTACAGATCAAAATCCTTCGAGCATTTTCACAAATATGTCTCCGAAAAGATCTAAACACCCAACTCTCTCGCACAGACGTCACGAAGCTGCACAGTCTTGTCTGCGGGGACACTATCCAACAAATGGTAAAGGGTACTGACAGAGAGTGTATTCTTTACAATAATCACCTGCTTCGCTGTATTGGATCTATAAGTGTCTTTTAAAATTGTGTTTTTTAATAAATCTCTAATCTGGAAAAAAAACAGAAGAAGTCTCTACTAGGTAGTCCATACTTATGCGTTATTTGATCAAACGGTATCATTGTTTCTCCTTCAAGTAACACGTGGTGGCTCGGTGGTTTGCACTGCTGACTTACAGCACCAGGGTCACAGGTTTGGTTCCAGCCTTGGGTGACTGGCTGTGTGGAGTTAGTATATTCTCAGCTATGACTGCGTAGGTTTCCTACCACAGTCACAAACATGTGCATGTCAGATGAAATGGCCATTGCTCAATCGCTCATAGTGTTCAAGGATCTGTACGTTGGGGCATTGATCAGGGTAAATATAGGATGGTAGGGGAATGGGTTTGGGTGGGTTACTCTTCAGAGGATCGAAGTGGACTTGCTGGGCCCAAGGACCTGTTTCCACACTGTAAGGATATTACTAATTCTAAATCACCCAAACAAGGTTTCCCCCTCGCTGCCCACATTTTAAACCTGGAATCCATTATCCCTGGTATACCAATTGTAGGGGTAAGAAACATGGTTTTGGCTGTATTGCCTCGATCTGACGCATTGTCCTTCAAGTTTTAACAGTATCGATAATCATTATTTTATGGCAATATTCCAAAATGTTGTCATTTTATCTAAGAACAACAGACTAACAAGGGTTCACTTTGTCTGAGAAGGCTCAATGTCTAGCCCTATTGATGCCGAGGCCTCTGCGGCCCAGGCACTAACATACGATGAAAAAAACTTCATTGATTGCTTTTAATCGGGGAGATCTACTCCTTACAATCTGTGGGGCAGTTGCTATTAGTTAGCTTGATAAAAAATCGCTTATGGTGCCAAATAAAAGAGCTAAACCAGCCATTATGTTTCTGAAATATCTGTCTGGGAAACATCATAGAAAGCATTTGAACTGGGTGTAGGTAATAAGGAAGGACATTCATTTTAATAACAGCTGTCTGACCGAGCCAGGATATTGGAAATGCCTCCCATCTTTGAAGGTCTTGTTTAATTTTGTCAAACAAATGGACATAGTTCACGTTAAATAAATGATCAAAGACAAATGTAATGAATATACTGAAATTGGGAAACTAACCCCGTGACCATTTAAAAGGAAACCAGGATTTTCCCTCGGTATCAGATATTTCCCTAAGACCTCCCATAGGCATGGCCTTCAACTTTGTAAAATTAATCTTATCGCCTGGAAAGGCAACAAGCGAATCAACGCGTTGTATCACATGAACTATTGAAATTGCGGGATTTGACAAAAACATAAGACCCTAATCTGCATGCAATGTAATCTTTCGAGACTTCAATCCCACTTCATATATGTTGGCATCCCTACGGATGGCCTCCACCAGTGGCTCAATCCCCAACATAAACATCAATGGTGAAAGGTGTCAACCTTGTTGGCTGCCTGGAGAAATATTAATATTACTGGTTGGCACACCATTAGTGAGAACTGCAGCCAGAGGATCGTGGTAAAGGACCCTCACCAACTTGATAAAAACTTTGCATATACCAAACCATTCTAATGTACAGAAGAGATCCGGGTACTCAACACAATCAAATGCCTTCGCTCATCTAAAAAGATCAGTAATCACTGGACAGATTGTTGTTGACACTCTTGGATCATTTTGAGTAAATTCTTAACATTGAAGAAAGATCTGCGGCCCTTTATAAAGCCTGTTTGGTCCTCGTTGGTAATGGAAGGTAGCAAAGTTTCCACCTTAATGCAGGAACTCAGACAGGATTTTGGGACCAACATTTTAAAGTGAGATTGGCGTGAAAGAAGCACAATCCTCCAGGGTCTTCCTTTCTTCAGCATCAGAGAGATATGAGCCTCTCTTAAGGATGGAGGGAGGGGTTTGTGACTGTATGAGTGACGGAACACGTTAATCATCAGCCGTGATAATAGTTTTATAAATTATTTATAAAATGCACTAGGACATCCATCAGGAACTTGCGCCTTTACATTCTGAAGCTGCTTCACACCCTCCTGCGGTGACAATGGTGCATTAAGGCACAACACCTATTCAGGGGTTACTCCTGGAAGACCCAGGTTCTTGAAAAATAACTCAATCTTAATCCATCTATCCTCAAAATGTTCAGTCTGAAATAATTCGGTGAAATAATCTCGGAGAGGAGACATTCATCTTTTTGGAATTGAAGGTAAGGATCCCAATACCTTCCCTAATTGAGGTAATGGCTTGAGGGGACGCTCGTTTTCCTGGCAAGATGGACTAATAACTGCCTGGCTTATCACCGTGTTCAAACAGCCTTTGGTTTGTAAAAGTAAGTACCTTCTTGGCTGTCTGTGTGAGCGTGGAATTCACTGTAGACCGAAGCGTTGTGATCCTCTGCAGCTTAGCCACTGAGGGACAATCACAGCATGCCCTCTCGGCTGCCCTCAGCTTTGCCTCAAACCAGCGTTCCTGCTCCCCCTTCTGCAACATAATAAGGAATAATTATTCCCTTGGCATAAGCCATAGCAATTTCCCATAGAGTGGAAGAGTTACTCGTTGAATCTGAATTAATGGCTAAGAAAGATCTGAATTCATTGCAGTGATCAGCGCAGTGGCACAATGGTTAGTACTACTGCCTCACAACGCCGGAGAACAGGGTTCAATTCCCTATTTCAGGTGACTATCTGTGTGGCATTTACACATTCTCCTTGTGTCTGCGTGGGTTTCCTCCCACAGTTCAAAAATGTGCAGGTTAGCTAAATTGGCTGTGCTAAATTGCCTGTAGTGTTAGGTGAAGGGGTAAATGTCAGGGGGTGGGCCGGTGTGGACCTCTTGGGACGAGGGCCTGTTTCTACACTATAAGTAATCTAATCTAACTGCCAAATTAACCAACTAGTCTTAAGAATAAAGGGATACATTCGCTAGTGTCTCGAATCTATTATATTGCCCTTAATCCTAATCAATAAGTAAACTGCTTCATGGTCAGAAATGGTAATATTCCCAATTGTGCAGGATGCCACCGAATCTAAGATTGTTGCAGGGATTGGGAAAATATCAACCCTCATGTGGCATTTATGCCGGTTAAAAAAGAAAATAAAATCCCTACGTGTGATGTGCATCTGCCACCAGACATCTACCAGCTCTCGTTGTGCAGACAAATTCACTAATTGCTTACATTATAACGAGGGTATTGGGGCACGTTTGGACATTCTGTCCACCGTAGGGTCCATAAGACTTTTGAAAACTTCTACAATAATGTGCCACGATGCAAGATAACTGAATTTGGAAAAAGCATCTACCAGGAATTTAAGAGGGTGCGCTGGGAGTGAAGGGGCGGGGGGGGGGGGGGGGGGGGGAGCAATAAACATTCAATATACTATATTCTTTACTTTAGTTCACGGCTTCGGGGATTATGAGCCTCCCGGGAATGTCAAATACAATCTAGTAGGTTAAGTCGAAGATTCGTTTTATCCATTATGGTTTCTCCCCTCCTCGTAATATTAAAAGACGAGAAATAAATCCGATCAAGCCCGACCTGCTGTAATGTCGAATGTTCCTTGTCATCAAGGTGCATCTCCTGCAATAGGACAACAGCCCACCCTCTCTTTTTCAGACTAGAAAGTAAATTTTTCCTCTTTTGGCCAATAGCTCACCTTAATGCTCCACGTAGACCATTTAAGCACATCATTACCTAGAACACACTGTAGCAACATTTGAACTCGAGAGAGAAAGAACTCGAATTAATGATCATTAATAAACAAAGTCTCATAGAGCTTAAAATCTACACATACTAAGGCTACTACAATTGCCAAATCTGAAAACTTTCAAAAACTAAACATTTTAAGTAAATGGCTGGGATGGAGTGGGTTAGAGAACCACTTTGCCCGTGCTGTGATGCACAGCCAAACAAAGCAGACCTTCCAGATAGCCACGATCTTGGATTTCCACTTAACATTTTATAGATATTATCATTTCATTCTGCATTGTATTCCTGGGTGTTCTGGAGCAGTGTGATTTTGTACCACTGTCAGCATTTCTCCAACACTGCACATTCCTGCCATTCCCCGATAATCCTTGACTCCGTTATGCTTTTTGAACCTTCTGTCTGTGCCTCAAACATATTCAATATCTCAGCCTCCAATGCTCTGCAGGGAAGAGAGTTCCAAATACTCTCACCATTGAGAAAACAAAAAATAACTTCATCTATGTGAGAGATTATTTTTGTCTCCTTACCTGAGAAAGGATATAACTAAATTGGAAGCATTTCGAAGATGTTTCACTTCATGTATTCCAGGAATGATAGTCTTATATTATGAAGGCTTTAACAGGTTACTCTTGGAATAAGAGGTGATCTTACTGAAACATACAAAACCTAGAGGAGAGTGATCAGATAGATACCCACTGGGTGTTTGCATAGTCCAAACTTCTTGTTGTTTTTATAGAATCTCTACAGTGTGGAAGCAGGACATTCCGTCCATCAAGTCCACATTGACCCTCGGAACAGTATACCCCCCCGGACCTGTCCCCCTACTCTGTCCGTGTAACCCTGCATTTCCCATGACTAACCTATCTCACCTACACATCCCTGGGAACTATGGGCAATTTAGCATGGCCAATCCGCTCTAAGGTGCATATCTATGGACGATGGAAGAAACTAGAACTGGGAGGAAATCCACACAGACATGGGGAGAATGTTCAAAATCCACATAGACTGTTGCCCGAAGTTGGAACTGAACGCAGCTACTTGGTGACGGGAGGTATCAGTGCTAACCTCAGATCCACCATGCGCATCCGTTAGGTTCATTAGTTACTTGGGGCTGACTAAAGAAATCTGCCTGACTTGTTCCTGTCACTGAACCTGACTCAATCTGTGAACTTTATCATCGGCCATATCACCAACCTGGTTACATTTAAAATTTAGTGTGGGAAGTGGAGGAATGGGATGAGAAAAGGAAACAATGACACCTTCCAACCTCCGTTAGAGCAGGAATTAGGTTAAATCCACAAAGTGGGATTTCAGTCAAGTGGGAATTCTCTTTCGCAGAAGTTTGAGATGGTTGGATCTTTATATCATATCGAAGCTGACTTTGTCTGATTTTCCATGGACTGGTGAATCAGGGATAATGGAGCATGGAAAGAAAAGTGCAGCTGGGATCACAATGAGATGAGCCATGATCTTATTTACTGGTGGAGTAGTGTCAAAGGGCCTAATGTCCCACTTGTGTTCCTCAGCCTTATGTTCTGATGTTCCATTCAGCCCTCGGACATGCTAAACAGGGACAGATCGAGGCCACTCTGATGGTTAGGTGGAGTTTTGGAAATGCACTTGCAAAATCCAGGCTGAGTCAAGAAGTGACCACCACACCCACCCCTCAATCCCTGTTTCTAGGCTTCCCGTCTCTGTAACTTCTGCTCCAGATGTGGGTCATGTTGCAGCCCCAGATACGCTAGGAGTACAGCCACATACACCACCCAGGGTTAAAATATCAAATCCTCTGCTGTCCCTGAATGCAACATTGTACAACACGATTTCCATCAAAATAACGCATTACTTTCCAAAAGCATAACTAGAAATTAATAAATAGGAACAGGAGTAGGTCAGTCGGCCCCTCAAGCTAACCCTGTCATTTCATAAGAACATGGCTGATCTACTCCAGTGCTCAACTCCACTTTCTTCCCGATTCCTTGTATCCCTCCACACCTCTCTGGGTTAGGAAATGCCAGACATTCACTACCTTCGGAGAGAAGACATTACTCTGCATCTCAGATTGAAATCGATGTTCCATATTCGGTATCTATGTCCTCGAGTTCGACACTTTGCACAAGAATGGAAAAACACTTCTTAATATCTACCTTCTCCAATCCCTTCTGTGTCTTGTATGTTTCAGCAGTATCACTCCTCATTCATTTAAACCCCAATGAATTATCGCCTCACCATTTTAGAGATTCTCAATAACACAACCCTTTCTTCGCAGGAAACCGCCAAATGTGCCATCCAAGTTCCTTGCTGCATCATCATGGTGACTTTATGTTTCATACATAGGAAGACTCCAATGCCTTTCCTGTTCCTTTTCTGGAAGTCCTCTCCATTAAGTAACAGCCTGCCTTTTGATTCTCAGTGTCATCCTCAAACTTGGATGTGTATTGCACTCAGCTTCCTCCTTCAGGCTGTCAGCTGAGATTGCAAATAACTAATGCCATCAGACTGATATTTGTGGTACTCCAGCAGATAAAGATCCATTAATCCTGACTCTGCGATTTCTGTGTTAACCAATCATCAGCCCATGTTAATACAGTATCCGACGTCCTGGAGCTTCTGTTTTGTGTAAGAACTTTTAATTTGTAATACCTTGTGGAAAATCTCTGGAACGCCTCGTGTCTAACAGATCCCCTTTATCAAGTCCCCTTGTTACATTTACAGGCATTTCCAGAAATACTTCGCATGATTTTACAGGCAAAATATCATTTCCCTTTCACAAAACCACCCTGACTCTGCGTGAAGGTTTTCTAAATGTCCACGCTGGCCAAGATTTCCAAATTAAGCTCGTCCCATTTGATTTCATTTGGCCCATAGGCCACTAAATGTTTCCCATTCATATGTTTGTACAAATGAGTTTTAAATGTTATAGCTCTCCTTGCATCTCCCACTCTTCCTCTGGAAGCTCATTCCATACCCACACCATCCTCAGTGTAAGAGCGCTGATCCTTCATCCCTTTTAAATCTACCCTCTTTCATCTTAAACCTATTTCCTCTATGTTTAGATTCCCCTACCCTTTGGAAAAGACCTTGGCTATTCACCCTATCCATACCTCTCATGATTGTATAAGTTTCTAAAATGTCACCCCTCAATATTCTACACTCCATCTGATACTAACTTCAAGAACAAGCGTTTAAAGATAAGCACTGCAAAATTGAAACAATATTAAAAATGACAGGTAACCAACACTCAGCCCAAACGTCACACTGTGACTTGTTTTTCTCAATGTTACAATACTCAGGCAACAGGAAACGCTTACTAGTACCAATAAGAAGTCAATCACCTGAATTCCTTTGTCTAAAGGGGATGATGATCACGAAAGTGAAAATGTATCTGTAGCCAGATTTATATAATAAATCTTGTGCTACTGAGATTTTATAAAACTCTGGTTAGGCCCAATTTAGAGTAATGTGTCCAGGGTTGGGCCCCAAACCTCAGGAAGGACATACTGGCACTGAAGCATGTCCAGCAGAGATTCACACGGCTGATCCCTGGAATGGTTGGTCTAACATACGAGGAACGGCTGAGGATCCTGTGATTGTATTTATTGGAGTTTAGAAGGTTAAGGGGAGATCTAATAGAAACTTACAAGATAATACATGGCTTGGAGAGGGTGGACGCTAGGAATTTGTTTCCTTTAGGTGAGGAGACTAGGACCCTTGGGCACAGCCTTAGAATTAGAGGGGGTCAATTCAGAATAGAAATGCAGAGACATTTCTTCAGCCAGAGAGTGGTGGGCCTGTGGAATTTATTGCCACAGAATGAAGTGGAGGCCGGGACGCTAAATGTCTTCAAGGCAGGAATTGATAAATGCTTGATTTCACAAGGAATTAAGGGCTACGGGGAGAATGCGGTTAAGTGGAGTTAAAATGCCCATTAGCCATGATTAAATGGCGGAGTGGACCCGATGGGGCGAATGGCCTAACTTCCACTCCTATGTCTTATGGTCTTATACCACATGGTCAACATTCTCCCTCCTGGCCTCCGTATGTGTGGCTGTGTCTTCTTTATCTTGCATTCAATAGAGAGAACCCCTTACCCCCATTCACACCTTAAATTCGACCCGTTATACAGAATCTTCTCATTCACCACTGCTAAAAGCCCGTTTTTCTTTTGCCACACCCTCTTTTCCCTGTCACCCATCCTCCACTTCTGGCAAGGAATTAAAAGACCATTTTGCAATTGTATTCAGTTTTGATGAATTGTCGCACTGGACTGGAACCACTAACTCTGTTTCTCTGTCTCTGCAGATGTTGACATACCTGCTGAGTTTCTGCAGAAATGAATAGGCACAGAACAAATCTTCAATTAAACAAATAACTATGGACACTGGAAATAAAAATACAAAAACCTTTGTCGAAGGTTCGCTGGACCTGAAAATTTAACTTTGCATTCACTCCAGAAAATTCTGCAACACTTTTAGCAATTTTTTCAGCACTTTCTGTTTGTTGAACAATTTCCAAAGACATATTATCAAAGATGCCCAAACATCCTGTCCAAAATGGAGCGCTGTACACTGAGAACTGAACAGAAACGCATGGTGACAAGTTCCTTGACTCTGAAACTGCATAAGGCTGGCATTACTGACACTGCAGAGCTCTGAATCATGGTCAGGGAGAAAAACAGAAGTAAACACATTCACTTCAAATACAGACAATGGCATTACTGCAAGCAAAATTTTCAGATTAGTACCTTAAATTGATATTGTTTATGTAACAAATTGGAGGCATGACATCAAGTAAAGACTTCCAGCAGAATGAGAATATGAAAGTGGAAGTATTTCTGCATCAGAATCCAGAGTAGGTCACTGAGTACAGGGCTAATGGGTGAATAGGTCTCGGTATGAACTGGGGGGCAGTCAGTAGAACTTAATTGTAGATATTGCAGCTAAAACTGGGTTATCTTCTGATGCGGTAGATTTCAATGACTATCTGTAACATTTCCCCCTGGATAGTCCATCCATCTACCATTTCCATCAAGCCGATCCATGGGTCAGTGACGAGTGTGGGTGAACATAGTCGGGTCGGAATCACGTGCACCTAAACCTGATGACAACCCATTAAAGCTACCGCACTTGACTGGTTACACTACAAACAGCAGGACTAACATCTGATACAGAGAGAGAGAGATGATCCCAAGACTAACAAATCAGATCTAAGCTCTGTCGTCCTGACAAATTCATGCATAAAAGTCGATGGACCATTTACCAACTTACTGGAAGAGAGGATTCCACAAATATCCTCACCCTAAATAATGGAACAGCCCTGTACGTCAGTGTAAAAGATGCAGTATCTGCACCATCCTTCGCCAAAAGTGTTGAGTCGATTATCAACCTCACCCTCACCATGATGCCCACAGAATCACAGATGGCCATCTTCAACCAATTCAATTCACTGCACGTGACATGATAAAAAAAACAGCTGGACACTGTAGATACGACTAATGCAGTGGGCCCTGGCACCATTCCTGCAATAGGACTGAAGACTTGTGCTGTACAACAAGCCGTGCCCCTGGGGAAGCTGTTTCATTCCAGCTCCAACTCCGACATCTCCCTGCCAATGTGGAAAATTACTCAACTATATCCAATCCGCTAAGAGGAGGATTACTGCAAGCTGACTCTTTACTCGTCCTTCAGTCCCATCACGATAGTTAAATTTGACAGAGCTGTCAAGCACCACAGAAATAATCTGCTCAGTGTGGTTTCCGATAAGTCCACATGTGGAGATGGTGCCGTTGTGGAAATGTCACTGTATTACTAACCCAGACCAGGCTAATTCTCTGGCAGCTGGTGCAAATTAACAAAAATTAATAAGATCTAAAATATGGTGCCAGTAATAGTGATCTTGTGTTCAATGTTGCTGTAAACTTCGGTTTCCTTCCCCAATGTACTTTCAGGAAGTGAATCTCCGTGCTTTCCTGGTCTGTCCTAAAAGTGACTCCAGACACAGAGACATGTGATAAACTCTTCAATGATCTCTGAATCGGCCAAACAAGACTCTCAATTATATCAAACTGCACTAAGGTCTTAAATGATAAACCCGTACCGAACACCAGGCCCCAGCCTCGTTAGTAGAAAAGGGAATGGGAAACACAATCCTGTCGACCCTGCAGAGACCTCTGTCCTAACTGTTGAGAGCTTGTGACAATATTTGCAGAGCTTTCCCACACACTGCACAGAAACATTGTGAGAGGAGTAGGTCATACAACACATTGAGCTTTCCCTGTGTAGTTAATGGCCGAACATCTCCTCGGTGCAGTTTTCCCCATACAATAATCATATCCCTTAATATGTTTAAACATTGTGAAATATAAAATGAGAACTGCTGTAGTGCCTTCAGCCCATCAGTTTTGTTCCTCCATTCAATATACAGGCAGGTCTCCGTGTTGATTAAATACAATTTCTATAAAGTGAATTCCCGTTCACTGTGACGCAATTCCTTGCCGGGAATCAGCTGGACAGCAAATCCCTGCCTCAGGATCCTCTCTCTGCAAAATGTACGAACAATGTGGTCAGCTAAAACAGGAATGCAATGCGCTCAGGAAGCCTTGAAACTGAGGCTGAAACTGGAAAGTGTAGACTACATTTAGAAATAACTTTATTTCAAACTGTGGAGAGAATCTTGAGGAGACCTGGAATTCCCCATCGGCATCACGTGGTTATTCAGCCCCCACGTGCTTTCTGGTGAAAGGTACAGTGCGCCAGTGAGTGACTGTAGTGTGAAAGTGTTACATTTACAGCACTGTTCCATTACAACATGTGATTTAAAGAATTATTTAGACTGAACTAGTGTGGTTGTTAGACCAAACTTAATTTTTGGTTTTTACTGATTTTTTGGGGGGTTCGCCCCTTACCCTCTTTTTTCCATAGACTCCATTATTAATATTGCACGATTTTCGACAACGCAGTGTTGCTCTTACCGTGTTATTGGAGAACAACCTGCACTGATATCTGATCTTCTATCTTCACACCGTACCCCTGCTCTATCCTTATCCCTTTAATTTCCAGAAATCCTTATTTATATTCAGCGCCATGACTTCCACACCCTGATCTGGAGAGAGAACCCCTGGTTTGCCAGTCTCAGAGTGCAGACATTTATTCTCAGCTCAATGCAAAGCGGCCTGTCTGTACCTGATACTGTAGCCCCTTGCTTTAGACAGCCGAGTCTGGGGAATTACCATCCCTGCTTCCAATCTGTCTCACCCAATCAGAGTGTTATATATTTCACTGAGATCTCCACTCGTTTTCCTAAACCGCATGGAACACAAGCCCAGTCCCTCCCAAACTCCGATCCCACAACAAGTCTGACATCCCAGAGATCAGTCTGGTCATCCTTTACTGCTCTTTCTCAATGTCAGGTTTATCCTCTATTAGGACCAGAGACCAAAACTGCACACATTGCTGCACAATGTACAACATGGTGTCCCACCAAGGCCCTGTACAGCTGCAGTAAGATACTATTACTCCTGTACTCAAATCCCCCTGAATTGAAGGTGAATACAGCATTTATCTTCCTACCTGCTTACTGCTCCTGAAATATTGCTTTCAGTGACTGGTGTACAGGCAGATCCAGATTTCTTTCAAAGTTACAGCTCCCCACTTGCTGGGTCTATATACACTGGCCAGCGTGCCAATGCCAAATCCCAGTATTGAAGCCTGGATTCAGAACTCACTGCCTGACATGGACTCGGGGGCTACACAGAAATAAACAAATATGTAGCTTAAGTTCCTTTATAGAGCAACATTTTTCAACCACTCCCTTTTCAAATGATAGGCTGCCATTCTATTGTTCCCATCAAAGTACACAAGATCTCATCTCTCCAATTGCTCTCCGTCCGCCACAAATTTGCCCAGTCATTTCACTTGTCTCAGTCACCTTGGAGCTTTTTTACATCCTCCTCACCCACTCACAAGCTGACATTGTTTAGTGCTGCCAGCAAACTTGGGAATATTGCATTTGAGACACTCAACCAAATATATGAAGTTAGAAATCACACAACACCAGGTTATAGTCCAATAGGTTTAATTGGAAGCACACTAGCTTTCGGAGTGACGCTCCTTCATCAGGTGATTGAGAACTTTGGCTAAAAGGAACAGCTGCTTTCCATCCACACTGCCCATGCTCCTCATAATCCTATCCTTCAGAATCACGTCTCCTTCAGCCTCCTCTCCTCCAAACTAAACAACCCAAGCTTATCCAGCCTCTCCCCATAGCTGATGTGCTCAATCCCAGGGAACATCCTGGTGAATCCCCTTTGCACCCCCTCCAGTGCAATCACATCCTTCCTGTACTGTGATTCACAGAACTACACCCAGTATTCCATCTTAGCAACACCAAAGTTCCGCATACCTCTTATAATCTGTGCCTCAATGAATCAAGGTTATGATTACAGTCCCTTATGCTTTCCCAAATTTTGTGTAAACCTGTACATCACATTCAGGGATGTGTGGAGAAGCACCCTCTGACTTTCCTAGTGTGCTACCATTCATTGAGTCCTCCCCTGTCTGGTTCATTCCTGGCTGACCATTTCATCTGTATCTTCCCGTAATTTAAGCCTTCCTCCTCACTGCCAACCAACCGGCCAATCTGCGTATCAAACACAAACTTACTTATCACACTCCCCACACCTCGTCCATATTCACAGCGACATCATTTATGAGTATCACCAATATTAAAGTGGAAAATCATACAACATCAGGTTAGAGTCCAACAGGTTTATTCGGAGGCACTAACTTTCGAAGCGCTACTTCTTCATCAGATGATTGTGCGCTTTGATGAAGAGCAGTACTTTGAAAGGTAGTGCCGCCGAATAAACCTGGTGGACTATAATCTGGTGTTATGCGATTTTTAACATTATCCACCCAGTCCAACACCAGCACCTCCGAATCACAAATAATAAAGGACACAGCACTGATCCCTGTGGTATACCATTGGACACTGGCCTCCAGTCACACAAGGAGTCAACCACCACCTTGTGTCCCCTTCCACTAAACTTCACTTGGATGCGATTTGGCAAGTCACTAATGATTCCTATCTGTTCCCTGGTCATTCTGTTGCGCTGGACACATTTGTAGAATATCTGGGAATTCTCCCTAATCTTGCCGTGCCAGCAGGTTTCCATGCCCCTGTGTTAGTTAGTCCCCTACGCGTGCAGAATTTCCTACTTATTGCAGTCTTAAATGGTCTGTCCTTTATCCTGCCATTATTTCCCGTGATTGTGTATTAGGCAGCCGGAGAAACATCCTGTTAATTTCCAACTTGTCACATGTTTTGTGAATTTTATACATTTCACAGTGACCCATCTCTCATTCTTCGAAACTCTAGAGAACACAGACCGAGTTTCCTCATCACGCAATCTCGCCAATTGAGGGATTAATCAGGAGAATGTCCTCTGAACTTCCTCTGTGGTCAGTATATTCTTTCTCAGATTTGGTGGCCAAAACTGAACTCAATATTCCAAGTACAGTACTCACCAACACGCTGTTAAACTGCTTCAACATGTCTTTACATCCATATTCTGACGCCCTTAAAGGAAGGCAATCCCAACTTTAACTTACCACTTGCATATATTCCTCCAAATACCCTTCACATTCATTGGATTTACAAACTCATTGTGTGCGTTCTTATAGAAAGCCTTCTGATAATCTAAAATATGCCAGTTGTACTGGTTCCCCATTATCTATGCTGTAAGAATCAACTTCAAACAATTCCAAAGCTTGTCAAGTATGATTTCCCTTTCAGAAATACATACTGATTCTCTCCAATGTTGCTGTTAATTTCTAAATAACGAATATCACATCCTATATAATAGACTCCAACAGTTTCCCACAAATGTCAAGTTAATTGGTCTGCAGTTCTCCACACTATCTCTTCTTAACTTTGTAGATGCTTCGATCACTACCGTACATCTATAGTGCTTGGATCCAGACTATGCAGAATGCACTTTGTAATAGAACACAATCATCGACAGGGCAACTAATACTTCTATTTGTGGTTGATTTCTGAAGATTTTGGTATGAGGTACATCTGGTTTGTCAAGGTTAGCAATGCTCAATCCAGCTGTATGTTCAAGTAAAGCCTTTTTTACTGATATAAATTGACTTTATGTCTTTCTTCCACAAGTCTTATATGATGATGTCGTATTTCTGGGTGATTTTCTGAATTTTCCTCCATGATGACAGATGCAAAGTAACTGGTTATTTGCTTGGCCATTTCCCTGTTATCCATAATAAGCTCGTCTCGCCTGATTGCAGATTTCCACATTTGACTATGCTTCTCTCTTTCCTTTGAAATATAGAACATAGATTTATGCAGTCTTTGTGTTCCTGTTTGTTTGCATGTGTGTTCGCTTTTTGATTTCCTTACCCGTTTCATGGCCCTGCTTTTCTGGATCGTAAATTTCTGAGAATTCTCAGGATTCCACAATGTCTGGAATTCCTCTGAAGTCACTTCCTGTGATTAATATAATCTTTCATTTATTCCACTAATCATTGTTAACACAGTTTCTCACTCGTGGGTGTTTTACCTGAAATAAATAGACACATTTTTCAGACTTTGTAGTATTTCTCTAAATCTCCTGGTCCTGACCATATATATTCAGGAACTCTGCAGGAGGACAGGAAAGAAATAGCAGGGGCCCTGATTGGTACATTTGAATCATCGGTAGCCAATCGGTGAGGTCCTGGAGGAATGGAGGGTAGTGAATGCTGTGCCGTTATTCACGAAGGGCTACAAATAAAAACCGGGGAACTATCGACCAAAAAACCTTATATATCTCACTGAGATCGCCATACATTTTCATAAACCCCATGAATGACAGGCTCAGTTTCCCCAACTCTGCTCCACAAAAAGTCTGTCATCCCAGAGATCAGTCTGGTCATACTTCGCTTCACTCCCTCAATGTCAGGTTTGTCCTTTATTAGGTACGGAGACCAAAACTGCACCCAATACTGCACAATGTTCGAGTTGAGGTCTCACCAAGGGCCTGTACAGCTGCACTGAGACACCCTTACTCCTGGACTCAAGCCCCCCTGCAATGGGGGTGAACACCTCATTTATCTTCCTGACTGCTTTCTGTGCCTGCAATATTGCTTTCAGTGACTGGTGTACAGGGAGATCCCAGATCCTTTTCAATGTTACAGCTCCGCACATGGTGGGCCTGTGTAAACTGGTCCGTGTGCCAATGTATTCCCTGTATTGGCCTCTGTCTTCAGAACTTACTGTCCTGCATGGAACTTAGATGTCTGTCCAAACAATAACAGAAGAAAAGTGCAGTTCCCTTCATAGATCGACATTTCTCAAGCACTCCCTTTTCCAATGGTTGGCTGGAATTTTAGTGTTTCCCAACAAAGTAGAAAACATCACATCTATCCACACTGCTCTTCATCTGCCACATGTTTGCTCATTCACTCCATTTGTTTCAATCACCTTTAAGTTTTTTTCACATCCTCCTCACTTTAAAAATCCTAGTTCTGTTAGCGGACTTAGAAACTTTGCATTTGATTCCCTCAACGAGATGTTTGAGGTGTATTGTGAATATCTGGCGTCCCAGCAACAATCATTACGATGCCCCATGAGCCTTCCAAACTGAAACCCATCCATTTATTCCTCCTCATTGTTTCCTGTCCACACTCCCATTTTAACACCATGTTCATATACTACCCCCTGTCACATGTGCTTTTACTTTGCACACTAGGCTTGGGACTCTATTAAAATTCTTGCTGAAAATCCAAGTTCAATGCCTCTAATGTATTTTCTGTAATTAATCTACCAGTCAGTTTCTCAAATATGTTTCCCATTTCATCAATCTGTGTTGGGTTTTTTTCTATGCCCATTATTTTCAGTTCCAATAATTTCTCCAAACTAGTTTATTTACTAGTTTCATTTCACATCATTTTCTCATCAGACTCAGGTTTTCTCCTATTGCTGGGAAGGCTTTGTTTATGCATTTTTCTATGAAGGCAGAAGTGAAGTAGCTGTGTCATGTTTCTCTGTTCTCCATTCTCCATTCCCTGGTTTCACTCTGTAAGGAAGCTGAAACTTTGACTAAAAAGAACAGCTGTTGTCTATTCACCCTGTCCATGCCCCTTGCAATCTTAAACCTGAATGACTTATCCGCTCAGCTTCCTCTGCTCCAAAATAAATAACTTGAGCTTACCCAGCCTCTCTCCACAGCTCATATGTTCCTTCCCAGGGAACATCCTGGTGAATCTCTTCTGCACCTCATCCAGTACAATCACATCCTTCCTGTAATGTGGCTCCCAGAACTGCACACAATATTTCATTTGGCCTTACCAAAGTGCGAGATAAAACTCGGATAATGTTTGGGTCAATGAATAAAGGCTTTATCTACAGTCATGCTGAACTCATCGATTATCATAGCCAGTCACATTCAGGGATGTGTGGAGAAGCACGGTCTGAGCTTCCTAGTGTGATGCCGTTCTTTGAGTCCTCCCCTGTCTGATTCCTTCTTCCAAAGTGGATCATCTCATATTTATCAGGGTTATATTCCATCTGCCATTGATCTGAACATTCTATCTGTATCTTCCTGTAACAGAAGACCTTCCTCCTCACTGCCAACCACCCGGCCAATCTTTGTGTCAAACACAAACTTCCTTATCACACTCCCCCTACCCACTTCACATTCACATCTCTTATGAATACCACAAATAATAAGGGACACAGCATTGATCTCTGTGGTACACCTGGGGAAATTGGGCTCCAGTCACACAAACAGCCTTCTACCATGAAGTTGAGTTGGGATGCAACTTGCCAAGTCACTAATAGGCCCTACATGTTCCCTGGTTGTTCTGTTCCACTTGATAGACGTGAAGAATATCTGGTGATTCTCCTTAATCTTGCCCTGCCAACAGGCTTCCATGCCCCTGTGTTAGTCAGTCCCCTCCGAGGGAAGCATCTCCTCCTTATTACGGTCTTAAATGGCATATCCCTTATCCTGTCATTATTTGCCTTAAATATAGAGTAGACAGCTCGAGAAACATCCTGGTTATTTCCAACTCATCACATGTAGCATAGATTTTTGAAATTTCACTGCGATCATCTCTCCTGCTTTGAAACTGGAGAGGTCACTAGACAAATCTCCCCATCAGAAACTCTTGTCACCTCAGGAATTAATCTGGAGAATGTCCATTGCACGTCCTCTGTGATCAGTGTCAACTTTCTTAGATTAGATCACCAACGCTGCACTCAATACCTCAGGTACACTCTCACGAACACTCTATGCAACTGCTTCATGATGTCTTTACCTCTATATTCCAACTCCCTTAAACAATCTCCAACCTAACTTTAACTTTCCAATTACACGTATTCCTCCAAATACCATTCACATTAATTTCATTTACGAACTCACTATGTGCGTTATAAAGGCATAGAGATGTACAGCATGGAAACAGACCCTTCAGTCCAACCCGTCCATGTCTAGCAGATATCCCAACCCTATCTATTCTTATAACCATCCAAATGTCTTTTAAATGCTGCAATTGTACCAGCCTCCACCACATCCTCTGGCAGCTCTTTCCATACATGTACCACTGTCTGTGTGAAAAAGTTGTCCCTTTTGTCCTTTACGTTTAATTACTTACAGTGTGGGAACAAGTCCAAACAAACCCACCGAAGCACACCCCCCCTCCCCCCGACCCATTCCCCTACACCTAACACCACAGGCAATTTAGTATGGCCAATTCACCTAGCCTGCACATTTTTGGATTGTAGGATGAAACCCACGCAGACACTGGGAGAATGTGCAAACTCCACACAGAAAATCCACACAGCCTGAGACAGGAATTGAACCGGAGTCTCTATCATTGTGCAGCAGCATTGCTAACCACTGTGCCACCGTGCCACCCAACACCTTCTGCCTCTCACCCTAAACCTATGCCCTTTAGTTCTGGAGTCCATGACCCCAGGGAAAAGACTTTGTCCATTTATCCTCTCCATACCCTTCATAATTTTATACATGTCTATAAGGTCACTTCTCAGCCTCCAGCGCTCAATGAAAAATAGCCCCAGCCTGTACAGCCTCTCCCTGTAGCTCAAATGCTCCAAACCCGTCAACGTCCTTGTAAATCTTTCCTGAACCCTTTCAATTTTCACAACATATTTCCAATAGGAAGGAGACCAGAATTCCACGCAATATTCCAACAGTGGCCGAACCAGTGTCCCGTATAGCCGCAACATGACCTCCCAACTCCAATACTCAATACTCTAACCAATAAAGGAAAGCATACCAAACGCCGCCTTAACTATCCTATCTACCTGCCACTCCACTTTCAAGGAGCTATAAACCTGCACTCCAAGCTCTCTTTATTTAGCAACACTCCCCAGGACATTGCCATTAAGTGTATAAGTCCTGCGAAAATTTGCTTTCCCAAACTGCAGCACCTCGCATTTATCTGAATTAAACTCCATGAAATAAACTGAATTAAACTTCTCAGCCCATTGGCCCATCTGATAAAGATCCTGTTGTACTCTGAGGTAACCTTCTTCGCTGTCCACTGCACGCCAATTTTATTGTCATCTGAGAAATTACTAACGATACCTCTTAGGCTCGCATCCAAATCATTTATGTAAATGACAAAAAATAGAGGACCCAGCACTGATCCTTGTGGTACTCCACTGGTCACAGACCTCCAGTCTGAAAAACAACCGTCCACCTCCACCCTCTGTCTTCAGCCTTTGAGCCATCTCTGTATCCAAATGGCTCATTGTCCCCGTATTCCATGCGATCTAAACTTGCTAACCAGTGTCCCATAGAGAATCTTGTCGAACGCGTCCATACAGATCACATCTACTGCTCTGCCCTCTTCGTTACTTCTTCAAAAATCTCAATCAAAATTGTGAGATATGAATTCCCTGCACAAAGCCATGTTGACTATCCCTAATCAGTTCTTGTCTTTCCAAATGCATGTACATCCTGTCCTTCAGGATTCCCTTCAACAACTTGCTCACCACCGACGTCAGGCTCACTGGCCTATAGTTCCCTGGCTTGTCCGTACCACCCTTCTTAAAACAGTGGCACCACGTTAGCCAATCTCCAGTCTTCCGCTACCGCACCTGTGACTATTGATGATACAAATATCTCAGCAAGAAGCCCAGCAATCACTTCTGTAGCTTTCCACAGAGTTCTCGGATGCACCTGATCTGGTCCTGGAGATTTGTCCACCTTTAACCATTTCAAGACATCCAACACTTCCTCCTCTGTAATATGGACATTTTTCAACGGGTAACCATCTATTTCCTGACATTCTATATCTTCCATCTCCTTTTCCACAGTAAATACTCATGCAAAATACTCGTTTAGTATCTCCCCCATTTTCTGCGGCTCCACACAAACGCTGCCTTGCTGAACTTTGCGGGGCCTTATTCTCTCCTAAGTTATGATTTTGTTCTTAATGTATTTGTAAAGAAAAACCCTTTGGATTCTCCTTAGTTCTACTTGGTAAAGCTATCTCATGTCCCCATTTTGCCCTCCTGACTTCCCTCTTAAGTATACTCCTACTGGCTTTATACCCTTCTAAGGATTCACTCGATTTATCCTGTCTATACCTGACAGATGCTTCCTTCTTTTTATTAATCAAGCCCTTTAGTTAGCCAGCAATCCCTATACCTACCAGCCTTTCCTTTCATTCTAACAGGAATATACTTTCTATGGATTATTGTTATCTCATTTCTGAAGGCTTCCCATTTTCCAGCCGTCTGTGAATATTTGCCCCCAAACAGGTTTTGAACGTTCTTACCAAATACCGTCAAAATTGGCCTTTCTCCAATTTAGAACTTGAACTTTTAGATCTGGTCTATCCTTTTCCATCATTATTTTAAATCTAATAGAATTATGGTAGCTGGCCCCAAAGTGACTTATTTCCCCAAAGTGGGTCAAGTTTTGCACCTTCTCTTGTAGGGTCATCCACATACTGAATCGTGAAAATTTTCTTGTACACAATTAACAAATTCCTCTCCATCTAGACCCATAAAGCTATGGCAGCCCCAGTCTATGTTTGGAAAATTAAAATCTCCGACCAAATCACCCTACTTTCTTACAGATAGCTGAGATCTCCTTACAAGTTTGTTTCTCAAATCCCCTCTGACTGTTCGGGGGTCTATAATATAATCCCAATAAGGTTATCATCCCGTTCTTATTTCTCAGTTCTACCCAAATAACTTCCCTGGATGTATTTCCTGGAATATCCTCCCTCAGTACAGCTGTAATGCTATCCCTAATCAAAATCGCCACTCACCCTCCTCTCCTGCCTCCCTTTCTATCTTACCTGAAGCATTTGTATCCTGGAACACTTAGCTGCCAGTCCTGCCCATCCCTGAGCCATGTTTCTGCAATTGCTATGAGATCCCAGTCCCATGTTCCGAACCATGCCGAGTTCATCTGCCTTCCCTGTTAGGTTCAATCCCTTGCATTGAAATAAATGCAGTTTACTTTATTAGTCCTACCTTGTGCCTGTCTGCCCTGACTATTTGACTTGTTTCTTTTCTCAATTGTTCCAATTTCAGATTGATCTGTTTCCTCACTATCTCCCTGCCCACTCCCCCTCCCGCGCTTTGCTAGTTTAAATCCTCCCGAGCAGCTCTCACAAATCTCCCTGTCAGTATATTCGTCCCCTTCCAAATTAGATACAATCCCTCCTTCTGGTACAGGTTCCTTCTACCCCAAAAGAGATTCCAGTGATCCAAAAATGTGAATACTTCTCCCATACAACAGCCCCATAGCGATGCATTCATCTGCTCTCTCCCTCTATTCCTGCCCTCACTAGCTCATAGCACCGGGAGTAATCCAGATATTACTACTCTCGAGAACCTCCTTTTAAAATTTCAGCCTAACACCATGCAATCTCCGTCTAGAATCTCAAACTTTTCCCTTCCTTTGTCGTTGGTTCCAATTTAGACAATGACCACTTGCTGGCCCCTCTCCCCCGTGAGAACATTCTACACCCTTTCTGAGACATTATTGATCCTGGCACCAGGGAAGCAACACACCACCATTTTTTTTTTCTCTGCTAGCCACAGAACCGTCTGTCTGTTCCTCAGACTAGCGAGTCCCCTAACACAATTAACCTCGTGGAATCCAACTTATCCCTTGTTGCAGTAGAGCCCGTCTCAATACCAGACACTTGCCTGTCCGTGCTACATTCCCCTGTGAATCCGTCACCCGCTACATTTTCCAAAACAGCATATTTGTTTGAAATGGGGACAGTCGCAGAAGACTCCTGCACTACCTGCTTAACTGTTTTACCTTACTTGGAGTTAACCCATCTAGGTGACTGTATCTGAGACCACCCCCATTCCTATAACAGCTATCCATCACATACTGTTGCTGTTACAAATTCTTCATTGTCTTTAACTGTCTCTCAAAACGATCCATTCGATCTGACAGAATTCTCAACCAGAAGCATTTATTGCAGATATAATCTGCAGTAATCCTTAAATCCTCTTTAAACTCCCACATTTGACAAGAAGCGCATATGATTCTACTAAGGCCATTTGTGCTTTCTCACAATCTACTGACCCAGAAAAACAAAACTGTCTTATTCCTCTACAAAACACTGCTCAAATTTAAATTAATATTTATGGCTTATATTTTAAGATTAATCAAGATACATATCTCAAAAACATATACTTAAGGAAGAACCCACTCGACTCACTTCTGCAGACTTTCTGTAGGACACAGTTAAAACAATTCACTTATCTGGCTGGGAGCTTTGCCCAAACAGTTCCTCCAAACCAGTTGTGAATTTCACTGTTTGTTAATTTTCCTAGATGCACTCCGATATCCAGCGATACATGAATTCAAATACAAACGGCAGTAACTGCGCAGGTACGCTGTCCTATCAGTTTCTTCCCCTCACCATGTGCTTCCTTTGTCTGTTCTTTTCCCTCTTAAAACTGCTGTTGCTTTGACTTTTTTCCCCAAAGTTCCAAAATAATGCAATAGCATATAAAACAGTAATTGCTGCTTCTGGAATTCGAGGAAATCAACTCCAACACCTAAAATACATCAAAAAAGGAGCAGCTGTTACAGCCAGAAATTTTTCCTGCCCTGACTTCTGAAAATCCAAATATATTACTTCAACTGGCTGTCCGTGGTCTATGCTGCAAGAAACAACTTCAAATAATTTCGAAGTTTGTCAGGCAAGATTTCTCTGTCAGCAATGCATTGTGATTCTCTGCAATTTTGCTGTTCATTTCTCCATACCCAATATCACATCTTATATAATGGATTCCAACTGTTTCCATACATATGTCAAATGAATTGGTCTGCAGTCCTCCACATGATCTCTTCTTCCCTGTGTACATAGATGGATCATGTTTACTACCTTTCAGTTATCTACAATGTCTATGGCCTTTGCAGGGTCTGCAAGAAACTAAAATACAGTCACCGACAGTTCAATTAATATGCTGTTTTATTTCTGACATTTTGATATGAACTATATCTGGCGCATCAGACTTGGCAATGATCAATCTAGGTCCATTTTCAAGGACTACCTTGTTGCTGATATGAATTGACTTTATGTCTTTAGGTCCACAAGTCCCATGTGATCACTTGCTTTACACAGAGATTGCCTGGCGCTTTCTCCATGAAGACAGATGCAAAGTAGCTGGTTAGTTTCTCTGCCACTTCCTTGTTCCCCACAATAAATTCTTCTGTACCTTACAAATTTCTACATTTGACCTTGCTTTTGTTTTCTTTGGTGTATGGATTGTAGATGTAAGCAGTCTGTGTGTTTCCTGTTTGTTTGTATTCATGTTCTTTTTGATTTCCTTAACACTTTCTTCGTCCTTATTTTCAGAAAAGTAAATCTCTCAGAATGTTCAGGTTTGCACAATATCTGGAATTCTTCTGAAGCTGCTTCCTTAGATTTAATGCAATCTTTGCTTTCTTACATAAACCATCAATGAGTTACCTTCCCTTTCGTGGGTGCTTGCAACTTAGTGATATATACGTATTTTTCAGACTTTACAGTATTTCTATCACTAACAACCAATGTTTGTCTCACACTAAATGTCATATTGTATTTTTCCAATTCACTTGACCCTCTAGCCTTCGGGTTTCCATGATATTTGAGTGTAATGTTCAAACATTCTATATTGCTTGCAGGCGCCATGTAAAATTGAACATATTAATGCGATTGCCCAAAAGCTGCCTCAGAGCGCGGTAAGTAATTAGTCCTTCTGACCACACAACACCACGCCCGAAATAACCTGCTCTATACTTTGGTTCACAACACACTCTTCAACCTACCTCATATACACATGAAATAGATTTTTCACAGCATTAGCCATCATTTAGTTAACGCAGTTTAGATGCAAATTTAGATCATCCAGTATTACCGTATCACCCAAGATATTTGCATATCTAATTTCCAGATAATCGGATGCACAAAGTTGCACAACAGTTTTGGTTTAGATATGTAAGGCACCAATATGTGTTCCTCCTTGCTGTTTGCAAGATCCATGCAAACATATTCTGAAGAAGCTGTGGGTTGTGCTCTGTGCTGTTATTAGTGATAGACGTGGACAAGGCATTGGGGAGGCTCACCCCGATGCTGAGATGATCTGAAGAAATGCACATCTATACAGGACAAGCAAACATAACCTTTCCCGTTCGGACAGGACAAAGGTCTTCCTATTCTCTCTACTCCCTCACACTCGCTGTTTTTCTGTTACAACACCTACCCCCGAACAAGGCTCTTGCTCCACTACTCTCACTATTGCATGCAACACTCTCTTTCCTTCACTCTCTCTGTCACTGAAAGCAAATCGAGATTGAATTTATTGTTTTACCAACATTGAAACAGTGAGACAGTTTGATGCTGGGACATAAAATGCGGACATTTTGAAAACTGGGGAGAGAACAGATGCCATCGAGACAGAAGAAGCCTGGCATCAATCATCTTGCTCCGCAAGAAATTAGGAAATACTCACTGTCATATATATTTTTTCATATGAAACAGATTCACAGTAAACAGAAATACGACGACCCAGGGGATTCAGCAGCCAGGAGAGTAACATCACAGAGGACAGCAGTGGCTGTGTGGTTTTGAAATTAAGTTGATGTAATCTTCATAAGTGTTTGATTGAAACAGCATATTGTTAGAGATTTGGGGGCAGTTATGGGGGGTGGGTTGGTTAAAGTTGTAAATAGTTGTGGCGTAATGTTCATATTTACAGTTAAAAATAAATTGTCGTTATTTTCTTTAACTAGTGGAATTTGGGAGTTCTCTGTCACTCATATTCTAATAGATTATGAGATGAGGTGAGGTGAGCTCTCCTGGGTGTTTGGTTTAATTAGCAGAGGAGTTCACCACCATGTCGTAACACTTGCAAAGACCAACAGAGAGCAACAAAAAACGAAATAAGGAGTGAGATGGTTAAATATGAGGGTTAGTAAGCCAGTCATGTAAAGAAAGACTGTAAGAGCTTCTTTCGATACATAAAGCGCAAACGAGAGGCAAAAATGGGCATCTGATCGATAGAAATTGACACAGGAGAGATAAGAATATGGAACAAGGAAATGGCTGAGGAGCTGAAAAACTACTTCGTGTCAGTCTTCACGGTTGAAAACACGAGCAATATCCCAAACATTGAAAAGATTTAGTGGACAGACCTGAATAAGGTGGCCATCACTAAGGAGAAGGTGCTGGGAAAACTGAATGGTCTGAAGGTACGTAAATCACCTGGACCAGATGGACTCCACTACAGATTTCTAAGGCAGATAGCTGATGAGACAGTGGAGGCGATGGTGGTGATCTTTCAGGAATCTCTCGAATCAGGGAGATTCCCAGTGGACTGGAAAATCGCTAACGTGATACCCCTGTTTAAAAAAAGTAAAGCAAAAAAACGGAAAACTACAGACTGACTAATCTATACTTGGCTGTGGGTAAGATCCTGGAATCCATTGTGAAGGATGAGATTTCTGAATACTCGGATGTGGATGGTAAAGTAAGACAACGTTAGCATGGTTTCATCAAGGGGAGGTCATGCCGGAAGATCTTTTAGAAAACCTTGAGGACGTAATGATCAGCTTAGAACAAGGAGAGCCAATGGATGTCATCCACCTGGACTTCCAGAAGGTCTATGACAATGTGCCAACAGAGGCTACTGAGTAAGGCAAGGTCCCATTGTGTTAGAGGCAAGGTGCTAGCATGGATAGAAGTTTGGCTGTCTGGCAGGAAGCAGAGAGTGTCGATAAAAGTGTCCTTCTCAGGATGACAGCCGGTGACAAGTGGTGTTCCATAAGGCTCAGTGTTGGGACCACAACTTTTCACCTTATACATTAACGATCCAGATGAAGGAACTGAAGGCATTCTGGCTACGTTTGAAGATGATACAAAGATACGTATAGGGACAGGTAACGTCGAAGAGGCAGGGAGGGTCAAGAAGGATTTGGAACGTTTAGGAGAATGGGAAAAGAAATGGAAAATGCAGTACAAAGTGGGAAATTGTGGGAACATGCACTTTGTTCGGATGAATAAAAACATGGACTACTGAGAAAATTCAGTTGTTTGAAGTGCAAAGGGACTTGGAAGTTCTACTCCAGGATTCTGTCAATGTAAACTTGCAGGGTTGAGTCAGTAGTTAGGAAGGCAAATGCAGTGGTGGAATTTATTTGGAAATGATTTAAATATACAAGCAGGGACGTAGGTCTGAGGCTCTATACGGCTCTTGTCAGACCATATTTGGAGTATTGTGCGCTGTTTTGAGCCCCATATCTCAGGAAGCATGTGCTGACCTTTGAATGGGTTCACAGGATGTTCACGAGAATAGTCCCAGGAATGAAAAGCTTAACATATGAGAACGTTTGAGGACTCTGGGTCTGTTCTTGTTGGAGTTCAGAGGGATGTGGGGGGATCTAATTGAAACATACAGAATACTAAATGGCCTGGACAGTATGGATGGTGAGAAGACTTCCACTGGTAGGAGACTCTAGGACACAAGGATGCAACCTTAGAGTAAAGGGAAATCCTTTCAGAACAGAGGTAAGGAGAAATGTGTTCAGCCAGAGAGTGGAGAATCTATGGAATTCATTTTCACAGAAGGCAGTGGAGGTCAAGTCATTGAGTACATTTAAGAGAGAGATTGATAGATTCTTGTGTATCAAAGGGATCAAGGGTTACAGGGAGAAAGCAGGAGAATGGGGTTGAGAAACTTGGCAGCCAAACTGAATAGTGGATCAGATTCAATGGGCGGAATGGCCTAATTTCTGTTCCTATATTCGATGATATTATGGCTGTAAGCTACAGTCTATTGCACCCTCTCTCTCACTTTGTCCCTTCTGGCAGCAAAATGCGAGAGGAAAAAATTCCTGAGTCATCAATTGCCAAACTTGAAGGATTCCTGTTGAGGATTCAATGGAATCACTCCACTGCTTGAAGGAAAGGAAATTCTGCCAAATCCAACTCTTCCAGGAAGAAGTCTCAACAGAATACTGTTTGAGCAGAATACCGTTGGAGACAGAGTATCAGTTGGGACGCATCATTTCTTTTCCATTTGAAATGAGTTCAACTACTATGAAACTCTGAAAACCTTTTCCTGTTCTTCTTCGTCTTCAGATATGTGCGATTGTGTATGGGTCTGTACGAGTGTGACTCTGTTTCACATTTTTCTAGAGAATGAGCTAGATTACACTCCACTGTGTAACCAGTGGAGAAGTGGGGCTGGAAAAGGACACAGTGACACTTCAACATTGGTCAGAGCAGAAATGAGAAATTCACATGGGCTGTTCAAATGGGAATTCTCTTCCCCAGAGGTTTCATCCCAAGATGGCAGCTCAACTCTTCCAGCCGTAATTTGACATGGTCCATAAATGTTGGCCTATCAACAACACCCACATTCCATGAACAAATCTAAAATGATAAACTGCATCAGAATTAATTGAATGGGAGCAAGACTGATAGATAAATGCCTTGTGCCTTCCAGAATTGTGCTGCCTGTGTATTTAGGCTTTGTGCAGCTCCCTAGTATTGTGCCTGGATGCTTGCATTTATTCAAAGTTGTGTTTTGAAACATTTGACAGACATGTAAATGGAGGAAAATTGTGGACAGACTGAAAAGTGCTGCGCAGACCACAATCAGATCAGCCATGATCTTATTGTCCGGTCGAGCAATGACAACGTGTCTAATGACCCACTGCTGCTCCTCAGTTCTCTGTTCCTAAGTTCCATTCAGTCCTTAAAACCACTTGTATAGGAGCAGATTGAGACCACTTGCTCCAAATAACTGGTCCGCAGTATTACAGGAAATTATTAAGTCCCTCAACACTGTGTGGTTTGCTGTGGGTTGGAAAATGCGATGGGAACTCCAACCTGGATATGTTTGTGGTCTCCCACCTCTTTAAATAGTGTCTTCTCTCTGCAAGTGGTGTTTCATTTGTTGGTCATGTTGTAGACTCAGGTTCACTGTGAATACCGTGTCCATATCTCTCCCAGAGATAGCTCACAAAATACTTTTCTCTCACTGTTCTCAACATTCAAAACAACACTTTCATTAAAATTACAACCATTCACTTTCCAAAGACAGAACATGAGAACATAAGAAACAGGAATAGGTAATTTGGATGCTCACGCCATTGTATGCTATCATGGCTGACCTACAGTTGGCATTAACTCTTCTTTAATGCACAATTCTTCACACCCCTCAGCGCTCTGACAGGTCAACAATCCATCTGTCTCCTCTTTAAATACTTGGAGTGATATCGCTCCCCTAACTTTCTAGACCTGAGAATTCCTGACATTCACTACCCTCTATGAGAAGAAAACACTCTCCACACAGAGACCATCACGTATTAACATTAACAAAAGTGTTTAACTGACCTGCTCAGGTAAGAGGGATTGACCCCGATATCAAGGCAGGATTTGATGGAAGATTTTATCCACGGAGGCACTTAAATATCCAGAATCATGCATCCCGAGTAAAAATAAAAATACAAGCCATGAAATTTATCACCTTCTCAGTGTCTGTGTAGAACATAACGAGTGATTGTCCATCGCCATCAAGTTTCAATGCAATGACCTCTTATTCTCTGATAGTGCGAAAGATTAACCTTCACTCACTCCTCTTTTACCATCAGCCCAGGGACGAGTCTGGTAATATTCCTTTACACAGCCTCTATTGCAATGAGATAATTCCTTTTAAAGGGGAAAAATCTGTCCATAATACCCCAAATACTGTCTCAACTACAGTCTTAGTGATGATCACAATAATTCCTTTCCCTCACTTATTGGTCTCCGTATCTTTATTATGACATAAAAACTCATTCCTTCTCTATGCACTGCCACTGTTTTGGAATTTAAAAGTTCCTTACATCTGCATGTCAGCATCAGTAAAGTCAGCACCAGAGGTGCCTGTGGAGATGAACATCACTCTTGGGGCGAGACTCAATTAGAAAGATTGCACTTTAAATAGGGAATGGTTACCTACCTGAATGGAAATGAAGCGTAGGAATAAGGAAAACAGGCAGAGGAAGGGAGCTAACTTTACCTTTATTCTTCTCTCACGGGATGTGTGCAGCCAAGGTCAGGAAGCATGTTATGCTGAGCTTGAACTGAGTGCCTGGTTCAGCTATTCTACAGGACAGTCAAGAGTAAAACACATTGCTGTGGGTTTGCACAGACCTGACTGGGGAAGGATAACGCATTGCCTTCTCTGAAGGACATGAAGCAAGCAGATGGGCCTTTTCTCACAAATGATGATGGTTTCAGTTCAATTACATCAATTTCCTTCATGAGATATCACCAGATTATTATTCTGTGCCTCTGGATTATATATCAGTTATTTAAGCAGCATGCAGTGTCTGCCCGTCTGACAAAATCTGTGCAGTGAACAAGTTCAACATACTCAAGAATAATTATTCTGTAATTGACATGTGGTTAGAAGGAACTTGATAAATTGTATCCAGATTTAACAAAGGCACAATTGATGGTTAATTCAGAAGATGCACTGAGGAGATGGGGATATCGTGATGGTGGGATTGGACGGGATTCGTGAGTGGGGAGGATAGAGAAATGTAGATCTGTGCAGGGCTAGAAGGATTATGGAGTTTGAGAACAGTCTGGTTCTCCTCATACATTGGTGAGTAATTTGTCTTGAATAATTTGCTCGATATAATTTTCGAGGAATGGAATAATTCATTGGAATTGAAAATGTTGACATCCACCTTTCTAAATTTTAAATAATATGTGCAGCAATTCAGTCCAACCTGGCTTAATGAACAGATAGAATGACTTATAAGGAACACCAACTATAGCGAGGATCGGATAGTAACCAGCTTGAATAAGCATCAATACATCATAGATCCGCAAAACTAGTGACATCTAAGGTTGAGATAGCCAGTAAAGACCCCCAGATAAACTCCTGCCCATTGCTGTAACATTCCAGTCTAATGTTCTCAGATTCTGATCTCTCCTCCCCCTCTCTCTGGGTCTGCTGATCACTGTTAGTGCTGTCGTTGATGCTCCCGCTGATACTATGGGATAACACATTGAACCAAGTCCCTAATTAATAGAAGAGGAAAGCCCTCCAGATACATATTTAGGATGCACGGAGACTGAAAACAATCACAGTCGCTGAACAAATACCTCCCGTTAACCCATTTCAATTCAATACTTTTTATTAAAATTCAAAATTATGATTAAAATTTACACATTCTGGATGGTGTATGTGGGGGTGGCTGAGGGAACAAATGTTGGGTCTGGTAGATCAATCATGTGTAAGCATTCAATCTGCCTTGGATATGGGAGCAATGCCAGAGGTTTATCAGGATATAAGCATGCTTCTCCGTTTATAAATTGAAACATACGTTCTGTATCTACTGATCAGGCACTGCAATATCAGGAAGAAATTGAGAGAACTTTTATCGCCCATGATCTGAAAAGAAAATATCCCTAAGACTACGTGCAGTTATAACAGACACCGACATGGTTATGTTAACAGGGAATTGTACCTAACAGATAATGGGGACTGCAGATATTGGATAATTCAGTGTAGGTAAAGCATGACGGTGGAAAAGGCACAGGAAGCCAGGCAACATCCGAGGAGCAAGAGAGTCGACATTTCAGGCAGGACATTTCTTCAGAGCTGAAAAATGTGTTGCTGGAAAAGCGCATCAGGTCAGGCAGCATCAAGGGAGCAGGAGAATCGACGGTTCAGGCAAAAGCCCTTCTTCAGGAATGAGGAGGGTGTGCCAAGCAGGCTAAGATAAAAGGTAGAGAGGAGGGACGTGGGTGAGAGGCGTTGGGAATTCGATTGGTTGAAGGAGGTTAAAGTGAGGGTGATAGGCCAGAGAGGAGGTGGGGGGTCAGAGAGGTTGGGAAGAAGTTTGCAGGTCATGAAGGTGGTGCTGAGTCCGAGGGTTCCGACTGAGATCAGGTGGGAGGAGGGGAAATGAGGAAACTGGGGAAATATGTATTCATCCCTTGTGGTTGGAGGGTTCCTAAGCGGAAGCTGAAGTGCACTTCCTCCAGCGTCGTGTTGCTATGGTCTGGCGATGGAGGAGGCCAAGGATCTGCATGTCCTTGGCAGAGTGGGAGGGGGAGTTAAAGTGTTGAGCCAAGGGCTGGTTGGGTTGGTTGGTCCGGGTGTCCCAGAGGTGTTCACTGAAACATTCCGCAAGTAGACGGCCTGTCTTCCCAATGTAGAGGAGACAACATAGGGTGCAGTGGATGCAGTAAATAATGTGTGAGCGGTGCAGGTGTATTTGTGACGGATATGGAAGGATCCCTTGGGGTTTTGGAGGGAAGTGAGTGTGGAGGTGTGGGCGCAAGTTTTACACTTCTTTTTTTTGCAGAGGAAGGTGCCAGGAGTGGAGGTTGGGTTGGTGGGGGGTGTGGACCTGACGAGGGAGTCGCAGAGGGAGTGGTCTTTCAGGAACGCTGATAGTGGAGGGGAGGGACTTATATCCTTTGTGTTGGGGACTGTTTGGAGGTGGCGGAAATGATGAAGGATGATACGATGTATCTGGAGGTTGGTAGGGTGATAGGTGAGGACCAGTAGGGTTCTGTCCTGTTGGTGATTGGAGGGGCGGGGTTCAAGGGCGGAGGAGTGGGAAGTGGAGGAGATGCGGTGGAGAGCATCATCAACCACGTCGGAGGGGAAATTGCGGTCTTTGAAGAAGGAGGCCGTCTGGGTTGTTCCATATTGGAATTGTACCTTTCTTCAGGAAAGGGGAAGGGGAAGGGGCTAAGTGAAGGGTATGGGGTGAGGCTTTGGGAAAGATAAGTGATAGGTGACGGAAGGTAGGAGGTGATACTGATTGATTGGTGGGGAGTGTGGAGCAGATGATGGGAAGGAAGATGGACGTTATGTCTCCTCGAGAGGGCTGATGTGAATCTGGGGGGGTGGATCTGGGACCTGGGTTGGCCAGGGGAGATTTGGAAACCATTGAATTCAATGTTCATGCCATGTGTTTGTTGGCTTCCGAGGCAGAAGATGAGGTGTTACTGGTAACATCCTGGTGATCTCTTCTCAACCATCTCCAGCTTAATAATCTCCTTCCTAGAACAGAACTGCATACAGAACTACAGAAGAGGCTTTAACGATGTCCTGCACAGTCTCAGCATGACTTCCCAACTTCTAACCTCAAAGGTCTGAGCAATGAAGTAACCTTAAACACTCTGTGCCACAAACTTCAAAGAATTATAACTGTGCCCCTAGGTCCCTCTTTTCTATCTAACTACCAAAACCCAGCATTCATTGTATAAGCCCTCCCCTTGTTTGTTTTACCAAAATGCAGTAACTCACATGTATCCATGTTAAGCCCCATCTGCCACACCTCAGACCAGTGAATGAATTTACTGCCACCTCATACTTCCCTTTCTGATCAAAACGACAATCCCCTCTCCAGAAGGCCTGCAAACACCAGCCTTGAGTTTCTCAAAGACCCAGAGCTTGGTTTCCCTTGCGCAGGCAGAGGGAGGAATCGGTAAGGAGAAGCTGGAAAGGAAACAGTTGGCTTGTGTCAGTGAATGATTTTAGGAAGAGGGAAGCCACATGTTAGAGATTTGAAATAATGAACGGTGTTTTGGGACCATAATTGTGCTCCTTCCTCATCTCTGCTATCAGTATTGATATCTACTTATCTACTCGTGATCCTTCATAGTGCAGAGTGTGTTGCAGGATTTCTTCCACAAAAAGAGCAGACTACTGGTAACAGCCATTTAAACCAGAAATGATAACCAAGCAATTAAAGATCTTCATAGTTTATCTCAATGGCACAGCAAATGCACTCAACATCCTATAATTAAGGCGAATAACTTGTACTTTTTTCAATGAGAAATGTCCCCTGTATAATTTGGTGGTGTTAACCCGAATTTAATAAATCCATTCACTAAAAATATGACCCAAAATCTGGGCATGGTTTAGGCCTTGTTTAATGGATGGTGCCCACGTTTCTGAGCCGGAGCTCTGGAGTCGATTCCAGTCCATGACTGTCTGGTAGTTCCCCTATCTCGGGAGAAGGTGGTGTATATTCATATCCTGTGGAGGAGTGTCACAGCGTGTTATGACAGGCTGATGAACAAACACGCAGGAGCATCATGTTGCAGCTTCAGCGGCTATTGCTGAATGATGGTAGTCTCCCTATCACTGGGCCGAAAATCCCAGTTTCAAAGCCCACAGAGCTGTTTCATAATATGTCTTCGTAATCGTGCCTTGATGGAGAAGGAAGAGGTACGATGACTGGTTTTGAGAATTTAGACGCACAGCCATTCGTGTTGATTGGAGTCACATTTGCATTTACTAGAAGTTTATAAAATGATGAAGATCATGGATCGGGTGAGTGCTCAAAGGGCACCTGAGGTAGTGTCAGGAAATACAGAGAAGAGATCATTACTCATTTTGCTTTTGGAAAGCTGTAACTAGTGGAATTCTTCAGGGATCTGTGTGATGTCATCAACAAATTACAATCCATACCAAGGAATTGGATGAAAGGGATGGAGCTCAGTTTGCTCATGCAACAGGATAGTCAATCAATAAGATGTCAAATGGAGACAGGGCGTCTGCAATGGGATACAAACAGGGGAGGGCAGAGCGTCTGCAATGGGATAGAGACAGGGGAAGGGCAGAGCATCTGCAATGGGGTAGATACAGGGGAGTGCAGAATATCTGCAATGGGATACAGACAGGGGAGTGCAGAGTGTCTGCAATAGGACAGACTGGGAGAGGTCAGAGCATCAAGGAATGGCATACAGACAGAGGACAGTTGTGAGCAACCCGTCACTAGAAAAAAAATAACAGTTCTCTCTCTCTCTCTCTCTCTCTCTCTCTCTCTCTCTCTGTATATATATATATACATACATGTGATGGGAATTTTCTGTTTTGGGGAAAAGACAAAACAGCATAAAACTATTTAAATGCAAGGAGAATGCATACCTCAGTGGTACTGAGGGATGTGTGTGTTCTGGCACATGACTCACATCAAATTGCTCTAAAGATGCAGCAAATGATTTGGAAGGTAAGCGGAATGATTCTGTCTGGTGCAAGGTGTGTTGGGAATGATCTTAGCGATGTTTTTCTGCATCAGTGCAGGGCATTGCTGAGATCACATCTGAAGTATTATGTCTAGTTATAATTGCTTAAACTGAAAAAAAAAACAAAATTGCTTTCGAAACGTTTCAAAGTTTTTTTTCTCTCTTTACTTATTCTTGGGACGAAGACATTACGTTATGAAGAATTAACAGTTCAGTCTGAGAATGAGGGTTGTTTTATTGACCATATAAGATCTTGGTGAATATCAGATGGATATTTCTTCTTGTGTGGGAGAATAAAACTGGGGAAATAATTTCAGAATAAATCAGTTTGAAAGGAAAGGTCAATGGACTGAAAAAAATGAACTCTGATTTCTCTTCATATATGCTGCAAGACAGGCTGAGCTTTTCCAGTAATTTCTGTATTTGTTTAAGAATAAAACATATTCATCTTAATGCAGGTATTATGAAGACATGAAATGCTTATTTTTGCATTATGCAGGCACATATTAAAAGATCTTTAAAATAATTAGGGCCATTTATTGTTAATGAATTGGTTCTGTGTACGACAACAGCAATAACGCACTGACCTGGAGTCGAGAATGTGATGGTGTCATATAGTTCGGACAATGTTCAAGAAGAGCTCACATGGTCCAGCTTGGGTTTGATAACGTTATTGATTTAACTTAGAGATGGAAAAATGTAGTCTATCTGTGAAGGAACAGTCTATTGCTCCCTTTCTGTTTCCCTGTCGTTCATCACAGCAATGTGTGGGAGTGAAAAAATGTCGCCTTACCCACTTATGGAGGATTCCTGATGATGATTCATTGGAATCTCCCCACTGCCTGAAGCAAAGCAATTCAGCCAAATCCAACTGTTTCAGGAAGAAATCCCATTGTCAGAAGGTTTTGCGAGCAGAATAATTTCAGAAGTACTTATTCAGACTCGATAGTGAGGGTGACAGACAAGAGATTCTGTGTCTGCAAATGGGAATCCAGGATAGTGTGTAGCTTCCAACGTGCCAGGGTCCAGGATGTATCAGAGCGGCTGCAGAGCTTTATCACGGGGGTGGGGGAGCAGCCAGGAGTCATTGTACACATTAGTACAAATGACACAGGCAGAGATAGGAATGAGGTCCTGCAGAGTGATTATAGAGAGCTAAGAAAAAGAGTAAAAGACAGGACAACGACAGTGGTAATATTAGGTTTACTTCCAGTGTTCCGTGTTAGTGAGGGTGAGAACAGGAGGATATGGCAGATGAATTAGTGGCTAAAGAATTGGTGCAGGGGAAAGAGCTTTAGATTTTTGGACCACGAGGCTATTTTGTGAGGCAGAGGTGATCTGTTCACGAAGGACGGTTTATACCTGAACTGGAAGGGGACCACTATCCTGGCAGGCAGGTTTGCTAGTGCTGCAAGGGAGGGTTTCAACTAGTTTGGCTGGGTTGGGGAGGGGTGGGATCCTCAACAGCAGGAAGGCAGGTGTGAGGCTGGAAAGAGATGCAGTTATCAGAAACAGTAAAGTGAAGACAGGTTAGGCTGGTACACGACAGGGAGCAAAGAATGTCTGTTGGATTAAATTGCGATTGTTTCAATGCAGGATGGCTGACAGGTAAGACCGATGAACTCAAGGTGTGAATAGGTATGTGGGGCATTGGATAGTATAGCCATTACAGAAACATGGCTAAGGAAGGGACAGGACTGGCAGCTTAATGTACTCGGGTACGGGAACCTTATGCGGGAGAGAGACTGAGGAAGGAGGGGACGGGGAGTTTCATTTTTGTTTCTGGTGAGTATCACAGCAGTAATCAGAGATAAAATAATTGATGGATCATCCAATGATGATTTGTGGGTGGAGCTAAGAAATAAGAAGGGAATGGTGATAGTATTTGGGTTGTTCTAGAAGCCTCCAAATAGTAAACGGGGAATTAGGAGAATAAAAATATGTAAAGAGATTGGGGAGACTTACAGGGTCAGTAGGATTGCCATAGTAGGAGATTTTAATTTTCCTAACATAGACTGGGAATGACATAGAATTAAGGACTGAGATGGGGTGTATTTATTAAGTGTGTTCAGAATAGTTTCCTCAAGCAGTATGTAGAGGGTGCAACTATGGAAGGGACGAAACTTGACCTATTCTAAGATCTATGGCAGTACAGGTGACTGAGGTGACAGTGGGGGAGCCCTCTGGGACCAGTGACCATAGTTGTATTAATTTTAAAACAGTTATGTAGAAGGACAAAACTGGTCCACATGTTCAAGTTCAAAATTGGGTCAAGGCGAATTTTAACGGAATTAGACAGGAGCTTGTAGGGGTTGGTTGGAGGAGTTTGTTTGCAGGTGAAGGGACCTCCTCGGATGTCAGGAGATATTTAGGCTTTGACCAGCAAAAAGGAGGCGTGGCTCAGGTTCAGGCAGCTTGGATCGAGGGAATACCTGGAGGTATACAGGGGATACAGGAGTTTACTGAAGAAGGAAATCAGGAGGGTGAAAAGGGGGCACAAGATAGCCTTGGCTGATAAGATTAGGGTGAATCCAAAGATGTTATTTAAGTATATTAAAGTAAAAGGAAGAAGTAAATGAGAATATGAACCCTCAAGGTCCAAAGTGAACATGCATGTCTAGAACCGTAGGAGATTTGCAAGATTCTCAATGAATATTTCTTCTCTGTCTTGACCATGGATAAATACATGAAGAATTGGGAGGTTAACAAAGGTCGTGGTGTTATCTAGGGGTGAGTCATTATCACAGAAGAGGACGTGTTGGCTGTATTAGAATGTATGAAGGTGGATAAATCTCCTCATCCTAAACAGATGTATCCAAGAACACAGCAAGAGGCTACAGAAGAAACTACGGGGACCTGGTTGATATTTTTGCATCATCGTTAGCCAAAGGTTAGGCTCCAGGAGATTGGAGGGTAGCAAATGTTGTGCCATTATTCAGGAAGGGAAGCAAAGAAAATTCTGGGAACTACAGGCCATAAGTCTAACATCTGTCGTACGTAGGTTAGTTGAGAAGACTCTGATGGCTAAGATATACATGCATTTGAAAAGACAACGTTTGATTAGAAATTTTTTTTTCAGATTCTCTACAGTATGGAAACAGGCCATTTGGCACAACAAGGCCACACCGACCCTCCAAACAGTTACCCACCCAGTCCCATTGCCCTACCCTTTATTTCTCCCTGACGAATGCACATAACACTGTGGGTAACTTACCATGGCCAATTCACCTAACCTGTACATGTTTGGATTGTGGGAGGAAAATGGATCACCTGGAGGAAACCCACACAAACACAGGGAGAATGTGCAAACTCCACACAGAGAGTCACCCGAAGCTGGAATCAAGCCCAGATCCATGGCACTACGAGGCAGCAGTACTTACCACTGAGCCACCATGTCACCCTTGCTTAATGGCAAAACAGCTCGATGACACAGGTACAAAATCTATCTGCCCTTCACCCATAATGCAAGTTCCAATACAACATACCATGGATAATTTATTCTCCATTGAAAATGTCATCTTATTATTTTATTTATTATTGTTTGTTATTATTAAATTAAATAATAATTATTATTTGTTGTTTTTAGACTGAACAGATCGCATGGTTTTGTGAGTGGGAGATCATGCCTCACAAACTTGTTTGAATTCATTGATGAAGTAATCAGTACTATTGATGAGGGTAGGGCGGTAGAAGTAGTCTGTATGGTTTTCAGGAGGGCCTTTGAAAAGGTTACCATTGATAGGCTGTTCTGGAAGGTTGAATTGCATGGAATCCAGAGGGACCTGGCAAATTGGATACACAATTGGCTTGATGGTAGTGAACAGAGCGTAATAGTGGAAGGATGCTCTTGGATTGCAGGCCTGAGACACATGACCTTCATCTGGGGTCAGTGCTAGGTCCATTGCTGTTTATTATCAATGTAATTGATATTCTTGAGAATGTACAAGGCATGATTAGTAAATTTGAAGATAAGACTAAAATAAGTGGTATCATGGACAGTGAGGAAGTATATCAGACATTGCAGCAGGACCTTGATCAACTGGAGAATTGGGCCGAGGAATATTTTTAGGAGAATGTGAAGACTGCAGATGCTGGAGATCAGAGCTTTAAAATGTGTTCCTGGAAAAGCGCAGCATCAAAGGTGCAGGAGAATCAACATTTCTGGCATAAGCCTAGGAACCCTCCAACCACAAGGGATGAATGCAGATTTCTCCAGCTTCTTCATTTTCCCTCCCTCCACCTTTTCTCAGTCCCAACCCTCGCACTCAGCACCGCCTTCTTGACCTGCAATCTTCTTCCCGACATCTCCGCCCCACCCCCTCTCCGGCCTATCACCCTCACCTTAACCTTCTTCCACCTATCGCATTCCCAACGCCCCTCCCCCATATCCCGCCTCCCTACCTTTTATCTTAGCCTGCTTGGCAAACCCTCCTCATTCCTGAAGAAGGGCTTATGTCGGAAACATCGATTCTCCTGCTCCTTTGATGCTGCCTGCCCTGCTGCTCTTTTCCTGTAACATATTTTTAAGTGAGGAATATATTTGCAAAGTTAGATCAAGGTAGGAGTTTCATAGTGAATGGTAGGGCCTTAAGGAGTGCAGTTGAGCAGAGGGACCATGAAGTTCAGGTACACCGTTCTCTGAAATTGGAGTCACAGATGGAGATGGCAGTGAAGAAGGCTTTTGGCTCACTGGCATTTATCAGTCAGCACATGGAGGAGAAAATTGGGATTAAATGTTACAGTTATACAGGAGTTTGGTGAGACTGCAGTTGTAGTGTTGTGTTCAGTTCTGGTCACATTGCAATCAGAAGGATATTTTTAAATTGTGATGTGTGCAGACGGAATTTACAAAGATGTTGCCAGGACTCAACAGTGTGACTTATAGGGAGAGGTAGGACAAGCGAGAAATTTTTTCTTTAGAATGTAGTAGACTCAGCGGGATCCAATAGAAGTGCACAAGATTATGACAGGCATGGATAGGGTGAATGGACTCAACCTGTTTTCCCAGAGTTGTGGAATTGAGGGCGAGAGGACATCAGTTTAAGGTGAGAGGGGAAAAAATAAAGGGAAACTGATAGAATCTGTTTTACACAGTGAGTGGTACGCAACGGGAATGAGCTGCAAGCGGAAGTGGTTGAAGCATTTATATTAACAATGTTTAAATGGCATTTTGGACAAGTACATGGGCAGGAAAGGAAAAGAATTCTATGGGCCAAGTGCTGGGTAATGGGGTTCGTGTGGATGGACATTTGGGTCAGCATGGATCTGTTTGGGCCAAAGGGTCTTTCTCCATGCTGTAGGACTTGATTACTCTACAAATAGAACACCATTTGTGTGAAACTCTCGTTTTTCCTTTGGTCATGAGTTCGAATAATATTCGGACAAAGATCTTTCAAGTTAACTTTGCAGATACTTTGCCTTTCAGTTTGATATTAAACGTACGTGTGTGTGTGTGTGTGTGTGTGTGTGTTTGTTCCACAGCATTTTTCAAAGGGAAATATCAATGTACATATTTGCAACTCCTCTCGTCATTCTTGTTTCCAATTTAGTGTAAGTAATTTTGCTTTTGTCATAAACGTGTTGTTTTAGCAGACAAAAGAATTCCATCTGACTTGTTCCTAACACTGACCCTGACACACTCTGAGAACTATATCCTTGGTCACATCACCATACTTTTTGTGGCCAGTGGAGGAGTGGGACGAGAAAAGGGAACAGCGGTCCTAAAGCACATGAAGTTATAGACTCAGTGAGCCTAACGTCAGTGTAGAGGAGTTTGTTGGAGGGGATTCTGAGGGATAGGACTTCCATCCATTTAGAAATACAAGGACTGATTAGGGATAGTCAAATGACTTTATGTGATGGAAATCATGTCTGATTGATGTGTTTGAGTATTTTGAAGAGGTGACAAAGAAGACTGAAGAAGGCACTGTTGTATATATTGTTTACACAGACTTCAGCAATGTGTTTAATAAGGTTCTCCATCTGAGACAGGGTACTAAGGTTAGGTCACAAGGAATCCAGAGAAAGCTAACCAATCGGTACAAACTTTTCCTGAAGGTAACGGATTATTTTCCAGACTGGAGGCCTGTGGCCAGCGGTGTGCTGAACGAATCAGTGCTGACCTCACTGCTTTTCATCATGGATATAAACGACTTGGATGGGAATATAGGAGGCATGGTAAGTAAGTTTTGCAGATAACATCAAAATCATGGTGCAGGAGACAGTGAAGAAGATTATCTCAGAGTACAACGGCACCGTTGACCATCAAAGGGCCAAGGACTGGCAGATAAAGTTTAATTTAGATATTTGTGAGGTTTTGCATTTTGGTAAGTTGAAGCAGGGTCGTGCCCTGGGGAATGTTGCTGAATAAAGTGACCTACGGGGGGAAGGTTCATAGTTCCTTGCAAGTGTAATTGCAGGTATACAGTGTGGTGAACAATGCAGTTGGCATGCTTGCCTGAATCGGTCACAACATTGTATATAGAAGTTGGGGTGGCATGTTGCGCTTGCACAGGGACGCTTGGGAGGACACATTCAGAATACTGCATACAATTTGCTTGGCTCTGCTAAAGGATTAATGTTGTTAAGTTTGAGAGGGTGCAGAAAATATTTATAATGGTTTTCTGGAACCTGAACGTTTCATCGACAGGGAGAGGATGAACAAGTTGAGGCTTTTCCACCTGGACCGTCGGATGCTGAGGGGTGACATGAAAGTGGTTTATAAAATCATAAGGGGCATGGATAGCCTGAATGGCCAAGGTCTTTTCCCCAGGGCCGGGGAGTCCACAAGTAGAGTCATAGGTTGAAGGTGACTGGTGAAAGGTTTAAAAGGGACCTTCGGGGTAACTTTTTTCATGCAGAGGGTTTTGCATGTACGGAAAGTATTGTCAGAGAAAGTGATGGAAGCAGAAACAATTACATGTTTAAATGTATCTGGACAGGTACATCAATAGGAATGTTTCAGAGCGATATGAGCTAAATGTGGCAAGTGGGACTAGATCAGATTGTGATATCTGGTCAGCACGGACTAGCTGGAATAAAGGATCTGTTTCCATGCTGTATGACTCTCTGATTGAATAAGAGGGATGAGGATGAATTCTAAAGAGGGCCTTTCAAGTGAAAATTCTCTTCCCCAGAAGCTTGAGATGCCTCTCTGATTACAAGAATTCAAAGATGAGTTAGTTCAATATTTGACAGAGAGGTGAGTCACGGATAATGTGATACAGACAGTAAAGTGGGGTTTACAACACAACCTGATCAGCCACAATCTTAGTGGCTAGTGGAAAAAGCTCGAAGTATCAAATGACCCATTCCTGCTCCTCAGTCCCATGTTTCTGTGTTCCATTCAGCCCCTCACAGCTGCTATACAGGAGCAGTTGGAGTCCACTTGCTGTCGTAAACTGGTGACAGAAACAGAGGCTACCATTCAGTCCCTCAATACTGTCACACACAGTTTGGGGTGATTTGGAAAGTGTAATTGGAAATCCAAGGATGATTATAGAAGAGAACCCTCATCTCTCCTTACAGAACTGCCCCTCTCTGCAACTTGTGTGTCATTTATTAGTCATGTTGTAGACCCAGGTTCATTGTGAATACAGCCTTCATACCTCAACCAGAGATGGCTCACAAAATTCTCCCAGGCCACAACATTCAAACAGACCTTCCGGGAAAATATCACCCACTAATTTTCCAATAACAGAATGTGAGAACATCAGAAACAAGAGCATGTTATTCACCTCCGCACGCCCCCCCCCCCCGCCCCCCGCCAAGCCTGCCTTGCCTTTCACTAAGATCGTGTCTGATCTGCTCTTAGTCTCAAATCTTCTTTGAAGTTCAAACCTTCATAAGTCTCAACTCTCTGACAGGTCAAAATCCCTCTCCAGCCTCGACAAACACTTCCATCGCACGCAGAACATTGAACAGTACAGCACAGTAGAGGCTCTCGACCCTTAATGTTGTGCCATCTGTTTGTCCTACTCTAAGATCAGACTCACCGACACTCTTCCATGCACTTGCTTCCATGTGCTTATCCAAGAGTCTCACGTATTTGACTACTCCCACCGCTGGCAATGCATTCCACACAGCCACCACATTCTGTCCTGAAAAAAAAACAACCGTTGACATCTCGTCTAAACTTTCCTTTAATTACCTTAAAATTATGACCCCTGGTTATAGACATTTCTGCCCTAGTGAAAAGTCTCTGGCTATTCACTCTTTCTTTGCCTCTCATCACCGTTTACCATCTATCAAGTCACCTCTCATTCTTCTTAACGCAAATGTCAAAGGCCGTAGCTCCATCAACCTTTCTTCATAAGACCTGCCCTCCAGTCCAGGCATGATTTCTAAATCTTCCTCATCCTTCCTATAATGGTGTCACCAGAAGTGCACAAAATACTCCAGGAGCGGTCTAAGCAGGGCTCTACAGAGCTGCAGTATAACCACACGGCTCTTAAAGTTAATCTCCCTTCTAATGAAGGCTAACACACCATTCGCCTCCTGAACAACCATATCAATTTTGGTAGCAACTTTGAGGGATCTATGGGCATGGACGCCAAATTCCCTCTGTTCTTCCATACTGCCAAGAACCCTGCCTATAATCCTATATTATGCAAATATGAGCTTTCAAAGGGAATTACTTCACGCTTTTCCAGCTTGAATGCCATCTGCCACTTCTTAGCCTAGCTCTGCATGATGTCAATGTCCAGTTGCAATCTACAAAAGTCCTGCAAACACCCATGTACCACTTCACAAACCTACGTGTCATCGGCAAACTTACTAACCCACCCTTCTACTTCCTCTTCCAAGTTAGTTATAAAAGTCTTAAAGAGAAGAGTTCCCGGAACTGATCTCTGTGGGACACCACTGGTGGTTTTCAGAGATCTAGCTCCCCACCTCTCTGTGTAAGAGAATTCTTGACATTCACTACGCTCTGTTTGAAGAAAACATTTTCTGCTTCTGCACCATGACCTATTGATATGAACAAAAGAGGAAACTCGAGGGATTAGACAGAGAGACTGGCCCTGAACTCAAGGCAGTATTAGACTGAGGTTGACATCAAGGAGTCTGAGGAAAATCGCACTTATTGAGAATTGATTACGACCTCATCTACTGTTTGAAATCATTCACAGCACAAGAGAAGATGTTTATCATCAGTGGACATCAGTCACCCCAGTCTTAGGGCATCACTTCAGGGGAACCTCAAAGTAGCTCCCTCAGCCCAGGCATCCCCAGTTTGTAATCATAGAATCCTTATAATGTGGAAGCACTCATGTCATTGAGTCCAAATTGAGCCAAATAGGGGGTATTCACTGACATTTACATAGTTTTCAGAACAAGGTGACCATCCTCAGCTCTTGAAGCAGTCTGTGTCCATGTGTAACAAGAACTGGACACCATTCAAGATCGTGCTGTTAAAGTCTGGGTAACATTCATGTAACAGCACTGCTAGACATTGTACATTTCCACAGTAAAAGGTGCAGCTCATTCGGCACCTCAATCTGTGTTCAGAAGAATATGTGGAAGTCATTCAACCCATCAAACTATTGGACAAGATGTGTGATAGCTCATTCAGCCCGACCAGCCAAATACACAGTAGGAGAAGAAATCTGTTCACTCCCTCACTTTCAAGGGATCAGCAAGAGAGTGTTTTGCACCTGGAGATACTTACTGAGGGACAGAAAGCGGTCATTCAGCTTCTCAAGTCAATAACCCAGGAACAGGAAGGTCTCAGAGATGTTCCAGCTTCACAATCAACTGGAACAGGGACTAAACAGATAGACTGCACCATCGTGTTCCTCGTGGCTTAATTGCTCATAGTACATATGTGTAACTTTAACATGGTTTTCTGGCAGTAGGAATAAAGCCAACTTTTTGAACCATTCATCAAAGTGTCTTGCATCTCCATGATAATAGACCCATGGTCTCCATATAGGTCAGAAGGTGGTGCGGAATTGTTAACACTTTCAGAATGATGGTATTGTGACTGCTTGACAGGATTGTGTCCAAAGTGGCATTCAATTCAGTATCACACAGTAACTGTGCATGAAAATGTCAGGGACAATTAAAGTGTCAAGCATACTAGCGTCGCACCTTCATCAGGTGATAGTGGAGGGCTCGATCCTAACACACAGAATTTATAGCAAAAATTTACAGTGTGATGTAACTGAAATTATACATTGAAAAATTGACTCTCTGTTAAGCCTTTAATCTGTAAGAATACCGTGATAACTTCACTTCTTTCATGTGTAAATCACAAAACCTTTTTTTTAAAAAGTTGCATTCTCGGGTTAGCTGTTAACAACGGTGAATGCTAGACAATATGTTGAAGGTGTTGGCCCCCTGCGTTCTCTGTCTATGCCATGATGCTTAGGAGGTCACCATATGTTTGGGTCTCCCTGAATGGACGCAGCAGCTGATAACACAAACCTGAAAAAAGCGTCCATAGAACCTCTCTTTACTCTGTAATGACAGGAGCAAGTCAAATCCCCCCACACACAGTACACGCATTTAGTGTTGAAAACGTTTCTCTTCTTAGCGGAAAACAACCGTTACATCTCTGCACAGTCCCACACTCACAGTTCCTCTCTCCCAAGAATCAGGCGACAATAACATTACCTTTCTCTGTATCTCAGCAACTATAATGGCAGCACTTGTATTGCAGATGTCGTAGATCACCACACTTAGAGAAGAAGGACAGAGGGAATATAACTCAATTTAAACTGGGACACATCAAAATTAACATAATATTCAGGAATATGGGAAAAGGGGAAATTTTAGAATTAGCTCCCACTTTATTTTCCTTCTGGTTCATCATCAGCAGTCCCTTTGTTTGCTTTTCATTTCTCTCTCTCTCTCTCTCTCTCTCTCTCTCTCTGGCTCTCTGTCTGGACGTTTCTCCATCCATTCAACTAACCTCCCGATCACTCATCCGCCCATCCCTGATATAAATAATATTATTTCCCAGTTGCTTTCAGTTGTGATATAGAGTCACTAGATTCGACACTTTATCTGTTTTTCTCCTGACACAGGCTGCCATACTTGCTGAGGTTCTCCAACATTTTCAGACACTGTAGAATTTTATTTCATATCTCCATCATCCACGGTTCCTTGGTTTATTTCACATTTAGTGGTGTAGTTTCACAGCATGTCAGCATCACTGCTAAGGGCAGCATTTGTTATTCGTCACTAATTGCCGTTGACTGCGAGACAATTTGTGCAGACAATATGCAGCTGACTTTTTTTTTGTCACACTTAGTTTTTTTACCAAATGCTATCAGTGAATTAATAAAAGAAATCCTGATTGTTTATGGTTGCCGGTGTAAAATGAGGTTTCATTCCAATTGTTCCCATTTTAATTTTAGTTCTAACATCGGCTGTGGTAGGATTTGAAACAATGCTTTTAAAGTCATAACTTGTGCCTGTGAATTGCATCTGAGTTACACTGCCAGTGACATTATTACTCTGATATGAGATCCCTATTTTGAAATAACTGGAGAGACAAGAAAACGTTTGTGGGCAAAATGTTTGTAACTGGAAGAGTTGTCAGAAAAGAACTGGAGCCGTAAAATTTGAATTATGAAGGAGGCAGATGATGGCTAATTCAGCAACAGCACTGAGGCAGTGTTGGAGACTGGGGATATTATAAAGGTGGGTGTAGGCAGGTTTGATGACAGAGAGAATACAAAGACATAAAACAGTTCAGGGCAAAAGGGAAACTCAAGGGTCTGAACAGTCTTGTTCCCTCTTGGATGTTTATGAGTGAGGAGTCTGATTTTCATGTAAATGAAGTGGAGTTTGTGATTGAAACTGAAGATAACAGTGTATGCATTTTTAAAATATAAATAACTGAAATAGCAACAACCTTCACCATCGTTTATAGAATGGGAAGAGATTGGCTTACCAGGAACACCAATAATAGCGAGGATGGGATAATAACCCGCTTGAATAATCATCAGTACGGCTTGTATCCGCACCTCTAACCTTGGCCAAGGGTTAGAGGATGACCAAGAGGATGGCCAAGAGGATGACATTGCCGCTGATGCTATGAGATAACACATTGAAGAAAGTCTCTTATTAATAGAAGAGGAAAGTCTCCAGGGACACACTCAGGATCCATGAAGACTGACATTAATCACAGTCACCGAACAAACAGCTCAATTTAACCCCTTTCACAACAGCCCTGACAAATCACAATAATACGTGGTCTTCCTGAGATGTTGACATCGCTGACTATCGGGCTAATGGCAGGTCACGAATTGGAAAGTTAGAGGTGAGGCAGAGAGATGATGCTTTCTCTTCACTAGCTCAGTGATTCTCCTCTCTTTTGGCGATGTAGGAATTGCTGGGCTCCTGAGGCTGTGTCCGATTACCAGGCCTGCTGCATCCTTTGGCTTTATTTATTTCTATTTAACTTTGACATTTATCTTACCAACATTTCATGGCTTAGGTGGGTTTAGACATTTTTGGGAGACCTACTTCAGTTGTATAGACGGTTAGATACAGTCCATTCCTTGTTGAACTTGCAGCCGCGGCCTGGCCCTGTCGAGTGATGGTCAAACTCTCACTTAACCAGGATTCTTAGTTTGACCTTTTATCAGTTATTGCTGGGGTCTCAGCAGGGGTGGAAGGCAGTAAATCTCTCCTGGCTGCTACACACTCTAGATTTCCCTCAGAATTGGCTTTTGATGTTCATTCCACCTGGATTAGAGAACTGCATGTCAGACAATATATTTCCTGAACTGTTTTTTGGACAAGTGTGTGTTTCTAGGATTTTACCATATTGGAGCAGTTACTGTTTAGTAAGTGAATAACCTATTAATCTATAAAGATTTCCAATGAATTAAATTATTCCAAATTCCTCTTGATTTTGTTGTAGTTTGTCTACAGTGTTGGAATAAATTGCGTTTTGCTTAATGTCAAATATTTTGACCAAACAAATTGCATCTGAAACACATCACCTCACAATTACGTTAAAATAAGAAAACGTTGGGGTCGAGATGACCTTCTTCATATATTATGAGAGGCGTCTGTTCGGATCCATAACAAGAAGGACAGATATTCATGTTTTAATTGGATAATTATTTAATGGACAATAAGTTTCAGGAACACGGGGTTTGACAGCGGAATGCGCCGAGCTGGATGAGTGATAACTCTATCGGAATTATATCAGATACACAATCCACCCCACAGTTCCAGCCCAGATACGTATAAGACCAGATGAGACACCTTCTCAGCACGGAGCATTGTGCAGACCAGGCTCAGTACAACTCAGCAATCTGTCCAGGAGGGAATACTGAGCAGCTCTCTGTAATCCACTAGCTGTCTGTCCAACATGGGGAGCAGTACAGACCACACCAGTGCATTGATTAAGAAGCCTGGACGAAACGGTCTGTCCACGATGGGTGATATGCAGAGTCTTGGTCTATCAACGTATACAAGGTATCATGTTCAGTGTGGGAGCTGTGTTGTGAATAACAGTGAATTCATCTGTTACTCTCCCACCATGCAGACATGTGTACACCAACCCCGTGCATTGTTCAGTAATTCTGGGTTAGATCATTGCCCAGCGTGGAGAAACTCGCAGCCCATGCTGGAAGTGACAGGATATGCAGCTCCCACCCATTTACAGCTCCATATCTCCATTGCGCAATGACAAGGGGTGCTGCGGGTGTGTAAATCACTGCCAGAGAGTGATGACAGAGGAATCAGTAAAAAGACCTACAAACAAAAACATTTTGTGAAAAAGGGAAAGGGAGATTGAGAGACAACTTCGTGGAAGATAACAGGTTTCAGAATGCTTAAATGAAGATATTTCGAGAGCATTCTACAAGATAAGCCATTATCATCAAGAATGATGGATGAATGTGCTATTGGTGTCAGTTCAGATGATGGAGAATTTTGGATGAGGATTTGTTCTGCAGCTTTTTAACTGGGAGTGATATCAGCAGAGTGTATGACTCATTTGGCTGAATTGAACAATAGTTTGTCTCAGTTCCATTTTCATTGAGTGTGACAGAGGGATTGTCTGTACGAGACTGAGCTAGTTTCCTGGTGCTATCTTTTCGAACTCAACTCATTAACTACCCACCCCACCCTATAGTGTCCCTCTCATTCAATACCAGCCCGATTCTCCCAGCCATCATGGCTGGAAGTACCCACCATCGCCCAGTTGTCCCTGGATATTCTGAGATCACTGTCACTGGTGCCATCTTTAAAAGGCCAATGGGCACACGGTTGAGCTTTCTCAGTTTGGAGCTGCCCTGCACAGTTTACCATGAGCATGGCAGATACGGGGCAATTACACCACGGTTTGTCGACAGGGGAACGGAGGTCCTGGTGGATGGGCTAGTACAAAGAGCGGCCATTCTCTTCCCAGAGGAGGCTACAGCATCAGACCCACCGAGCATGATCTGAGCTCACCACCCAGCTCAGTGCAATATCTGCAATCTGATGAAATGTCCAGCAATACAGGAAAAAAACATCAATGATATTCTCTGCTCTGTCAGGATAAGGGTCACCGTATTCTCTCTGCTCCCTCGCACTTACGGTAGATCTGTTATAGCACCTATCCCTGAACAAGGCTCATGCTCCACCACTCCCTCTATTGCATGCAGCACCTTCCCTCTCTGTCTCTCTCTCTGTCTCTCTCTCTGTCTCTCTCTCTCTGTCTCTCTCCCCAAACCCCCTCCCCTCACCTTTGCAATACCTCCACACAGCAATGGAATGTCCTGGAGAATGCCAGTTATGGAATGTTCAAGACAACGTTCCAAGTAATTCCAATTTACAGCAAAGTGTCAGTGCCCCAGTATGTAATACGTCAGGGGAAGGAGTAGAGATGTATGTTTTTAAAATCACATAGTATTCAAATCCATCATGAGACATTTCAACCATTTAAACGTGCTCTAGTATTAATAAGATCGGGGTAATCCGATTGTGCACTGAGCTCCATGTTAGAGGAACTTTTAAACATTAAACCCCCTGGCTTTCTGTCACTGACAAGACGACACTCAAGCACTTTTACCCCGGTTGTCTTCAAGCACCTGTTTGAGGTCATTTCCCATGGGGGACGGACTCTCCTAACAATATATTTCACCAACTTTATACATCTATGTATTGGTAAGCACATTTTACACAGACCAATCAAAAGTATACGCTTATTTTATGGTTATCAATATCAAATTGCAATTAATAATTCTGGTTACTTCACTTGTCTCATCTTATTGTATTCAGCTAAAGACAGCTTCTAAACACTTTTCTCATTATAAAATACAAATTATAGCAAAGAACATTTTTATCCTCAGCCATTGTCTTGACCGTTCTCTGAATTATATCTTTTTCCTTGTTATGAAAATTTCTATTGCCCTTTTTCTGTGACTTTTTCTGAATGTAGTGGTTACACGGTCTCCCACGCAGTTGGCTGGATGGCTTGTTTGTGATGCACAGGGAAGCCAACAGCCCAGGTTCAATTCCCCCCCCTGACAGAGGTTACCATGAAGGGGACGCTCTCTCATCCTCACCCCAGCACCTGAGGTGTGGTAACCCTCAGCGTAAACCACCATGAGTGGTCTCTCTCTCTCTCTCTCTCTCTCTCTAATGACAGAGCAACCCCATGACCCTTTGGAACTGTATTCTAACACTCTTAACATTTTAAAATGTTATCCATGTCATCATTTCGTTTTGCCTTATATTCCTGGATGTTATGGAGCAGTGCCATTTTGTACAACTGTCTGCATTATTCCCACACTGTACATTCCTGCCCATTCCCCAAAATCCATGACTCCGTCGTTATTTATGAACCTTGCGGTCTGTGTCTCAAAAAATGTTTAATATCTCTGCCTCCAATGATCTGCAAAAGTATTAACAAATAAGCAAAAAAAATTAACCTCGTATCTATGAGTCAGATTTTTATTCGTCACCTTACCTGAGAAAGGATATAATTACATTGGAAGCAGTTCAGAGATGTTTCACTTCACTGCGATGAAGAGCTTATATTATGGAGGCTTTAACAGGTTACTCTTGGAATGAGACATGATTTGATTTAAACACACAAAACCTTGAGGACAGTGGATCAGGTAAATACACACTGGGAGTTTTTAAGTCCAAACTTGTGTCATTTTCAGTGAACTTCGACAATGTTGAAGCACGACATTCTGCCCATCGAGTCCACACTGACCCACTGAAAAGCATCCCAGACAGCCCTGCCCCTTCCACGTAACCCAGCTTTTCCCATGACTAACCCACCTAAACTACACATCCCTGGGCACTATGGGCAATGAGGAATGGCCGATCCACTCTAAGTTGCACATCTTTAGATTGTGGGTGGAAACTGAAGCACTGCGAGGAGACCCACACAGACACGGAGTGAATGTTCAAACTCCACATCAAGGGTCGCCCAAAGTTGGAATTAAGGTCAGCTGCTTGGTGATGTGAGGCAGCAGTGCTGAATACAGATCCACCATGCTCCTCTGTGGCTTAAGAAAGAAAACTGGCTGAATTGTTGCTGTCACTGACCCTGACCCAGTCTGAGACCTTTATCATCGGCCATATCACCAACCTGGTTACATTTAAAATTTATTGTAAGCAATGGAGGAGTGGGACTAGAAAGGGAAAGTGTTGACACCCTCCAACCTCAGTCAGGACCAGAGTGAGGAGAAATTCACAAAGTGGGATTTCATTCAAGTGGGAGTTCTCTTTCCCAGAAATTTGATGGCTCAATCTTTATATTATATCGATGCTGGATTCATCTGCTTTTCCATAGACAAGTGAATCAGGGATAATTGTACATGGAGAGAAAAGTGCAGCTGGGCACACAATGACCTAAGCATGTCCTTATTTACTGGTGGAGTAGTGTCAAAGGGCCGAAAGGCCCAATCGTATCTGTCAGCCCTATGCTCTGATGTTCCATTCAGCCCTTCGGACCTGCTATACAGGGGAAGATTGAGGCCACTCCGATGGTTAGGTGCAGTTTCAGAAATATACTTGGAAAATCCAGGCTGAGTCAGCAAGTCATCCCCACCGCCCAATCCCTCTTTCCAGGCCTCCCCTCTCTGTAACTTCTGTTGCCCACTTGGGTGATGTTACAGACACAGATTCGTTGTGGATACAACCCCCATCCCCCACCCAGGGTACAAATCCTGTACTCTCCCTGGATGCAACATTGTACAACACGACTTCCAGGAAAATAGCCAGTTACCTTCCAAAAGCATAACATCAGAACGAAAGAAATAGGAACAGGAGCTGGCTATTCGGACCCTCAAGCTTGCACTGTCATTCAATACGAACATGGCTGATCTACTCCAAGGCTCACCTCCACTTTCCTGCTAACCCCTTGTATCCTGCAACTCGCCGATATGTCAAAAACTATTCCACTCCGTCTGTAAATATATTCTGTGTCCCAGCCTCCACAACTCTCTGCGTTAGGGTATTCCATACATTCACTAATGTCAGAAAGAAGACATTTTTTGCATCTCAGTTTGAATTCAGTATCCCTTATTCTGTACCGATATCCCCGAATTCAAGACTGTGGCCAACAGTGGACCCATATTCTCTACATTTACCTTTCAGCCCTCTCTGTATCTTGTAAGTTTCATTAATATTCAGTCATTTCAGCCACAATGAATAATCGCCTCACCAATTTAGATGCACTCAATAATTCAACATTTTCACCCCAGGAACCCACCTAATGAACCAACCTGGTTATTTGCTTTATCAGCATGCTGACTATATGTTTCATACACGGGAACACCCCAATCCCTTTGAACTGCTCCTTTTTTGGGAGTCATTTTCATTAAATAACAACCTGCCTTTTGGTTCTCAATGTCATCCACAAACTCGGATGTATACCGCACTCAGCTTCCACCGTCAGGCTATCAGTATAGATGGTCAATAAGTGATGCCATCGGACTGATATTTGTGGTACTCTAGTTGATACTTTTTATCATAAAGCTCTATTAATCCTTACTCTTTAACGTCTTTGTGTTCACCAATCGTCATTCCATGCAAATATACTATCCGTCATATTACGAGCTTCTGTATTGTATAAGCACCTTTATTTTGTGATACCTTATGGAAAATCTCTGGAAAGCCTCATGTCTACCAGTTCCCTTTCATCAAGTCTGCTTGTTATATTCTCAGTGGTATCCAGATAAACCTTGCATGATTTTTTATAGATACCCTTGCATGAAGCCATACTGATTCTGTGTGAAGCTTTTCAAAATGTCCTGCAATTCTCTCCTTAATAACAAACTCTCGCAGATTCCAAGCAATAATGGTGAAGCTAAATGGTTCCTGCTTTCAGTCTCGTTCATTTCTTGAAGACAGGCGCCATATTGGAGGTTCTCCAGTTTCGCTGGAACACTCCTGTAATCCACAGAGTTATGGAATATTTTCCACGGTGCCACCAGTCATTCTGTAACCACTTCCTTTAAAACCAGCTATGAATTTCTGCTGACCTTCCCCCCCCCCCCCCCCCCCACTTACACTTCTCTATTTGTTTAAAAAAATGTTCCTTTTACTATAACATCCCTCCTAATACCATTTTGTTTATAGCATTGAAATATTTACAGTGCCTCACCTTGTGTGGAACAATGTAAAATATTGGTGTAAATTATCCTGCAAATTCCCTCTGGGCAATTCCCCCGTCACACCCTCCAAATATCCTCAATATACTTTCCTGACTTCATTTCCACAAAAAGTCACCCAATCATCCTGAAGTTTTTGTTATAAACACAGAAGAGCTCATGCAACCATATCACCCACACACAGACCCTTTGGTCCAACTTGTCCATTCTGACCAGGTTTTCCAAACTAAACTAGTTCCACCTGCTTGCACTTGGCCCAAATGCCTCTGTACGTTTTCCATTAATATGTTTGTCCAACTCTCTTTTCAATATTGTAGCTGTATCTACCACTTTTCCTCTGGCAGTTCATTCCATGCACAAGCCACCCTCTGCATGAAAAAGTTACTTCTTCGTCCCTTTTAAATCTTCCCTTTTCACCTTAAAGCTATGTCCTCCATGTTTGAAATTCACTAACCTGTCAAAAAGTCGTTGGCTATGCAACCTATCCATGTCTCTCATGATTTTATACACTTCTAGAATTTCACCCCTCCACCTCCTACACTCCATCTGATATTAACTTCAAGACCAAGCATTTAAAAATAATCACTGCAAAGTTGAAACAATATTAAAAGCGAATTGTAAACAACACTCAGCCCAAAACTTCATACTGTGATTAGTTTTTCTCCATATTACAATACTAAGGCAGCATGACACTCTTACTATTGCCAATAAGAAGTCAAATACCTGAATTTCTTTGTCTGAAGGGGGCGAAGGTCTCTACAGTGAAAACGTATCTCTGCCCAAATCTATGTAATGCCACATAGTCAACATTCTTCCTCCTAGTCTCCCTGTGTGGTTGTGCCTTCTTTAGCTTGCACTCAATATCGAGAACCCCTTTACCTAACTCACATCTGAATTTATACCCATTTTACATCATCTTCTCGTTCAGCACTGATAAAAGCCCGATTTATCTTTTGCCACACCCTCTTTACACTGTCATCCATCCCCCACCACTGACAAGGGAATAAAAAGCCAATTTTCCAATCATTTTCAATTCCGAACAAGTGCCATACTGGACTTGAAACGCTAACTCTGTTCCTAAGTCTCGCCAAATGCTGCCAGACCTGCTGAGTTTCTCCAGAATAGGCACAGCACAAATTTTCAATTAAATAAACAATTATTGATATTTAAAATAAAAATATAAAAATTGCTGGAGGATCTGGAAGCTTTGTAGAACGGACACTTAGCCAAAAGATTAACTCTGAATTCACTCCAGAATATGCTGCCAGACATGCATAGTTTGTTCAGCAATTTCTGTTTTTGAACAATTTCCAAAATTATGTGTCAAAGTTGCTCATACGCCCTGTTCAGCAGGGACTTCCATACACCAGCAAGTGAACGATAACACAAGGTGCACAAATTCCTTGTTTCCATAAGTTTGGCATCACTGATACTACATAGCTCTTAATCATGGTCAGGGAGAGAAACAGAGAGAAAGACATTCACTTCAAACACAGAAGATGGCATTGCAGGAAAGGAAAAGATTCAGATGAATATGTTAAAGTGTTTGAGTAATGTAGCAAATTGGAGGCGTGACACTCGGGAGAAACCCTCAGCAGAATGTGGATATGAAAATGGAAGTGTTACCATATCAGAAACCAGGTTAGTTAACTGTGTACAGGACTGATGGGTGAATGGGTCTCGATATGAACTGCGGGATGGTCAGGAGAATGGAATCGCAGATATTGCAGTTCTAACTGGTTCTATAATGCGATGCTGTGGACAACAGCAGCAGCAGAAGCAGCATTGTAATCAATCACAACCTGTAACTGTTTACCCAGGATAATCCACCAGGCTACTATGAGCATCAAGCTGATCTAACGTTCAGTGGGGTGAACGTGCCAGAGTCAGAATCATGCGTATCTAAGCGTAATGATAACCCATTAAAGCTACCACACTTGACTGTTAGAATTCCAAACATCAGGGCTAACATCTGGGAGAGAGGGAGATATTATCCCCAGACTAACATATCAGATTTAAGATTTGTAGTCCTGCCACAATAAATATCAACGGACCATTCAAAAACTTACTGGAGGAGAGGACTCCAGATATATAACCATCCTAAATAATGGAACAACCCTGTACATCAGTGTAAGAGACAACAATACAGTGTATACACCAACCTCAGCCAGAAGTGTTGCTGGGATGATGCAGATCACCCTCGCCATGATGCACATGGAATCACAGATGCCAGTCTTCAATCAGTTCGATTCGCTGCACGTGAGATGAAGAAACAGCTGAACACAGTAGGTACGACAAAGGCAATGGGTCCTGACCCCATTCCTGCAATAGGACTGAAGCCTTGTGCTGCACAACAAGCCGTGTCGCTGGGGAAGCTCTTTCATTCCAGCTCCAACTCCAACATCCCCCTGGCAATGCAGAAAATTGCTCAATTATGTCCAGTCCGCAAAGAGGAGAATAATTACAATTTGACAAATTACCACCCCATCAGTCCCATCTGGATACTCAAATTGGTGGGAGTTCTTTCTGACAGAGTTGTCAAGCAGCACAGAAATAACCTGCTCAGTGCGGTTTCTGATAGGTCCCAATGTGGAGACGGTGCAGTTGTGGAAATGTCACTGGATTACTAATCCAGACCAGGCTAATGCTCTGGCAGCTGGTGGAAGTTAAAAACAATTAATAATATATAAATATCTAAAATCTGGTGTCAGTAATGGTAACCCTAAAGCCATTGTCGATTGTAAGCATCTATTTCTTTCCACAATGTACTTTCAGGAAGTGAATCTCCAGATCTGGCCTAAAAGTGACTCCAGGCACACAGACATATGATAAATCTTCAATTGTCTCTGAAACGGCCAAGCAAGACACTCTATTTTATCAAACTGCTTCGAGCACTTCAAGGGTAAAACCATACCCAATGCCCAGCACTAGATTTGGTATCGGAAAAGGGAACGGGAGACACAGTCCTGTCGACCCTGAAGAGATTTCCTTCCGAACATATAAGAGCTAATGACAACATTTACAGAACTTTCCCATAGAATGCACAGAAACATCAAGAAAGGAGGAGGGCATTCAACACATTGAGCCTTCCCCATTCGAGATAATGGAGAAAATATCCTCAGTGCAGTTTTCCTCACACAGTGTTCGTATACCTTAATATGCTTAACCATCGTGAAATATGTAATAAGAACTGCTGTCGTCACTGTTGTCCATCAATTCTGCTCCTCCAATCAATATTCAGGCCATTCTGTGGGGACATCTGCCTATTAATCATGGTTTGGTTGCAATGCCGTTCATGAATTGTGTTTTTTTTAAATAAAGCAAGCTCGTGTTCACTGTTACGCGATTCCATCCCAACATTGGCTGAACAGCAAAACCCAAGCTCGTGATCCTCTATCTGCAAATGCCCACTCAGTGTGTTCAGCTAAAACAGGGATGCAATCCGCTCTGCAAGCCTTGAAACTGAGCCTCACACTGGGAATTGTAGTCTACGTTGCGAAGAAACACCATTTCAAACTGGGGGAGAATTTCGGGGAGAACTGGAATTCCACGGCAGCATCACGTGGTCAGTCAGCCCCGAAAACATCTGGTGAAATGCATGGTGAAAGGTACAGCGCTGTAGTCAGTGGCTGTAGTGTTGAAGTGTTACATATAAAGTACTATTTCATTGTAATACATGCTTTAAAGATTAACTTAGACTGTGCTAGTGAGTGTGTTCGACCACCTTTCATTTTTGGTTTTTACTGATATTTCAGCGTTCGCCCCTAAACCCCATAGCCCCCGTTATGTATGTTGCACCATTATCAAACTGCTCCAAGATTTGGAACGATAAAACCGAGAGAAAACTCGTTGTCCGAAAAGGGAACGGGAAACACAGTCCTGTTGACACTGCAGAGATCTCCTTCTTAACATCTGAGAGCCTGTGACAGCTGTACTCCAGCTGTCTGCTCATTCCTTTAGTGTCCAGAAATCCTTATTTATATTAAATGTCCTGGTTTCTACAGCCTTATGTGGGAGAGAACTCCCCAGGTTCGCCAGTCTCTGAGTACACACATTTATTCTCATCTCAATGCAGAGTGACCTGCCTGTATCTAATACTGTGGTCCCCCTGTTTCCAGTCTGTCTCGCCCTGTCAGAGGTGTATATCCTTCTCTGAGATCTCCACTCATTTTCCTAAAGCCCATTGAACACTTGCCCAGTCGCCCCAAACTCTGCTCCCACAACAAGCCTGTCATCCCAGAGACCAGTCTGGTCATCCTTCGCTGCTCTCCCTCAATGTCAGGTTTGTCCTTTATTAGGTAAGGAGACCACAACTGCACACAACACTGCACAGTGTTCAAGATGGGGTCTCACCAAGGGCCTGTACAGCTGCAGTAACACACCCTTACTCCTGGACTCAAATCCCCCTGGAATGAAGGTCAACACACCATTTATCTTCCTAACTGCTTTCTGTTCCTGCAATAATGCTTTCAGTGAATGGTGTGGAGGGAGATCCAAACCTTTTTCAATGTTACAGCTCCCCACTTTGTGGCTCTATTTATCACTGGTAAGCGTGGCGAAGCCATTCCCAGTATTGACCGCTTGCTTCAGAAGGCACTACCTTGCATAGACTTCGGAGGTCTGCACAGAATGAAACAAAATTGCAGCATTACTTCCTTTATAAATCAATATTTTTCAACCAATCCTTTTTCAAATTGTAGGTTGCTGTCTTGTTTTCCCACCAAAGGGCACGACGTCACATCTACCCCTATTGCTCTCCATTTGCCACATATTTGTCTAATCACTTCACTTGTCTCAATCTTGGAGTTTTTAAAAATCCTGCTCAACGACTCACAATCCGACATCGACATTTAGTGCCATCATCAGAATTGGGAATATTGCATTTGATTCCCACAACCAAAAATCTGGTGTTTATTGGGAATAGCTGGGACCCAAGCCCCGATTCCTGCTATACCCCCAAGCTTTCCACTCGAAAACACATTGTTTTATTCCTATTTGCTGTGTCATGTCAGTTCTCCCATTCTAAATTATGTCCACATATTAACCCCCGTCCTATAAGATTTGAATTTGTATGGTAGGCTTGGAGCTTTAACATCTATTTTCCTAAAAAATCCAATCATATTGTATTGACTGCTTCCCCATAATTTTGCTCAGTCAGTTTCTCAAATGTGATTCCCTTTTCATAAATCTCTATTGACTTTGTCTCTGCCCATTACTTCCTCTAAAACTGTTCCGTTGCCAGTTTCATTCTATTTCCTTTCATTCTCACCAGATCAAAGTTTCCTAGCATTGCTGGGAAGATTGCTTTTTTGATTTGATTTCTTCAGTGAAGGCACAACTGAAATATTTGCTCCATAGTTCTGCCATTACCCTGTCCTCAATTCTCTGGTTTCAGCCTGTCAGGAAACTGCACCGTTTTTCCCTTAATTTTGCCACGTACATGTTTTTAGAACAAATTATAAATTCACTTTTATAACCCTTGTTAATATACTCTTCAGAAACTCATTAATTCCGGCTTAAGGTGCTGAATGACTGACATTCCACAGCCATACGATCAGAAGAGCATAGACTCTGTACCGTCACAAATACAGCACGGTCGACATTAGTCCCACTTTCTGACCCACGACCCGTAACCGGAAATGTTATGGCATTTCAAGTGCGCGACCTTGAATCATTTTTTCACGGTTGTTAAGTTACCCGTGACAACTCCCCTCTCAGGAAGTCCATCCCAGGACCCACCACCAGCTGGATTAAAAAATCCTCAAATTCTCACTAAACCTCAAACCCTCCACTCAAAATGTGCGCTACCTGTTCTTGACCCTTTGACTAAAAGGATCAACTGCTGTCTATCCACGCTCTCCATGCCCCTCGTAATCTTATCCTTCTGAATCACCTCCCCCTCAGCCTGCTCTGATCCAAATTAAGCAACCCGGGTTTATCCAGCCTCTCTCCATTGCTGATACGGTCCATCCCGGGAACATCCTGGTGAATCTCCTCTGTACCCCTCCAGTCCAATCACAATCTTCCTGTAACTTGGATCCCAGAACTACGCAAATTATTCCATCTTGGATTAACTAACATTCTGCATAGCTCTTATAATCTATGCCTCGATGAAAAAAGGCCATGTTTAAAGTCGCTATGCTTTATCAACTTGTGTGTTACCCTGTCCATACCCATTCATGGATATGTGGAGAAGCACCCGTTGAGCTTCCGAGTGTGCTGCCATTCATTTAGTACTACCCTTAATCATCGCCTTTATTAGGGTTACGATCCGTCTTTCATTGATCTGCCCATCTGACTGTTCCATTTACATCTTCCTGTAAATTTAGACCTTGCTCCTCATTTGCAACCAACTGGATAATTGTTTTTAAGGTTACAAAATCACACCATGTTATAGTACAACAGTGTTATTCAGAGACACAAGCTTTCGATGCACTACTTCTTCATCAGGTGATGATGCCTTTGGAAAGCTGCTGCCGAGAAATAAACCTGTTGGACTATAATCTTGTTCAAAGTTTGGGAGAAGATTTATAGCTCGGGTGCTCGTTGTTGTGGTTCTGTTCGCCGAGGTGGGAATTTGTCTTGCAAAAGTTTCGTCCCCTGTCTAGGTGACATCCTCAGTGCTTGGGAGCCTCCTGTGAAGCGCTTCTGTGATGTTTCCTCCGGCATTTATAGTGGTTTGTCTCTGCCACTTCCGGTTGTCAGTTCCAGCTGTCCGCTGTAGTGGCTGGTATATTGGGTCCAGGTCAATGTGCTTATTGATTGAATCTGTGAATGAGTGCCATGCCTCTAGGAATTCCCTGGCTGTTCTCTGTTTGGCTTGTCGTATATTAGTAGTGTTGTGAGGCACAGGTCCAGTAGTTTGAGTATGCCGTCTTTGTTGATAGGTTCCCCGTCTTGTTGTCTGTTCTGTATGTCCGGCAGATTGGCTATTGTTTCTCTGGCTAGGGTTTTGTCGATAGAGGTGAACAGTGCCGTGACATCGAATGAGACCATAGTTTCTTCCTTGTCAATTTGTATATTTCTGATAATGTCCAAGAATTCCTGTGTTGACTGTATAGAGTGTCTAGATCCGCTGATCAGGTGTTTCAGTTTCTGCTGTAGTTCTTTAGCCAGTTTTTTGTGATGGTGTCCCTGGTAGTTATACTATTGGTCTGAGTGGGATGTCTGGTTTGTGCACTTTAGGTACTACATAGAATCTGGGTGCGTTGTTGCTTTCAGGTTTTATCTTTTGTTCTATCAAGAAAGACGGCATACTAAAACTACTGGACCTGTGCCTCAGAACACACTTCACATTCCACAACCAAATATATGAACAAATCAACGGCACACCCATGGACTCACCCATCTCTGGACTCATAGCAGAAGTGGTAATGCAAAGATTAGAACAAACAGTCTTACCGCAAATTAAACCCAAACTCTGGGTCAGATATGTGGATGACACCTTTGTAATCATGAAAAACACAGACATAGAGAACACACACCAGATCATCAACGCCACACTGACAGGAATCCGATTCACTAGAGAGGGAGAAAAGGACAACCAACTCCCATTCCTAGACGTGATTGTACAGAGAACACCGAACGGAGAATTCACCACAAAGGTTTACAGGAAAGCCACACATGCAGAGCAAGTCCTACACTACGAAAGCAACCACCCCAACACATGCAAACGAACTTGCATCAAGACACTGTTCAAAAGGGCCACAACACACTGCAATACATCAGAACTGCAATAAGAGGAAGAAGAACACCTATACAATGTATTCGCCAAAAACGGAAAACCATGCAATTTCATCAACAGATGCCTAAGGGAAAGACAACGGAACGAGGACATGCCGTACCCCAAAGGACTAGCCACACTACCATGCATCAAGAGCATTTCTGAACTGACAGCCAGACTACTGCGACCACTAGGACTCATAACAGCACACAAACCAATAGCCACTCTCAGACAACAACTCATCAGAACGAAGGACCCGACACCTAGCATGAGCAAAACCAACATCGTGTATAAAATCCCATGCAAGGACTGCACAAAACACTACATAGGACAAACAGGAAGACAGCTAACAATCTGCATCCATGAACACCAACTAGCCACGAAACGACATGACCAGCTATCCTTAGTAGCCACACACGCAGATGACAAGCAACATGAGTTCGACTGGGACAACACTACTATTATAGGACAAGCCAAACAGAGAACAGCCAGGGAATTCCTAGAGGCATGGCACTCATCCACAGATTCAATCAATAAGCACATCGACCTGGACCCAATATACCGGCCACTACAGCGGACAGCTGGAACTGACAACCGGAAGTGGCAGTGACATACCACGATAAATGCTGGAGGAAACATCACAGAAGCGCTTCACAGGAGGCTCCCAAGCACTGAGGATGTCACCTAGACAGGGGAAGAAACGTCTGCAACACAAATTCCTAGCTCAGCGAACAGAAACACAACAACTATAATCTAGTGTTATCTGACTTTTAAATTTGTCCACACCAGTCCAACATTGGCACATCCGAATTACCAGTAACAAGGGCACAGCATTGATGCACCTGTGGTGCATTTTTGACATCAATCTACAGTCAAACAGCCTTCTAACACCATGTTCTGTATGCTAACACTAAGTTGTTTTGGATGCAATTTGGCAAGTCACTGATGAGTGCGAATTGTTCCCTTTTTTATACGGCTAGATTCCCTACAGTGTGGAAACAGACCCTTCGGCTCAACCAGTCAACAAAGAGTAGCCCATCCAGACCCATTTCCCTCTGACGATTGCACCTAATGCCATGGGCAATTTAGCATAGCCGATTCACCTGAACTGCACATTTTTGGACTGTGGGAGGAAACACACGCAGACACAGGGAGAACTGGCAAACTCCACACAGAAAGTTGTCCAAGGTGTGAATTGGACCTGGGACTCTGCCACTCTGCCGCTTGATATACCTGCAGAATACCTGGGGATTCTCCCTAATCTTACCCTGCCAGCAAGATTTGCTTCTTCTTTCTATTTTAAATGGCCTGTCCCTTATACTGCCATTATTGGCCTTAAACGTAGATTAGACAGCCAGAGAAATAGTTTGTTTATTTCCAACTTGTCACTTGGTCAGTGAAGTTTCTAAATTTCACTGCGGTCACCTCTCAATCTCGCCATCTGAGGGATTAATCTGGAGAATGTCCATTACAGTTCCTCTGCGGTAAGTATATTCTTTCTCAGATTGAGTCAAAAACACTGTACACAATCCTCCAAATACAGTCTCACCAACACACTGTCAAACTGCTTCAACATGTCCTTCCATCTATATTCTTATTTCCTTAAATGAAAGCGAATATAACTTTAACTTTTCACCTACATATATTCCTCAAAATGCCTTTCACATGTTGTTTTTACGAACTCATTGTTTGAGTTCTTATCAAAAGCCTTCTGAAAATCCAAATATGCCAATTCTACTGGTTCCCCATTAGCTCTGCTGTAAAAAACAATTTCAAATAATTCTGAAGTTTGTCGAGTATGATTTCTCTGTCAGAAACACATGTTGATACTCTCACATGTTGCTGTTAATTTCTAAATATCGAACATCACGTGGTATGTAGTAGATTCCAACGGTTTTCTTACAGATGTCAAGTTAATTGGTCTGCAGTTGTCCACACTTTCTCTTCTTCCGTTGCAGATGCTCGGATCCATTCTATTTACCTACAATTCTTGGAATATGTTTACTTCCTTCCATTTATCTACAATGGCTTCTGACCTCTGCACAAAGTGCAGGAAAATAAAACACAGTCATCGACAGCACAGTTAATAATTCTCTTGCCGATGTATTGCAAATATTATGATGTGAAGTACATCTGGTTTATCAGACTTAGAATTGCGCAATCCATCTATACGTTCACGTACGACCATGTTACTGACGTAAATTGACTTTATGTCTTTCGTGTCACAAGTTCCATATGATCACTTGGAAATTCTGGGTGATTTTCTGGCTCTTCTTCCATGAAGACAGATGCAAAGTAACTGATTGATATCTCGGCCATTTCCCTGTTTCCAACAATATATTCTCCTCTCCCGATTACACAATTTCCTATTTGACCTTGCTTTATTTTGTTTTATTTGAAATACAGATTGTAGATTTATTCAGATTTTGTGCTCTAACATTGTGAAAAAGGCCCTTGGGCCGAGCAGTTCCACACTGCCCCTTCGAAGAGTAACCCACACAGACCCATTTCCATACGATTCTGAATTTACGCCAGACTAATGCACCTAATGTACACATCCCAGAACACGAGGGAGCAATTTAGCATGGCCAATTCACCTAACCTGCAGATCTTTGGATTGTGGGAGAAAAGCGGAGCACCCAGAGGAAAGCAACGGAGACAGGGGGAGCATTGGAAACTCCACACAGACAACTTTCTGAGTATTCTCACGTTTTCACAATGTCTGAAATTCTTCTAAAGTCACTTCCTATGATGAATATAATTTTTAATTTGTTATGTTAACCACCACTAAGTCACTTCCCCTTTCTTTGGTAATTATACCTTAAAAAAAGACGTATTTTTCATACTATGCAATATTTCTATAGATCTCCTGGCCCTGGCCAGATATATCCAAGAACACAGCAATCGGGGAGAGAAGAAATTGCGTGAGCCCTGGCTGATAATTTTGCATCATCGTTAACCACGGGTGAAGTCACCGAAGGCTGGTAGGGAGCGAATGTTGTCCCCTTATTCAAGAAGAGCTGCAACGAAGAACATGGGAACGAGAAACCAGTTAGCTTCACAACTGTAATGGGTATGTTACTTAAGAAGACTCTGTGCTAAGATACACATACATTTGGAAAGACACGGACCAGTCAGCACGGCTTTGTGCATGGAAGATCGCAATTTACTAATTTTTAGCGTTCTTTGATGAACTGACCAGGAATGTCGACGAGGGTAGGGTGACAAACGGAGTCTACATAGTTTTCAGAAAGGCCTTTAGATGATATTAGATTCCCGACAGTGTGGGAACCCACACGACTCCTCCGAAGTGCAATCCCCCCGACTAATGCACCGAACATTAAAGGCAATTTAGCATGACCAATTCACGTAACCTGCACATCTTTGGACTGTGGGAGGAAACCGGAACACCCGCAGGAAATCCACGCAGACACGGGAGAATGATCAAACTCCAAACAGTCAGTTGCCTAAGGCGGGAATTGAATCCAGCTCCCTGGCGCTGTGAGGCAGCAATGTTAACCACTCAGCCACCATGTAGCCCCAAGGTTCCACATGATAGGCTGCTCTGAAATGTTCGATTACATGGAATTCAGAGGGAGCTGGAAAACTGAACACACAATTGGTTTGATGTGAGATAGCAGAGTGTAATAGTGGAAGGATGCTTGTCGGACTGAGGACTTTGGCAAGTGGAGTGCCTCAGGGGTCTGTGCTGGGAACATTGCTGTTATCTCTATCAATGATTTTGTTGAGAATGTACTAAGTATGATTCTGTGATATCCACATCCAACCAACTGAATAAGAAACAATGTTCTGTGGAGGGCAATACTCACTTTAACAGCTCTGTCTGTTCTGCTACTTCTTTCCCTCCCAAAACAACAAATATCCCGTTGCAGAAAGATGCAGACACAGAAATACTTAGAGACATATGTAAACACCCCAATATACTAATGCTCACAGCACATGCACTGAGATGGACCCGCACACATGTAGAGGCATACAGAGACATACACTGTCACACACAAACAGACTTAAACAGATAAAATGCAGAGGCTAATGCTCGGAAGAACAAATGTACACATACAACTACACAGATACACAAACACATGAACAAACAGACGTGCACGCAGACAGACACAAAGAAACACAGACACTTGAGTATATAAGCCAGAGATAGATAGGTTTTTGATGAATAAGGGTACCAAGGGTTACAGAGAGAAGTCAGGAGAATGATGTTGAGAAACCTCTCCGCCATTATTAAATGACATTCAGACTCGATGGGCCGAATGACCTAATTCTGCTCTTTTTTTCATGCTCGTGTGGTGTTATTCTCTTCCTGGGACAGGAGCAGAGAATGGGTTAGTGGTAATGTTGGACACGTTTAGAGGGCTGTATAGTCTGTGTCTATTCCTAATTATTCTGTCGCTCTGTTTCAAAAAAAGTGACAATTTGATGTTAGATTAACGCAGTTTTAATATAGCGGGTCCTGCAATGAAATAAGGACGCTCCTTTCCCTTTAGTGCTGTGCTATCTGTGGTGACCTTTTTCCTCAGAGAGCAGTAAAGACATGATTATTGACAATATTCAAGGCTGAGCTCATTGATCTTTGCTGGACAGGAGAGTCAATGTTTATTGGGAACAGAATGGAGTCGGATGGTCAGACACACTTGGATCAGACATGAGGATTCTGAATGGTGCAGCCGAATGGTCAACTTCTGCTCCGATCCATTAAGTTAGTCTGCAGATGTAGCAAGTGGTTTGAAATGATGTTGTTACTGGGAAAGGATATCGGGTTTAGTCGTAGCAATTTTTCTGCACCTGGACAGCGAGACTGCAGATGCTGGAGGTCAGAGTCGAACCGTGTTGCGCTGGAAATGCACAGCAGGTCAGGCAGCATCAGAGGAGTAGGAAAGTCAATGTTTCGGACAACAGCCCTTCATCAGGAATGTGCCCGAAACATACCTCTCCTACTCCCTGAACATACATTTCTGGGATGTGAAGAATTATCAGTTTAAGTATTGGATGCAAAATCTTTTTTGAACATTACACGATTTTGAGAAAAATCAGCTGGATACATATTTTCGCTTGTTAGGGTGTTTAAAACTACGAAATACATCTTAAGAATAAAATGTATTGATTATTATGAATACATGGGGTGTACTCTACCTTTTAAAGAGTGTGAAAGTTGGCAAGGACTTAACAAACACAGAGTGTGCAGAAAAGTTTTTAAAAAGTAACATTTGGCTGAAAAAAATAACTGAGCTGAGTATTATTGAATTTGAATTTGAATGATATAAAACCAATGAGACAATTTGATGTTTTGTGGTATAAAATCGGGCATTTGGAACAGTTAGTCAGAGCAGCAAAGAGCACTAACAAATGCAGACTGCCTGCAGAATCGCTCTCTGAAAGATACCTGTTTCTATGAAATCTGTGCAGCAGAAGACCAAAGAAAAGACCCAGGAAAACATACAGAGGAAGATTCACAGGAACATCGACATTCTCTTATTTTCTTCGAGTTAAAGAGTAAACTGTTATTGTTTTCTGTAAAACGTGGAATTTGGTCGTTCTTTGTCTCACACACGTTTACAGACTATGAGGCGAGGCGATTTGTTTTTCTGTTTGTCTGGTTTAAATTAGCAGAAGGGCTTCAAAATTTGCGAGATTTGTAGCTCGGGTGCTCGTTGTTGTGGTTCTGTTCGCCGAGCTGGGAATTTGTGTTGCAGACGTTTCATCCCCTGTCTAGGTAACATCTCAGTGCTTGGGAACCTCATGTGAAGCACTTCTGTGATGTTTCCTCCGGCATTTGTCGTGGTTTGAATCTGCCGCTTCTGGTTGTCAGTTCCAGCTGTCCGCTGCAGTGGCTGGTGCATTGGGTCCAGGTCAATGTGCTTATTGATTGAATCTGTGGATGAGTGCCATGCCTCTAGGAATTCCCTGGCTGTTCTCTGTTTGGCTTGTCGTATATTAGTAGTGTTGTCTCAGTTGATCTCATGTTGCTTGTCATCTGCGTGTGTGGCTACTAAGGATAGCTGGTCGTGTCGTTTCGTGGCTAGTTGGTGTTCATGGATGCTGTTTTCCAGCTTGTCCTATGTCGTGTTTTGTGCAGTCCTTGCATGGGAATTGCAAAATCACTATAAATGCCGGAGGAAACATCACAGAAGCGCTTCACATGTGGCTCACAAGCACTGAGGATGTCACCTAGACAGGGGACGAAACGTCTGCAATACAAATTCCCTGCTCGGCGAACAGAACCACAACGAAGGGCTTCACACTCTGTCGTAAAATTGATTTTAACGCAGATGTAATGAAAACATCAACCGATTTCTTAAAATAATGCAGACACATGTAAACATGTCATCAAAGTATACAGCTGGGAGTTTGATTTTTTTGTTGTTGTTGCAAAGGAAAGGCACAATGTACAACAGCCGTAATTATGCATTTGCATATCGCACCTTATCATCCATTCCAGAGAATGTTTAAGGAAATCACACATGGTCCTTTTTGGTGTTCAGTTGGCATTATTGCATATTTTTGCACAGGGTGGGAGAAAAATGTTACCTGCCTCAGAAGCAGCAGCCTTTTCTCTCTCTCTCTCATTGTGTTCCGCCTGACAAGAGAAAAAAAATCCTGCATTATCTTAACCAATCGTAGAGGTTTCCTGAAGAAAGTTTCTTTGGTATTTTTCCACTATCTGATGCAAAGCGAATTGAACCAAATCCAACTGTTCCGGGAAGATATCCCATTACCAGCAGCTTGTGTGAGCGGAAGATCTTCAGAGGACAGAATAACATTTGGGACATTCTGTTATCTTTCCATTCGTTACGAGTTCAGCCATTATGAAACTCTGGAAAGTTTTCATTTTTTTCTGTTTTGTCTTAAAATGTGTGTGTTCGTGTGTGCATGCAGCTGCACGTTTGTGTGTTTGTGACATTTTTCGAGAAGATGAGCCAGGCTGACACTAATATTATTGGCCTTATCACTAAACTTTGAAATTTATTGTAACCAGTGGAGAAGTGGGACTGCAAAAGGAATCAGTAACCCTGGAACATTGGTTGGAACACGAATGAGAAATTCTGAAAGAGCTGTACAAGTGGGAAGTCCCTTTCCCAGAAGTTTGTGATGTCTAGGTGTTTGCATTGATCAGAGAATTGATGAAGGAAAATGGTGCATACAGAAAAGTGCTTCTAAGATCACAACCAGATCAGCCACGAACTTAGTGCCTGGTACAGCAGTGGCAAAGTGGTTAATGACCCACTCCTGCTCCTCACTCAAATATTCCAATGTTCTATTCAGCCGCGCACAGGATCAGATGGAGGCCACTTGCTCCAAATACCTGGTCCACAGTAACATAGGATATAATTCAGTCCCTCCAGACTGACACACACAGTATGGTGTGGGTTGGAGAATGTTATTTGGAAATCGACTCTGGGTTCGAAAGATGCCTCTGGTCTCTTTACAGAGAGCCTCCTCTCTGCAACTTGTGTTTCATTTGTTGGTCATGTAATGGACCCAGATTCACTGTGAATACAGCCCACAGACATCACTCAGAGATGATACCCAAAATACTTTGCTCTCTCTGACTGCAACATTCAGGAAAATTACAACCATTAACTTTCCAGTTACAGGATATGAGCTCATAAGGTACAGGATGAGGTAATTCGGCCAGTCAATCTTGTTGTGCCATTGTGTACCATCATGGCTGATCCACCGTCCGCATCAACTCCATTCAATTCCCAATTCTTCACACCCTTCAACTCAATGATACTAAGCAAAAACCAATCTACCTACTCTGTAAATACTTTCAATGATCTAGCTCCCTGGACTCCCTCGTTCAGATAGTTCCTGACATTCACTACCCTCTGTGAGAAGGAAACACTCCCCACACAGACACAATAACCTATTGATGAGTTCAAAAGAGGTGAACACAGGAGACCAGCTAAGAGTGACAGACCCTGACATCAAGGCAGGAGTTGGCTCAGGATGATATCAAGGAACGCTGACTAAATTAAATTTAGTGGGCATCAGCCACAATATCTCCTCTGGGTGGGGTTAACCATAGCACAACGGAAGATATGTTTGGTTTGTGGACATCAATCCTTTCAGTCCCAGGACATCACTCCGGGAGATCCTCAGTGGAGCTTCCTTAGCACAAACAGCTCCAGCTGCTGCATCAATCCTTTCCTCCACCATAACATCAGAAGTTGTGATAGTCACTGAAGATCAGGCAATTTTCAGAACATGTTGTCCACTGTCAGCTTCTGAACCAGTTTGTGTCCATATGCAGCAAGACCAAGACAATATTCAGGCTTGTGCTGTTAAAGTGTCGGTAACATTCATGTAACAGCACGGCCAGACACTGCACATTTCCGCAGTTAAAAGAGGAGCTCATTCAGCACCTCAAGGTGGTTGCACATGGGTATGTGGGAGTCATTCAGTCCATCAAAACGATTGAACAATAAGAGAGACAAACCATTTTACACTTCTGCCTGTTCCACAGGAAATGAAGCAGTCTGGTCAGTGCATCTAACTGCTAAACAGGAACGTGCAAAGTCCAATCAGACCATTAAACGTGTTCCATGCGACCAGGGTGAGAACATTCATCTCCTCCAGGACGTATTCAGGAATAGGAGGGTGTAATTGATGATCCAACGTGAGAAAGCAATGGAGCCGAGACTGCACTCAGAGATGGATCCATGATGTTCCTCATGGCTCCATTGCATGTGGAACGTGTGCTATTTTATCATGGTATCCTGGTAGTGAAAGGAGAAGCCAAATATTTTGTGCGATGTCTCAAGGAGGCATCTTCCACCTCCAAGAAGACAGACCCATGTTCTCCATCAAGGACAGAAGCTGTTGAGAATAGTTAACTGTTTTACAGTGAAGGTATTGTGGCTGCTGTCGGGATTGTGGACAACATGCCGTTCAGTGCAGAATCACACACCAAATGCACTGTACTAATATGGGGAGACTGAATGCAAAGCCTGAACCTGTCTCTGTCAATCGACATGGAGAGTGGGGCTGAAGTTGGGGAAACGTTCTCAGAGGCATTTAAAATGTCGAGAATTATAATACGAGTAAAAAAAAACTATGGAATTTATCACGTTCATAGTGTCTGTTTAGAACATAATGAGTCATTGTCCATTCCCCTCAAGTTGAAATGCAATCACCTCTTATTCTCTCACTGCGCTACAGATTAATCTTCACTCACTCCTTATGGTACCATGATCCCAGTGATTAGTCTGTTGACACTCTTTCACACTCTCTCTGTGACGAGGAGATCATTTCTTATAAAGGAGAGAAAATCTGCCCACAATACCCTAAATACTGCCTCAACAACACTCTCAGAGATGATCACAATAATTGAATTCCCTCACTTTTCCGTCTCTGTTTCTTTCCTGTGGTGTGAAAAGGTCATTCCTTCTCTATGCCCTGAGACTGACGTGACATTTACAAGTTCCTTACGTCTTTACATCAACATCAATAAAGCCAACTCCAGAGATGGAGATGAACATCACTCTTGTGGAGAACTTCAAAGATATAGAATACACTTAAAACAAGGAATGGTCACCTACCCCAATGGGAATGAGCTGTCGGAATATGGTAAACAGGCAGAGGAAGGAGCTAAGCTTTCCTTTGTTCTTCCCTCACGGGATGTGTGCAGCCCTGGTCAGGCCAGCATGTTATACCGATCTGAAACTGGGTGGCTGCTTCAGCTGTTCCACAGGACAGTAAAGAGTAAACCACATTGCTGTGGGATTGCAGTCACACGGAGACTTGACCAACCAAGGATGACCCATTGCCTTCTCAAAAGGACATGAGGCAAGCAGATGGGCTTTTTCTCACAAATGATAATGGTTTCACTTTCATTATATCAACTTCCTTCATGAGATAGCAATGGATTATTATTCAATGGCAGTGGGTTAAGAGTCTATGACTTGAGCACTATACACTGTCTTACATCTGACAGATTCTGTGCAGAGAACAAGTTAAACATCTCAAGTGCAATTATTTTGTAATTGGCACGTGGTTTGAAGAGACTTGATGAAACAGCTGTATTGGATTTAACAAAAGCACAAACGATTCTTCATTCAGGAATTGCACTGAGGCTGAGGAGGCGACTGGGATATCATAATGGTGGTATTGGACAGGATTGGTGGGTGGGAAGGATATGATAATGTAAATTTGTGCTGGGCAGAAAGGATTATGGAGTTTGAGAACAGTCTGGTTCCTTCTCGCATATCAATGAGTAATTTGTAAATAGTAATTTGCTTTATATATTTTATAAGGAAAGGAATTTTTGATTGGAACCGAAGACATTGATTTCCATTTTCTAAAATTTACATAACATGAGCAGAAATTCAGTTCAACCCAGTTTAACAGTCAAAGAGAATGACTTGCTAAGATGGGATAGTAACCACCTTGAATAATCCAAAGGATTTCCTGGATCGGCCATGCTAATGATATCCAAGGCTGAGAAAGAAAGTAAAGACCCAAGGAAAAACTCCTGTTCATTGTGGGAACATTCCAGTCTAGTGTTCACAGATTCTGATCCATTGTTGGAACATTCGAGTGTAATGTTCTCAGATTCTGATCCATTGTTGGGATATTCCAGTCTAATGTTCACAGATTCTGATCCATTGTTTGAACATTCGAGTGTAATGTTCTCAGATTCTGATCTCTCCTCCCTTCCTTTTGGAGCTGCTGATCCCTGTTAGTGCTGTCGGTGATACTCCCTCTCACACTATGGGATAATACATTGACAGAGCTCATTTATCGTTTAACGATGGAAACCCTCCACTGGGATAATTAGAAACCACAGAGATTGATAATAATCACAGTCGGTGAACAAAAAGCTCCAGTTAAACCCATTTCAATTCAATATTAATTTTATTAAAATTCAAAATAATGTTTAAAATTTACGCATTCAGCATGGGATATGTGGGAGTGACTGAGGGAAGGGATGTTGGAGATGGCAGACTGTAATCATTCAATCTGCCTTGGATATGACAGTAATGACAGAGGATTGTTGGAACATAAACCAGTTATAAATTTATAAATGGAAACTTATAGCCTGAAATTAGCGAGCAGTGATTATATTGATGAGTGAACTTTAATAGTCCATAATCTGATGGGAAAATGTGCTTAAGAAAACATGGATTATAACAGGTAAACTGCATGGATATGTTAACAGAGAATTGTACGTGACAAATACAATTCAGATTGTTATTCGAGGATCAGAAGGGGCAAGTGAGGGTCATGCTGTTGATGTTATTGATGTCAATGAACTCTGATGAAGTATCATTTATTGGACTTCAATTACTGTGTGATTATGACATTGGTGAGGAGACAGAAATCAGAGAGAATTGGAGGAAATGGCTGCTGCGACTGAGGGAGAGATAATGATATTGCCAGTCATCAGTATTAGAACGTGCCACTTTATAAATCATAAGGTTAGATTCAGGACGCATCTCTAGTGAGGGATGAGGACAGCCAACATTAACCTTAAGACCAGAAAACATAGGAGCAGAAATTTGGCCTTTCAGCCCATTGAGTCTCCGCCATTTGATCATAGCTGTTAAGCTTCTCAACATCATTCTCCCGCTTTCTCCCCATAACCCTTGATCCCCTTGACAATCAAGAACCTATCTCAGTCTTAAATATACTTAATGACCTGGCCTCTACAGCTTCCATTGATCCCGACTCTCTGGCTGAAGAAGTTTCTCCTTATCTCTGTTCTAAAAGGTCTTCCCTTTCTGCTGGGCTCTCGAGTCCTAGTCCCTCCTATCAATTGAAACATCTTTCGAACATCCTCTTTGTCCACGTCATTCAGTATTTGGTAAATTTCAATTCGATGCCCCAAATCATTCTAAACTCCGTCAAATATTGACCCAGAGTCCTCAAATGTTCCACATATGTTAAGCTTTTCATTCCTGGAACCGTTCCTCTGAATCTTCTCTGAGCATCCTCCAGTGCCAGTGCATCATTCCTGAGATACGGGGCCCAAAACTGCACAAAATACTCCAAATGTAGTCTGACCAGAGCCTGAAACAGCCTCAGAAGTATATCCCTGTTTTTATATTCAAACCCTTTTGAAATGAATAGCATCATTGTATTTGCCTTCCTTACTACTGACAACCTGCAAGTCTACCTTGAGAGACTTCTGGACGAGAACTCCAAAGTCTCTTTGCACTTCAGACTTCTGATTTTACTCTTAATATTGAAAATAGTCCATGCCTCTTGTCTTTCTGCCAAAGAGCACGACCACACACTTTTGCACACTGTACTCTATCGACCAGTTCTTGACCCAATCTCCCAAACTGCCCATATCTTTCTGCAGGTGAGGGTGAGGACTGCAGACGCAAGAGATCACAGTCCAAAAGAGTGGTTCTAGAAAAGAACAGCCGGTCAGGCAACATCCGAGGAGCAGGAGGTGAAATATTTCAGACATAAGCTCTTTGTCAGGATTGAGGAGGGTGGGCGGCAGGGGGCTGAAAGATAATTACGAGACGGTGAGTCTGGGGGGATGGAAGCGTGGAAGGCGATAGTTCGACCAAGGTGGATTGTGATCGTGAATGTCAGAGAAGATGGGCAGATTGGACAGTTCAAAGGGGCAGTGCGAAGTTGGGGTGTTAGACCTGAGATAAGGTGGGGGAAAGTGAAATGAGGAAACTGGTGAAATTGACATTGACAACATGTGGTTGCACGGTCCCAGGGTGAAAGATGAGATGTCGTTCCTCCAGGTGTTGGGTGACTTGGGTTTGGCAGTGGAGCAGCCCAGAACTGGCATGTCCTTGACGGATTGGGAGGGAGAGTTGAAGTATTCGGCCATAGGGTGGTGGGGTCATTGTGTGTGTGTGTGAGTGTGTATGTGTGTGTGTGTGTGTGTGTGTATGTGTGTGTCCCAGAGATGTTCCCTGAAACGTTCCAAAAGTTGACATCCTGTCTCCTCAATGTACTGGAGACAGGGAACAATGGACACAGTACAATGTCTACGGGGTGTAGAAGGATCCTTTGGGCCTTGGATGGAGGTGAGGGGGGAGATGTATGCGCGTTTTGCACAACTTGGGATGGGAAGTGGAGGTGCCAGGAGTGGATGATGGCTTGGTGGAGTTGGGGGCGTGGACCTAATGAGGGTGTGGTGGAGGGAATGGTCACCGCAGAATGCTGATGGGGGTAGGGAGGGAAATATATCTCTGGTGGTGGGGTCTGACTGGAGGTGACAGAAATAGTGGAGGATGATGACTTGTATCTGGAGGTTGGTGGGATGGAATTTGAAGACCATGGCGGTCTATCCTTGTTGTGGTAGGAAGGGTGTGCTTCAAGTACAGAGGCTTGGGAGGTTGAGGAGGATCGGTGGAGCACCTTTCTGCAAGCTCTCCATCTTTTCGATGCTTCCTGACCCTCTTCATATCTTTGTTTTGTCTGTATATCAGGCTGAGGGTGGCACGGTGGCTGAGTGGTTAGTACAGTGCCTGCGACCCAGGTTCTATTCCCACTTCGGGTGACTGCCAGTTAGGAATTTGCACCTTCTCTCCATATCAGCATGGGTTCCCTGTGGGTGTTCTGGTTTCCTGCTGCAGCCCAAACATGTGCAGATTAGGTGAAATGGGTATGTTAAATTGCCCAGATATTACGTTATTAGTCAGCAGAAAATGGGTCTGCTTGGATTACTCTTTGGAGGGTTGATGTAGGACTTATTTTGCCAAAAGGCCTGTTTCCACACTCTAGTGATTCTAATACTAAAAATTAGCCAAAGTGCCCTCTGTTCCTTCATCTAGATCGTTAGCTGTATAATGTGAAATTTGGTGCTCCCAACACTGAGCCTTGTGGAACAATGCTTGTCACTGACTGCCATCGTGAGATCGCACATTTTACCCTTACTCTCTGCTGGCTTTTATCGATGCTAGCACGTTGCCTCTGACACCATGGGTCCCCTTTCTCAATAACCTCAAGTGTAGCAATTTGTCAAAGGACGTCTTGAGGTGTACGTAGATTATATCCATTGGCTCTCCTAATCTGCTCAGTACTTCCTCAAAACATTCTAGTATGTTTGTCAGGCATGACCGCCCCTTGATGAAACCAGGCTAACTCTGCCCTATTTTACCATCTACATCCAAGTATTCAGAAATCGCATCCTTCATGATGGATTTCAGAATCTTACCCACAGCTGAGGTTAGGTTAATCAGTCTGTAATTTTCTGTCTTCTGCCTTACTCTCTTGTTAAACGGGGTGTCACCTTAGCGATTTTCCAGTCCACTTTGCCCCTTTCTGATTCTAGTCATTCCTGAAAGATCACAACTAACGCTTGCACCACACCTTCAGCTATCTCCCTGACAAGGCTTGGGTGTAGTCCATCTGGTTCAGATGATTTATCTGCATTCTGGTTATTCAGTTTTCCAACCCGTTCTCTTTGGTGATGACCACCATACTCCGTTCTTCCCCTCACTCTGTTGATTTTTTTGGGAAAGTAATCGTGTCTTCCACTGTGAAGACTGACGCAAAGTTCCTCAGCCAGTCCTTTGTTCCCCACCACGACCTCTCTGGCATCATTTCCAATATCTACTTTTGCCTCTCTTTTGCACTTTATATATCTAAGTGGCTAGCTTCCCTCCTTGTTAAATTTTCTCCCTCCTGAAACATTTTTGTTGCCCTCTGTTGGCCTTCATAAGCTTCCAAATACTTTGGTTTCACACTGCCCTTCACCACATTATATACTTCTCTCCTTTGCTTTGATGCTATCCCTGACTTCCCTCGTCAGCCATGGTTGCCTCATCCTCCCTGTACCATACCACTTTGTCCTTGCAATGCATCTCTGCTGTGTCTCCTAAATTAGTCTTAGATCCTCCTGCCATTGCTGTTCTACTGTCTTTTCTGCAAGGCTATTCTCCCAGTCAATTCTACCCAAGTTCTCCCTTCTGCCTCTGCAGTTGCCTTTATTCAGCTGAAGTACTGTTGCCTCTGATTCTATCTTCTGCCTCTCAAATTGCAGTATAAATTCAACTATGTTATGATCGCTGCTTCCGACGGCTTGCTTCAATTTAAGATCCCTTATCTAGTCTGCCTCTTCGCACAACACTAAATCCAGTATTGCCTGTTCCCTCGTGGATTGCACCACAAGCTACTAAAAAAAAATCTTGTAGACATTTCATGAATTTCTTTTCTTACAATCCACTACCAATCTGATTTTCCCATTCCCCCTGAATATTGACATCGCCCATGATCACTGTAACCTTGCTTTTCCTACACATCTTTTCTATCTCCTGATATATCTGATGGCCCAGCTCCTCACTACTGTTTGGAGGCCTGTATAAGACAGCAACTGTCGTTGCTTTAACATTGTGCTTCCTCAATTTTACATATGCAGATGCTACACCATCTAACCCTATGTCATTTCTTGCTATTGATTTATTTTCATCTCTTACTGATAAGGCAACCCCACCTCGTCAGCCCACCAGCGTATCTTTTGGATAGGGTGCATATCCTTGAATATTGAGCTCCCAATCCTGATCCCCTTGCAGCCATGTCTCCGTGATGCCCATCACGCCATACCTGCCAATTTCGATCTGGGTCACGAATTCATTTACCCTATATCTCATACTGCCTGCATTCAGACATAACACTGTCAGTCCTGTATTAACCATCCCTCCTCTCATTGTCATTCGTATTCCAGTGTGCCAGAACTTTGTTTGTTAATCATTTCTAGATACTCTATCCTATTTATGTCTGTGATGGAGACTTTAATAATCTATCCTGAATTCTGCACTTTCACCTCCTCTTTTAATTGAGGTTTCTAATTACCCCTATAACTGATTCCCGTTCCCCCACTCCTATTTCATTTACATCTCTGTCTATCGCCCTAGTTAAGCGATTCATTCGGACTCTGGTCCCAACATGGATCTGATAAAGGCTGTCCCATCAGAACAGGTCCTTTCTTCCCCAGAAATGATATGCGTTTATTCAACATAAAATACAGGGACAAAATGATTTTCTCGACAAACCAAAATATGAAATGTACAAAGAGATAAGATTGTTCAAATACACTCATGATACCGAGCTGTATGAAGTGTAATGTGGATTACTAAACCATGGATGTGGGGTGCAAACCTTTTCAGTCATTACTTGACCCACAGCTGAGATGCTGATTTCCAGTCTGACAGTGATTCCCCTCACTGAGGTTCTCTAGCCCAGTCTCTCGCACAGTGTCTCAGGGGGTTATAGTTCCTGCTATTATTGGCACAGCCTATTTAAATTAATCCACCTTCTCTCTGGAGCCAGTCAATTGATCTATTGGATTCTGTTTAGCTGTCAGTCACTCAACTCTGTGATATTATAGGAGATAAATGATCTGGGATCATAACCAGTATCCCCATGGTGCTCACAGGGGATGGCTCCCAAACAAAGAGCTTTTGGTACAGGAGAAATGTTTAAATAAAACTTCCATCTTCTGTCTATTTCTCCTCATGCTGTCTCCTGATCTATCTAATTTCATCCCCATTTCACACCCCTTCATTTCTCACTCCCTCTGTTACTCCGTTTTCTCTCCTCTCTGTTTATCTCCCTTCACATTCTTTCTTTCTATTTCATTCTCTCTCTTTCTCTCTGTCTGTCTCCAATAACTCTCTCTGCTTTCTGATTGTGTAGTTGGAGAGCTCGTGAATGTACGAAGGACTGAATGGCTTCCGTCTGAGCTCTGTTAATTCTGTGGTTCTCTGATCCACAATAAAAATATTAGGTGCTTGTAGAGACAATCTAATTCAGCTTGTGACACAGGTCACAATCAGCCATTATCGCTTTCTGTTCTCTGGTATACAGCTACTTCGAAATATCTGTTCAAAAAAAATAGTTTCCCAACTCTACGTATTCTATGATTCTAATTTTAACAGTGAACAAATCACTAACAAACTGAACATTCTCTCTGTAACTAATTACGTTTTCCGGAAAAAAAACACAAGATTTTCCTGATATGCGGTTTCACGAACGCGGATTCCACTCATAAATCCATTATTACTAAGAGTAAAATTAAAACTTAGTTTCTCAAAGTTCATCCAGAATAGAATCTCTTGAAATTTCTGTATCTTATTCCCTCGTCTTTCTCTGTCTGAAATGCCTTCTCAGTTGTTTTCTGGTTTCAAGAATATTTGCTCAGCGTGTTGTGTACCTTTATTGATGGATAGGGCTTTTTAGGCAGAGCATGGAGATTTTTTGTGAGACCGCAATATTTCTTTCACAGATGACACTTCCCTGTCATCGTTTTTTCAGCTAGCAGTGGACTCTCCCCCTCTGTCCAATTGCCTCTCTGTCATATATCTCTCCTTGACACAAGAAATTCTTAGTATATGATTGGTTTCATATTGTTAACGCTAAAATGGATCCTTAATCTCCAAGCGTCGTTGTAAGTTAATTGGCAGCATTTGAACTGTTGCCTGTATAAAAATGCAGCTTGGGCCTGTTAACTGAATGGGTTTCATCCATTCTGTCAATTGGGAACCTGCAAACTGCTTACCCACAGACATTTGTTCTTCTGTTTAATCACCGAAAAGCACCTTACCTTTTCAAAGGTCATCATGGTATTGCCCAAAATTTGGCAAGTTCGCCGTTTTTACTCACCAATAGATTGATATGCACACTGATACCTCCACCTCTATAATAATAGTCCGATCAAAAAATCCTGATGAAGATTTTTTAAAAACTCTTATTTCAAAACCAGGCAGCTGTCGATTCTTCTCCATATTCCTGTCTTCGTTTCTTATTCTTGTGGATTCTGCTTCCCAGGTCTTTGGTTAATAAAGGTCCCTGTCAGAGAGCAGATCTTTCTGCTGCCAGGCTGGACTGGTTGGCGGCTTGCTGCTCTTTGCCGCTCTGGCCAACTGTTCAAAATGATTGATATTTATACCCCAAAAGATTGGATTGTTTCATTGGTTTTAATATCGTAAAAACACTAAATACAAACTTGATTAGCATTTGGCATCTTCGCACATTATTTAAACTGCTTGGCTGAAATTAAATTTGAATTTGTCTCATAGCAACCCAGATACTGTTTGACCAAATATTACATTTTTAATTTTTCCAGTACTCTGGCCAGCCTTTCAACTCTTTGAAGGTATAGTACACTTAAAAATTCATAACACTGTCCACCCTATCTAACCCTCTGATTATCTTATATAGATCAATTCAGACAGCTCTCATCCTTCTTCTCTCGAATGAAAACAGCGACAACGACCTCAGACTTTCCTTATAAGACCTTCCCTCAACATCAGGCAACATTCTTGTAAATCTCTTTTGATCCCTTTCCAAACGTCCCACGTCCTTCCTGTAATGCAGCAAGCAGAAATATACAGTACTCCAAGTATGGCCACATCGGAGTTTTGTGCACCTGCAGTATGATCATGTGGCTCCAAAATTCTATCCCTCTTCCAATAAAAGCTAACATACTCTACGCCTTCTTAACAAGCCTATTAAACAGATTGGCAACTTTCAGTGATCTACGTACATTGACACCGAGATCTCTCTGCTCATTGACACTGCCAAGAATCTTACCATTGGCCCAGTACTCTTTATTCATTTTGCTACTTACAAAATGAATCACCTCACACTCTTGCACATTAAACTGAATTTGCCACCTCTCAGCCCAGCTCTGTAGCTTATCTATGTCCCTCTGTAACCTGCAACATCCTTCACCACTATCCACACTTCAAAAACCTTAGTATCATCAGTAAATTTACTAACACACCATTTTATGCCCTCATCTAGGTAATTTATTAAAATGACAAACAGCAGTAATCCCAACAAGTTCCTCTGTAGGAACTACAGTTTTTAGTGTAGTTTGTGAAAACAGAAAACATTGCTTTTGTGCCTTTGCCATTTTTGAGTTTTTCGTCGTTATCTTGTCAGTTTCATCCTGCAAAGAGCCATCACTTAGTTTCACTCTGCGATTATTTTTTATGTACTAGTGAAAGCTACTGGTATCAGTATTTATGTTTCCGTTCATTTCTTGTCGTAGCTTCTTTTAATGTTATGTGTTAGCCCTTTGCTGATTTTTTTTTGTTTGTTTTCATCAATTCACAGGAAGTGGGCATTGCTGCGTAGGCCAGCATTTATTGCCATCCTTGATTTCCCAGAGGGCAGTTAGGAGTTAGCTACATTGCTGTGGGTCTGGAGTCACATATCGGTCAGACCAGGTAAGGATGGCAGTTTCATTCCTCATAGGACATTAGTGAAACAAGTGACCTTCTCCTGACAATCTATTCATGTTCACCATCAGTTTGTTAATCCCAAATTTGCATTCAAATTCCACCATCTGCCATGGCAGGATTCGAGTCCAGCTCCCCAGAACATTATCTGGGTCTCTCGATGAGCAGTTCAGCTATAATGCACTAGGCCACCGCCTTACCCAATCCCCCGGAGCATGACTAACTTGTGCAGTATGATTTGCCCTAGTTTTTGCCCTCATGCTGTCATTGAATTCCTTATCTAGACATGGATAAATTTTCTCTGTCATGCAATTCCTCTTCTCTCACAAATATACTTTAATTGAGATGTATTTAGTATCCCCTTAAGTATTTGCCAAATTTCTTCATCTGTCCTGCCTTTGACTGTTCCCCGACCCCCCACCAACACCTTCCTTAGGCCACTGTAAGTATCATTACCCAACACTAAGGCTCTCGTATGTGACTCTGTTCTCACTCTTTCAATCTAAATTTGAAACGACAGTATGTTGTGGTCATTCTTTCCAAGAGGATCCGTTCCTGAAAGATCGTTTTTCATTCCTTGCTTATATCAAATCTAAAGTACCCTGCTGTCTGGTTGGCTCCATGACATGTGTTCTTAGAAACAATCCTTCATGTACTCTATGATTTGCACTTGGAGCCTACCCTTTGCCAAGTTGATTAATTGATTCAATAAGCACGTTTATCCCACCGTTGTTACCTTGTCACGAACCCTCATCATTTTCGACCTCAGAAGTACTTTGGGGAGACGGTGGCTGAAAATTACCCTTCCAAAGAGGTTTCTTCAGTTGCTTTTTATTTGCACCTGGACTGATTTTAATTTGTTCCCTCGGGCCAATCATTATTTCTTAATATAGCCTTGACATCATCCTTAACCAATACACCAATTCCAACTCCTTTACCTTCATGTCTATCCTTTCGGAATACCAAGTACCCATGGACAGTTCACTGTCCAGTCCAGATCTTCCTGTAACCATGTTTCAATCATCCTTACCAGGTCATACCCATTTATCTCAGTACCTACTGCCAGCTCATCAATTTTATTCCAAATACTGTGTGCTTTTAGGCCTAAGGATTTTAAAAGAGTTTTTTATTTGATTTATTTTTCCCCGTTAATTGTTTCTTGAGTACGAGCTTCCTGATCTCCCACACCTCACTCCTTCACGAACCCCATACATTCCATCTTCATTTGGTAATCGCTGACATACATCTCTATCATTTATTCCAATCTCCAACTCACATTTTGGATTGATTTGATTCCTTCTCGCAGCATGGTCATGAGACTGGCCGTGCCTGATGTCCTACTCACCTCTACATTCTGCTCCATTCCTGACCTGCTGCTTTGTTTCCCAGCCTCCTGGTTTATTAGTTTAAATCCACGCAATGTGCATGAGAAAACCTCCCCACTAGGATGTTGGTGCTCATCCGGTAAAGATGCAATCTCTCCATTTCTTAAAGCCCCCACCTGTCCTGGAAGAGGGCCCAATGATCCAGAAATCTGAAACCGTCGCCTCTGAACTAGCTCTTTTCCCATATGTTAATCGTTACCTAATCCTTACCTCGTTTAGACGAGGCACTGGGTGTAATTCAGACATTACAGAGAATTGTTTTTTTTTGTCTCTCTCTCTCTCTCTCACACACACACACACATACACACCCTTCATTACTTTGAAGAAGAATACCTGGAACCTTATAAATAATCAGAATGATCAGTGGAATGAAGAAATTAGTTCAAGGTAGGATGCGAGATATTAGAGTAATGAAATTACTCCTGATTGATCAGAACAGACGAAGATGTGAACATATTGCAGTAATCAAAATTATGAAAAAAACAGGGTAAAATAAGAATACTTCGTTTCTCCTAGCTGACATTACAGCATCCCAGTTTCAAGATCGTCGGCACAAGACCTTGGAGTGAGATAAGGCAAAAGCTCTTTATTGAGAGAGTTGTTAGGATTTGGAATGCCCTACCTGGGAGATTTGTGAATGAAGACTCAAGAGGGAACTGGATATATATTTCAACGTTCCGAAATTAAAGGGCAACAGTGAGAGAGGTGGCAAATGGGAGGATTTGGGAGACACTTCACAAGCTGATGCATACACAGTGGCCAAATCGCCTCCTTGTGTACATTAAAGTTCTGTACTCTATCAGGTACAGATGCAATTCAAAGCCAGTATCAGATTATTTCCAGCTGTAAATGTTGGCAAATATCTGATCATTTTGCTGCAGCATAACCATTTATAATGCAAGTATTGCAAGTTCAGCTTGATGATGAAGTCTAATTAGTACTCAGCACACGAATATTTTAAATTTTGTATCCCAACAAATAAAACAACTATTTCCTTTGCTTTGCCACAAAACACTTTTGAAAATGTCTGATTGTTCACACACTCGGATGTATGTTCTTCATTCTTTTTCACATTTCACATTAACACCATTCATTCTGAGAATTGCAAGGTTTCAAATTGTTGTTCACTTCAATTTAATAACACAAATCATTTATTTAATCTAATATTCTCTGTTCATATTGAATTATTGTCATTTTTCAATTGTTGGAAAAGAACTGTAGCTCGCACATTTAGTGAGAAATTAAACTGATCGATTATGTATAAATATGTAAGAACGCAATTTCTATATGACTGTTCAATCGTTTTCTCACTCGAAAAATACAATCATTCAGACACCAGCGACTTTCCAAATGTTGGAGCAACGATGTATTCATTTGAATACTGACAATGAGTATGTAATTGTAGCGAGTTTTGAGAAGATTTGTAGCTCAGGTTGAAGTTTTGGATGTAGGCTTCATCGCTGAGCTGGGAGGTTCATTTCGAGATGTTTTACCATCTTCATCTTCAGTGGGCCTCAGGGGAACCAACGCTGAAAATTCCTGCTTTCTATTTATATATTTGAGTTTCTTTGGGTTGGTGATGTCATTTCCTGTAGTGATATTATTTCCTGTGGTGAAGTCACATCCTGCTCCTTTTCTCAGGGGTGACAGTTGAGGTCTAACTCGGTGTTTTTTTGATAGAGTTCAGGTTGAAATGCCATGCTTCTCGGAATTCTCGTGCGTGCCTCTATTTGGTTTGTCTGAGGATGGATGTGTTGTCCCATGTTGAAGTGTTGTCCTTCCTCATCCGTATGTGAGAATACTAGAGAGAGGATGATGTATTTTTGTGGTTACTTGATGTTCATGTATGCAAAAGCATGTAATTGTGATCACCACTATAGTCAGATAACATGTTCTTTGTTCGGTATTAAATAAAACATGCAATCTTTATTTTTGTATCATAAAATCTTGGCAGGAAAGTATATTTTAGTTCCATAAATATAACATCAACCTAATTGTTTTCAGAGGTGATGCAATTATTGTTTGTTTGAATAATGATATTTCACACTTTTGTGAATCACAATTCATGAACATAGCAAATATCTGATTTTTTCAGATCAGATTGCAATCATAACCTACATTGAAAAAAGACTTTAAAAGATTTGAATTCAGTCACAGCTGCCTGTGATACTGGGTAAGACATTTGTCTGCTCTTAAATGAATCCAGAGAGCTTCCACCTGGGTCACGGCAGTCATTCAAACATTATTTCACAACAAATTATTTCGACTCCATCTTCGATCTGAGCCTTGACTGGGGGCAGATGAATGGACATGGAGTGTCAGAATCACATCGCACAAGTTAATTATGGTGATGATATCTGGCCTGCCTCCCAGACTCCAAGCATCTGCTATCTGGACCAGACACTGGGTAAAGATGTTAACAAGGTGACAGTATTCTCCAGCAAATTGTGTCTCTCAAAGAAAGCTCCAAAACCGTGTCCAATAAATGTCACCTTCACATTCACCAGTATACAAATAAAATTGTACATCTCTGTTGATGGACAAAAATTAATACATGGGTGAACCAACAAAATCTATCTGAAGAACACAGCAGCAAATCACAAGTCCAGAATCACCTTAATAACAGAACTTGACGGATTCTGTCTGGTGTAGGCCATCACACACATATTGTACTGGTACTGAGGTGATTGTAAGAATGCACCCCAGAAGTGGACGTTTTGGCCTAACGCCCCTGCAGAGCTTCCTGATCTCACACACATCACTCCCTCACACATTCAACAATTGGAAAGAATCCACATGCTGAGTGAAACATAGAACAGTACAGTGCAGACCCTTTGGCCTTGACATCCTGCCGACTCTTTATCCTACTCTAACATCAGACTAACCGACATACCCTTCATTATGCTATCATTCAATTACCTATCCAATGGTGTCTTAATATATCCCCAATGCAGCTGACTCTACTACAGTTGCCAGCAGTACATTCCAACCATCCACCATTCTCTGTGAAAGGAACCGACCTCTGACATCTCAATTCAACCTTCCTCCACTTACCTTTAGGTTTTTCTCCCTCATGACAGATATTTGCACCGTGGGAAAAAGTATCTGGCTATCCACTCTATATTTGCCTCTCGTCATCTTATACACCTCTATCAAGTCATCTCTCATCCTCCTTTGAATTCATCAAATGCAACTTTCCAGAACTAAGAAATGGAGAAAGTGAGAACTGCAGATCCTGATGAACTGCTGATGCCCAAAGCTTTGACTCTCCAGTTCCTCAGATGCTGCCCCACTGGCTGTGCTTTGCCAGCGCCACACGTTTCGACTCTGATCCCCAGTACCTGCAGTTCTTACTTTCTCCATTACTTAGAGCTCTCCCATCTGCACACTGAACAGGGAATTAATCAGCAGAAACCCGCTGCATGTGGAGCTGACTGTTTAGTTCTGGAAAGTTGCATTTGATGAATACATTTATCAAAGATAAATTACAATTCAACAAATATTCATTCATTCCCAGAGGTACAGTTTTGGTTCATGAATTGGGCAGCGTGAGAACAAACAATGAATGACTAAAGATCTCCGCGTTATAGAGTATTCTAGGGCGTGTTTGCCCATTCTAGAATGGGAAAGTGGGATTTTTAAAATAAATTTATTCATGCCGAGTACGTAAGTTATTTCCCAGAGGGCATTTAAGAGTCAACCACGGTATTATCCATGTGGAGTCTCCTGTGGTTATCTCCAGTAAAACACGATAGCTCATTGAGAAATGCGTCCAAAATACTACCCAAGAGATGTATTTCTGTTGTGTTTCTAGTTCTGTACCTGACATGACATCCAGCATTGTACTTATTGTGTGCTTCCTGACGGTTCGGTGCATGCTTCCGTGATGGCATTGTGTGCAGTCACCTGCGTTTTAGCTGTAATTACGTGCGTTTGAAACCCAGGACCACCGGTCTCTATTTTGTTTTCCTCTTCTCGTGCGCAACTGCAACACAGTAAACGATCAATTAATATTGGGAAATAACAGACACAGGCGTGTGAAAAGCCCAGTTTCCGTGGCAATTATGCAATGGTTAGAGATTATTTTGATTCAGAGATAAGGATGGAAAGTGTGTTTGGGTAGAGATGAAGAACATTGAGGAAAGAGGAAACCAGCCGGTGTGGCTCACAAGAACACTAACAGTAACCATAGTGTAAAAAAAAACGTACAGGAAAAAATACCGCCTGTGAATGATAAAAGAAGGCAAGAATTATGGGAGGCATTTATTTCCCTTCTTCCTCTCCTGTTTGAATTGTAAAGAAACTTTGAAGAAAAACATTCGAAAAGTTATATATGCCCCATCGAACAACGTGCGCTGTACCTTGGTCAATGATTACTGTAGATTAGAATACTTACAATGTGCAAACAGGTCCTTCGGCCCAGCAACTCCACACCGACACGCCCGAGCCCAAATGCATTCCTCTCCTTTAACCCCGTCAATTTAGCATGGCCATTTCAACTTACCGGTTGGACTGTGGGAGAAAACCCGAGCAAGCGCACGCAGCCACGGGGAGAATGTGCAAACTCCACACATTCAGTTGCTTGAGGCGGGAATTGACCCTGTGTCTGTGGCATTGTGAAACAGCAGCGCGCACGATGGTGTCAACGTGAGATGGGACTTATTTGCAGTCTTTAATTGGGAATATTCTCTGTCATTGTGAGCATCTGGAAAGATCAGTTCCTTCGCTAGAAAAAAGAAATGAATATGTCATTAACCTTTGTTTGTTTCATGTCCAAGAATACTCAGATCAATAGCGCCTTTCAATGAATAATTTGGACTCAATTTGGCTGCAAATACCTTTTCCTAACTTTGTGTTTTTCTTCTTTTACATTGGTGTCTCGCACCTTACAAATGACAGCAATGGTATGAAAGCAGATGGAAGCATTTAACTCATCAAGTCAGCGGCAGCTTTCAATGAGATCACGGCTGATTTGGTCAATGCTCAATGATGCAGCACTGTCTGTAGTCATGGCCGAGTGGTTAAGCAAATGCATTGTAGGAAGGTTCAAATCAAGCTGATGATAACAACGTCTCGTTTTGAGCCGCTAATTTGCAGTGAAGTGGCTGCGCCAATAAAAGGTGTCACGCATCTTGTCTAATTCCACATCCTGACCTCGAAATGACCAGATGTCTCTCGCTGAGTTTCGGCAGGGTCTTGCTTGGATGACACCATGACACGTTTTCACTGGAGTGGATCATGAAATCGCGTCGGGACTGTGAATAAAACGATGGAAACTTCCAGCAGAGAAGGAGGTGGCACTTAAGCAAACAGGTGAGGACAAATGTTTCTCCTTTGCCAGTGAAAGGCACTGCTTCACAAATTGGAAACTTCGAAGTGAAGCAGTGTTGGTGATTATCTTCGCTTCTTGTTCACCTTTTTAATTCTGATTCCGTGAAAATCCATGGCATTACATATCGAGAATCTGCCAACGTTCATCTGGACTCTGGGACAATGAAAAACACTGGAACACTCAAGACACTATCCAAATATTGACTGGGATCACTACAGTACGTGTACTATAGATGGTTCAGTTTTGTCGAATCCTGCTGACTACGTTATGAATGCTTTCCTGCTGGAACAATTCAAAGTTCAGAAAGCTTGTTTTGCAAACCCGGCCTGTAATTTCATTAGACTTGAGAAACTTGAGGACTTCATCAGAAATGTTCCACATTTAAAACATTATCTCTGCTTCTCTTTCCAGATACACTGCTCGACACATCGGGTTTCTGCAGTTGTTATTGAACGCCATGAGCAGAAGTGCTGCTTTTCATTAGATTCCTTTAGTCCTTTGTCTTCTGTTCTCTGACTCTGGTCATTGGCAACACTTCCTCCTGCTCGTCAGAGTGCTCATTCCCCACCGCTCCCTCTCCCATCATTACAAACAACCGCAGGAAATTCCCACTTAACTATCTTTGTTCCAAAGTGAAACTCACCAGCCTAGGAACTCTCTCCACCAAACGGGACTTCTCATCCCTGGACATGGTGCAAGTCAGAGGATTGTGAAGAGATACTGTGAAAATATTGTCAGTTGGCAGTTGGAAAAATGTTTAAAAAGCAAACCATATAATCTTGGCTCCAGCTTTCGAAATCTGGAGAAACTCTTTGGGAAATGGAATCATACGAGATTGAAGAAGTGTAAATTGTCAATCCGAGTCGAGGAAGGGACATGACTCTGATGTTCTCGGCACAGGAATTGATCTGAGACATTGAAAGAATTCTCGGTCCCGTACGTGAGGAATACAAACTTCATCTGGACTGTGGGATAATGAAAAACTCTGGAACACTCAAGACAATATCCAAATATTGACTGAGATCACTACAGTACGAGTACAATAGCTGGGTCAGTTTTTGTCCAGTGTGTGCGGGAGGGCTTCCTGACACAGTATGTAGACATGCCTTCAAGGGAAGAAGTCACTTTCGATGTAGTACTGGGTAACGAGCCTGGCCAGGTTTTAGATTTGGAAGTAGGTGAGCACTGTGGAGACAGCGATCACAATTCTCTCAGGTTTACTTTCGTGATGGAAAGGGGTATGTGTACTCCACGGAGCAAGAGTTTCAGCTGGTGGAAGGGAAATCACGATGCAATGAGGTAAGATTTAGGAAGCGCAGAGTGGGGTAGGAAACTGTAGGGGGTGAGCACATTAAAAATGTGGAGCTTATTCAAGGAAAAGCTCCTGTGTGTCCTAGATAAGTATGTACCTGTCAGGCAGGGAGGAAGATATAGAACGCGTGAGTCGTGGTTTACTGAGGAAGTGGAATCCCTGGTCAAGAAGAACAAGAAGTCTTATGTTAGGACAAAATGTGAAAACTCAGTTCGAGCGCTCGAGGGTTCCAACGATATCAGGAAAGACCTAAAAGGAGAGCTGAGAAGAGCCAGGAGGAGACATGAGAAGTTGTTGGCAGATAGGATCAGGGTTAACCCTAAGGCTTTCCATAGGTATGTCAGCAATAAAAGAATGACGAGAGTTAAATTTGGGACAATCAAGGATAATAATGGGAAGTCGTATGTGGAGTCAGTGGAGATAGAGGAAGCACTAAATAAATATTTTTCGACAGAATTCGCTATAGATCATGAAAATGTTGGCGAGGAAGATACAGAGATACTCGCGTCTAGACTAGAAGAGATTGAGGTTCACAATGAAGAGATATTAGAATTACTGCAGAGTGTGAAAATAGATAAGTCAGCTGGGCCGGATGGGATCTATCTGATGTTGTTTAGCAAATGCACTGCAGGAAGGTACAAATCAAGCTGATGCTAACAACGGTTCGTTTTGAGCCGCTAATTTGCAGTGAAGTGGTGGCGCCAATAAAAGGTGTCACGCATCTCGTCTCATTCCACATCCTGAGCTCCAAATGACCAGAGGTCTCTCGCTGAGTTTCGGCAGGGTCTTGCTTAGACGACACCATGACTCGTTTTCATTGGAGTGGATCATGAAATCGCGTCGGGCCTGTGAATAAAACAATGGAAACTTCCAGCAGAGAAGGAGGCGACCCTGAAGCAGGCAGCTGAGGACAAATGTTTCTCCTTTGCCAGTGAAAGGCACTGCTTCACAAATTGGAAACTTCGAAGTGAAGCAGTGTTGGTGATTATCGTCGCTGCTTGTTCACCTTTTTAATTTTGATTCCGTGAAAGTCCATGGCATTACATATCGAAATTCTGCCGGTACTAAGCGTGTTTATTGGGCCAGTGGCGTAATGGATAACGCGTCTGACTTCGGATCAGAAGCTTGCAGCTTCAGAATCCTACTTGGCTCGTGGGGAGTTTCTCGCTTTAACTGTGGTCCACGTTGACGCTCCCCTGTGAAGTCCTGTCGGGACGTCGCTTCTGTGCTTTTGCATTTGTCCTATTGTCCATTTCAAACTCCAGCTCACCACAACAGAGACATCTGTCGGTTTGGGGGTATCTTTCTGTGTGTGAAAATGAGCATGAGTTCCTCAAAAGAGTTACAAGTCGTTGTGAAAGTGACATACATCTGCCCCATTATTGTGCCATTTAAGAACAGAGGATAAAGTCATTGACATTTGCCTTGGGAACATGAGAACACATGAGACTTTGGGCCAAAGTTGGAAACTGCGACTAAAATAGATGGCTCTCTGATTAGCCACAATGCACACAGGCGGAATGGTCTTTTCCCACTTTGTAAATCTTCGAGGACAAGTTGAAAATAATCTGCAAAGAAGATGTTCAGAAAGGGTGTTTCATTTACACCAAATCCGATAGTATCTTTCGCCTTGTCTTGTTATTTACTTGTGAGGATTCGGTACTCTCAGCCCCGTGGCCCGAATCATGTTCCCGCTCATGGAATGGTTGTATTGTTCAGCTAACATATCGGTGTACCAATACTTCTGCCGATTTTCCGAACCCATCAGGTCATTGGTTTTGTCCAAAACATTATGAAGGATAACATAATATAAATAGCTACAGTTGCTGGAAATCTGAGCCAAAAACGAAAATTGTGTGCAGAACGCAGAAAGACTGGCAACAGAAACGTCGACTTTCCTGCTCCTCCGATGCTGCCTGACCTGTGTGCTTTTCCAGCATCACTCTGATCGAAAATCAAGTTTCCAGCATCTGCAGTCCTCACTTTTGCCGAGTTCCTAGAGTGTCGCTGGTTCCCAATTCAAGAACTCCATCTCTAGCGGTTTCATGTCTGTACTTCCATGCTGTGGAATTGAAGAGTGAAGAAAAGTAACTCACCCGTCCATCTCTGGGGTAATTAGGGGCTGAAAGCGAATCGTATCACATTGAAGTATATCTACAAGCGACTTAATCTCTGTCTTTTATTGGGAACCATCTCTTTCATTGTAACCATCAGGAAAGACCATTTCGTTCGCCAGAAAAAGAAATGAATATGTCACTAACCTTTGTTTGTTTCATGTCCAAGAATACTCAGATCAATAGCTCCCTTGATTACCTCTGCTGGTCATGTTCGCAAAAAGATCTAGCAAATTGCCAAGTGTGATTTTCCTTTCAATAAATAATTTTGACTCAGTTTGGCTGCAAATATCTTTTCCAAACTTTGTGCTTTTCTTCTTTTACATTGGTGTCTCGCACCTTACAAATGACAGCAAAGGTCTGAAAGGAGATGGAAGCATTTAACTCATCAAGTCAGCGGCAGCTTTCAATGAGATATCGGCTGATTTGGTGACTGCTCAACATTGCAGCTTTGTCTGTAGTCATGCCCGTTGGTTAAGGCGATGGATTAGACGTCCCTTGGGGTTTCCCCACGTAGGTTCGGGTCCTGCTGAAGTGCGTTATGAATGCTTTCCTGCTGGAACAGTTTCTATTCAAAGTTCAGAAAGATTACCTTGCAAGCCAGGCCGGTAATTTGATTAGACTTGGGAAACTCGAGTTTTTCATCAGAAATGTTCCATATTTAAAGCATTATCTCTAGGAATGATGAGAGTTTAATTTGGGACAATTAAGGATAATAGTGGGAAGTTTTGTGTGGAGTCAGAGGAGATAGGGGAAGCATTAAAATAATATTTTTCGACAGTGTTCGCTATAGAAAATGAAAATGTTGGCGAGGAAGATACACAGATACTTGCGTCTAGTGTCGTAGAGATTGAGGTTCACAAGGATTAGGTATAGAAATACTGAAGATTGTGAAAACAGACAAGTCCCCTGGGCCGGATGGGATCTGTCCTCTGATCCTTCTGGGAAGCAAGGGAAGAGATTGATGAGCCTTTGCAATTGATCGTCAAATCATCGTTGTCTACAGGAATAGAGCCAGTGGAATGGAGCATAGCATATGTTGTTCTCTTGTGCAAAAAGTTTCGTAGAGACAACCCTGGTAATTACAGACCAGTGAGTCTCACTGCAGTTGTTGGTAACGTGTTGGAAAAGGTTATTATAGATAGGATTTACGACCATCTCGAAAAGAATAATCTGATCAGGGATAGTCAGCACAGTTTTGTTATGGTTAGGCCTTGCCTAACGAATCTTGTTGATTTTTTTGACAAAGTGACCAAACAGGGAGATGACAGTAACCCGGTTGATGTGGTGTATATGGGTTTCAGCTAGTTGTTCGATAAGTTTCCCCACAATAGGCTATTATACATTATGCGGAGGAATGGAATTGTGGGAGAGATTCCAGCTTTGATCAGTAATTGGCTTGCCAATAGAAAACAGTGTTTTAGTTGATGGAACATGTTCTTCTTGGTGTCCAGGTCCTGGCGACGTACCACAAGGGTTGGTGTTAGGTCCACTGCTGTTACATGAGATCTAACCTTGCCAATCAGTGTCCCATGGGGAACATGATTGAACGCCTTACTGAAGACCGTATGGATCACATTTACTGCTCTGCCTCATCAATCTTCTTTGTTACTTCTTCAAAAAACTCAATCAAGTTTGTGAGACATGATTTCCCACGCACAAAGCCATGTTAACAATCCCGAATCAGTCCGTGCCTTTCCAAATACATGTACATTCTGTTCCTCAGGATTCCCTCCAACAATTGGAGTATTCTTGGCAGATGCAGTTTCATGTAGGGAATGCGAGGTCATATACCTTGTTGGGAAGAATCAAAAGACACACTAGTGTTAAAATCGATAGAAACGCAAAAGAAGTGCGGTGCCGAGGAGTCTCAGCGTTCTTATACATGAAACGGACAAAGGTTAGTCATATATTTATTTCTTGCTGGCAAAACAAAGCCTTTTCTGATGCTCACAATTAAAGAAATGGTTTCCAAGAAAATAGGAAAATTAAGTCACCAGTAGGGTAATCAATTACCAAGATATCCCTCGTGATGTTTTATGGGACATGTGAGATTTTTTTTGATTTTGGTTCTCCAAACGTTTTTACAATGGAACCGAGAGTTTTAGATGGGAAGTTAAGATCACGCATGACTATTGCCATTTTTGTCACTCACACGCATTTTTTTGTCCTTGTACGATTTATTTCGCTTTGTGGTTACTGCGAGTGGGCTTGTAAACTACACATGCTTGTGAGTTCATTCCTCACTGTTCCTCAACGCTGGTCAAACAGACTTTACATCCTTATTTCCTGAATCAAGGTAATCTCTAACCATTGCATAAATGTCATTAAAACTTCGCTACTTCACACGCCTCTGTATATCTTCTTACAATATTAATCGATCCTTTACTGTATTGCAGTTGTGCATAAGAAGAGAAAAATATTATAGAGAATAGTGGACCTCCGCTTCACACACCCGTTATTGAAGCGAAAATGCAGATTACTGCCCATACTACGATCGTGGAAGCATGTGCCGAACCCTCAGGAAAAACAGAATAAGTGCAGTGCCACAGGGCATGTCAGGGACAGCACCAGAAGGACAACAGAAATGCTGCTCTAAGCTCCTATTTTGGATGTATTTCTCAATGAGCAATAGAGTGTGACATGTGTTCCATCAGGAGTTACCTCACACAAGGAAGTAAACAGTGCTGCAGACTGTCATATCATCTGAATTCCAAGCTCTGGGATCAGAGGCATTCAATATTCTGTGCATAACTGCAAGGAACAGCTGTCCGAGGCGTTTACAGTCCAGATGAAATTATGAATGCAGCTCTCTAGTTGTCAGCCTCTTTCTCCTTTGTCGTGTTTCGTGCAGTCCCTGCTTGGAATCTCGTCAACCACGTTTGACCTGCTCATGATAGGTATTGGGCCTTGGTTCCTCATGAGTTGTTGTCTGAGTGAGGCTCTCGGTTTCTGTGCTGTCATAAGTCCGAGCGTTCGGAGGAGTCTGGATATCGTTTTCCAGAATTTTCTTTTAACACAGGGAAGCATGATTTAAAAATCACCTCATTGCAAATCCTCGTTGCGAACTTTGTGTGCCATGCATTTGCGATTGAAGGTGGGTGGATATTGGTTCTTGGCAAAGAATTTGTGTGGGCGTCAGTCCAGCAATCCCTAGTAGCAATATGGACAAACGGCAAGGGGCACACATTCGACTATAATAGCACAACAAGAATAGGACAGCGCAGGCAGAAGATAGCCAGACAATTCCTGGAAGCAGGGCACTCATCCACTGATTCCATCCGTTGGACCCAATCTGCAATCCCAACGAATGGAAGCAGCGGGAATGAAACCAAATGAATTTGTACCAAAACATGAGAGCAGCGCTTCACAGGAAACTCTGCAGCGCTGAGAATGTCACCCAGAAAGGGAGGAAAAGTCTGCAAACCATCTTCCTAGCGTCACCGAACCTTTCAACAAAACTCCAGAAGCATCCGAACTTCACATCTTTCTGCTCCAAAACACTCCGCTTTTCAACTTCAGAGAATTGCACACTCAACTACCGCGTGTAAGATGAGAATTGCAGCCCCTACACGACCAAGGGCGGCAGTAAGTGCGAGGAGAAACAGCTGCCACTGTCATTCCACAGCTACAAACGCTCTCTTTGAAAGGTACATTATCGTATGAATGTCGGGGCAGCATTAGAATATGGGAACTAAACAACCTGCGCTGTGTATTCATATTCTGGACAATGTGAGTTGTTCACAGTTTTCCCTGAAAGTGAGTGGACGTCGTTATTTCACCGCTGTTGTGAAGCCAGATCCTGCACTGAATCTGCTCCCTCGATTTTTGTTGTTGTGGCTAAAAGGTGGGCAATCGCAACGTGAAACTTTGTTATATTTCTCTCATTTCCTTCATTACTGTCCTGGGAGGCTGGAGATTGGCTCGCTCAATCAGATGGAGGCACCAGCGCATTGTTGACCTAATTTAATCGAGAATATAATTGGTAATATTCACTTTGCATGGTACATTTTTCTGTTTTGTTTAATGTTACTTGAGCACTTTCTGTTACTTGGCAATGCACTAAATCTCCAGAATGTCGGGAAGCTCCGTTTGGAATTGCTTCGGTGTTATTTGTGTGAGCAGTTCTTGACATACACGTCTCGCACTGCCCCACAGACAGAAGTAATGAGTTTGCGTGTCTGATAATGACTCTGCCTTTTGAGTATTGCACCTGGTCCACGTTAAGAGTTGTCAGTTTTTGGATTCACTGGAGAGTTGAGGGGTTAACACGATTTGTGAGGTTCTTTTTTAGTCAACGAAATTATTTGATGGAGAACTTGGGAATGTATCAAGGAGAATGGTCATTGTCTGTAAATGTCTGGAAAGTATTCCTCTCTGTGTCATTTCAAAACATTACGCCTCATGAAAATAATAAAATTCAAACACGCTGACTTAGGAACAAACAGCATGCGTTTGTGTAAGTGGTCTATTTAAACTGTTGTCAGGTACTGGAGTGTCACAGAACTGCCGAGCACGGAAGCAAACCTTCCTATCCACCTTGCACCTGTTGAACAGATGACCGTAACTAATCTAAACATATTTGCCAATATTTGTCCCTTATCTCTCCGAACAATTCCTGTCTGCATACCCATTTAGATGCCTTTGAAGTGTTGTGAGTGCACCAAACTCTACCACTAAATGTGGCAATTTATTCCCCATGCACAAAAATGTCTGTGTTAAAACAAGTGTCGCTGACATCCCTTTCAAATTGTACTGCTCTCACATTAAACCTATGCTATCTCACTTTAAACTCAGGTGACTTCTGAAAAAGTGAAGATTGACTATGTTCTCTGCTCGTCTACCTCATGATTTTGTAAACTTTTCCAAGGACATCCCTCAGGCCTGAAGCTCCGGGGAAAACTGTCGAAGAATATTCATCTTCTCAATAATGTCCACACCGTGCAAACCTTCCAAATCGTTGTAAATATTTTTTTTAAATTATGCTAAGGTATTCATAGAAAGTGCCAGGGTAAATTGCCTGAAGTGAAGCGATGCTGAAACATTAGCCTTGACAGGTTTGGTGCTTTGTTATCGTCAGAGAGCGTCGCCGAGTGGTTTAATGTTGGTAAAAACAATGAATGCAGATGCTGGAGACCAGATTCAGGATTAGTGGTGCTGAAGAGCGCAGCAAGACAGGCAGCATCCGAGGAGCAGTAAAATCGACGTTTCGGGCGAAATCCTGCATGAAGGGCTTTTGCCTGAAACGTCGATTTTTACTGCTCACCGGATGCTGCCTGAACTGCTGTGCTCTTCCAACACCACTAATCCAGAGAGGTTTAATGTGCTGGGTTTAGGATCCAGTCTCTATTGCGTCGTGGGTTTGAAACCTAACTTTGCAATAGAACCACTGCAGTCAGCTTTTTATGACAGAACTGCACAGGCCCTGATATTGCTTTATGGGTGTGTTTGTTACTCCTCGGGTCTCTCACCCTCTCTGCGATAAACACGGGAACATGAGCAACTGATTCTTAAAATAATGAGAACTACTGCTGTCCACATCCTCTCGATCACTGTGCGTTTGGATGTGTACACGCACAATTGTGCTGCCAGTTGCTGTGTCTCAAATGATCAGAGCATTTGGCTGAAATGTTGGTTGTCCAAGCCCAAACAGAGCACCGAGCCTCAAATATTTCACATCAATATTGAGATCGACCATGTACTGACAATACAACCACGGTAACTCATCCATGATAGACCCTGAGTCCGCAATGAGTGAGACGGTCACGTGCAGCAAAATGTGACCCCACTCTCTACAAGCCCCTGCTGCCAACAGAAAGGGGCCACTGCAGTTTCAATCAGCGGCTTCATGCCCAGCCCTGGGACACAGCTCATGGAAACTCCTTCCTCAGGAACGGCTGTTACCGTGTGAAAGGGTAAAACATTCTAATTCAAATTGGAAATGGCTTCAGAAGATTGTTTCTGTTTTTAAAACATTTTATAATCAGAATTCCTTTCTCGAATATTAGAACTGGTAAACTGTGTAGGCAGGTAGAACAAAGAAAGTGTTGATTGTGAGGACTCTGTCTCTTCAGCAGATGGGATTCCCTACACTATAATCAGAAATGATTTGGTTTCCTGAGGTATTTTCCCGATTGATTTGCAGTCTGCCAGAGTATCTGGGAATCACTTCGGTTACCTAAGGATCAGGGTCAAAATATGAAAATATTAACAGAGAATAGTAAATCCCGGGGCAAGGCCTAAATGGATTGTAATGGTCTGAAGGGATAAATCTGAGAATTGAACGACTTGGATAATGTTATTTGCAATGGGGAGGAATGAAAGAGATTTTTGAAAATTGCCGTGTCAGCTGAATTAAAGTCAGTATGAAATGATAAATTAACCAACACCAATGCTGCCCTGGTACGCTCAGGCGGTAGAGTTTGAGACCTTTAATCTCAATGGTGTGGGGTCGAGACCCACGCAGGGCGCTGTTGTTTGTTAATAGGTTTGCCGCTCTCCTTTAATGTTGCAAGAGCGAATTCGCTCGCTGAGGCAGGTTTTGTTGACACATTTTTTTTCTTCGTTTTTGATCATCTCTTGGTTTCTGAGTGTAAACTGTCTCCACTGTACTGCAGGTGCAAGAGACAAGGTTATCAGTTCAGCCGAATATGCTATAAACGATGTCCCTTCCAAAACGTGAGGTTCCATTCCAAACGTGCCCCAACCAAAATGTCCAGAGATGTTGAATGCGAATGGCCACATGACAGTGACAGCTGCATGTCAAATGGTGCTGCAATAGAATTAACTGAATGAGAATGCTCTGATGGAAACCGAATGGAACTCTCCCTGAAATTTTCCCAATTCACTCATTAAATGATGCAGTTGTGTACCCATATATGTTTACGTAATGAACAGCTTATTGTCAGTAACAGGGGTGGGGGTGATGCAGAATAGTGAGGTTTCCGTGTGGGTCAGAAGTGATTTGTTCGAATAGGGAATTCAAACGACCACAGAGCAGACATAGCTGATTGGTCCAGGATCAGACTTTTCCCTCTGTTTCAGTACCAACAAAAGAAATTGCAGGAAAATCTCAGCAGGTCTGGTAGAATCTTGGAATCGAAAACGAGATATGTCTTCAAGACCAGTGACACTTATTACTCCATGTCCATTTCCGTCTACCTATTTTATTGAATATCTCCTGACTCTCAACTTTATACTCAGTTTCTCTTTTATTACTCCGTCTCCAAACATTCTCCGAGTCTCAAAATTTAATAGCAGAACTGTTCCATCTCTCACCTCGCCGAGTTATAAGAGGAGGACTTCGAAATGCACGATTAACTCTGTTTCTATTTCCTTATTTACTGGACGGTCAGAGACCAGAAGGCATCGGAGGACAGTTAGAGCTTTGAGCCCATGTAGTCTGCCCGCCATTCGGTGATGACTCATATCGTTCCCAAACCAATTTTCAGCTTTCTATTTGTGACACTAATTTAGGATACAGTCTTTTTCCTAGAGTGCGAATGAAACTGTCCCAACCGTCTCCATATCTGCTGGCAGCTGTTACACCGTATCTGTGTGTGATCGAGCTCAATTTCAGTCCCACACAGCAAACACGTCTGTTCTGAGCAATGCAATCCCCGCTGCATGACAGATCGATCGGGTCTCTGACCCCACGGTTTTTCTGCGAGGCAGTAGTTAGCTCCTTCACCACCCACGGCAAGGACCAGTGCTTCAAAATGTGGGGACAAAGAACGATAGGCACAAGAGTTTGTACAGGTTATGTCGAAAGGGTTATTGTCAACTTCAGTGGAGTCCCTGCTTCAGACTCTGGGTTTGAATCGCCCAGGCCTGGATAAAATTCCAAGTCAGGAAATGAAGATTTATTTCTCTTCTTGTGGCTAATCTGAATGAAAACCATTTTCTGCTTCAACAAAGAGCACAGACACGGTTCTGCCAGAAGGAAACCAGTGATTGATTGCATCCAACTGGAATCATAGATTCATTGAGATGTACTGCAGGGAAACAGATGCTTCGCTCAAACCTGTCCATGCTGACCGGAAATCCCAACCCAATGTGGTCCCTCTTGCCAGCACACGGCCCATATCCCTCCAAACAATTCCTACTCATATATAATTTCAAATGCCTCTTAAATGTTGCAATTGTACGAGCCTCCACCACATCCTCTGGCAGCCATGGCAGCACATACACCGAATAAATTGTCACTACAAATCCCCTCTAAGGATCTCGCCCTTCTGAGCTGAAACTATCTCGCTGTTCATTCAATGTCGCTATGTCAAATTCTTGGAACTGCCTCCCTATCGACATCATGGCTGTATCACTGTGTTGAGCACTTCGAGGACGAAGTAAAGTAACTTACCATCTCAATCTCTTGAGTAATTATGGTTGGGCAGTGAAGCCTATCCCAAAGAGTGACGTGCATTCTCCAGAATTTCGTTTGAAAAAACTGCAGTTTCCAAGTGGACATCCCAAAGTGGTCGGGAACAAAAGTAAAGTTTCGAAGGGAAAGTAGGATAAACTGAAAGTCAATGATGACTGAGATGAATGAGGCAGAAAGTGAATGAGGAGATGTTGGTACAAGGATCAATGTCAGTGCTCATGGTTTAGCCCTTACTGCCCACTGTTAACAACAACTCACACACCACTCCTGGTAAATTCACCACAATTACCCTAGTCTCTTGATATGAGTTTCCCTCTGTGCATATTCAGGCGGTAAATCGGCCCCGAAAGGATGAACGCATACTGTTTATCCTGTCAGGTTAAAGAGGTGAAGGCATCAGTTTGAAATCAAAGCAAGAAGACATTGCCTCTTCCTGTACATTTTCAGTGGACAGTCACCAGCTGTGAACTTCTTTCCTGCACAAACGGACGTTGATATAAATTCTCATCGAGCAGCTTTATTACAGAAAGGTAGTCTGATTAACTGTGATCAAATACTTCATTAAATGCCCTTATTGATTTGTAGAACCGTGTCTGTGGTTTCGTCAGTTAAAGCATATGGTAATAACCAGACGTTAATGGTGTCAAATGCTGTCAAATGTTCTGTACATTGAAATTTCATTGTTTAAACTTTTTGTAAAAGCCGTATTGTTTATCCAACATCGCGAAAGTGACGGCTCAGCATGCTTCTTGTGTTTGAGCTCAGACCGTTATTATTTCGTGTTACCAAGCCCTACCACCTGATGTGGACCCATTAGTCTATGTTCTATCCTGCTAATTCAACGCAGAATTCTTTTTAGTCTGTTCGACAAGGATTTGTCTATCTCTTCTACTATTATTCTCCGTCCATCTTGTCAAGTTTTTTGGGAATAATGAAGAGACGCAGGAGACACTGCAGACTTGCGGGACAATGTTGTAGTCATAACACATCCAATGAGATAATGGCTCTCATTGTCTGCTGTCACCATTCATTGATTTTCAGCAAACGGCAATGGCATCATAGAAATCCTATAATTGGAGTGAAACTGTTTTTTTTCTGATCTATTATGAATACTATTTAGAATTGTAAAAGCTCATAACGTTTTCAGTGAACAAATGTCACCTGATCTCAGACCTAAGTAACACAAACATTACTTGGAGACTGTGAGCCCAGTTCTACACACTCTGGCTGGGGGTGCGGAGAAAGCCACGGAACAGCCACCGATTTTAACACTTTTCCAAGAGTAGAAATGAAAAATGAGGGATATTGACAGACAGAGAGTGGGAGAATGTGGAAGAGAGTGAGATGGTACAGAGAGACAAAGGGACGCAAACAGAAATTGTCCATTCACCATGGCTGCTCATCGACATAAAGGAGAAGAAAAAGGTAATGAATGCCAGCCTTTCACCAACTCAGGGCAACAACAACAGCATTAGAGCCGATAAAGGAATTTTGCATTTTTACAGATGACGTCTGTCAGCTAATGAGAGATTCTGGTATGTATGCTGTTTCGTGAAGTGAAATTGACAATTACCCAGGCAATAAAACAATAAAAAGCATAAGTAGCCTGAATCTGTGATATGAAACAACAAATCTCTTTGTCTCCACCGATGCTGTCAGGCCTGCAGAGTTTCTCTGTCAATTCCTGTTGTTGACTCAGATTTCCAGGATTCACACTTCTTTGTTTTATGCTCGTCTGAATCCTGTTTGTGGCAATACTGGATTAATTGCCAGTTCCATACAAATTCCCTGCTTTGGGAAAGTTGTCAACAACATAAACGGTCAGAGGAAATCCCCCATTGCTACAGCAGTGAGACCACTGAGTCCTCAACAGGAGACTTCCACGGAAAGTGAAATATGGCGCTGTAAGTTTTCTCAATGAATCCACTTTTACTTTTTTTCATTTGTGATCATTTTAACTGCACATTCAGTTTATTTCTTTCTTCCATTTCTGTCAGCTTGGAAAAGGCCTTTCCGCCCATCTGCAGTGCGGGTCATTGGACATTCATCTTTTCGAGTCCAGGAGCTACTATTTCTTGGAGGACCTTCTGCACTGCATCTCGGGTGGGGTGGGTGCGAGGCTGTACCACTATATTCACCTGTCTATAGATATCGGAGAAGGGTCTATCTATTCCACACCACCAGGTTTCCTCATCGCTCTTCTGAATCTTTGTTATTATTACCTTTGCCATGGCACCTCCTTCTTTGATAACAGGAAACCGATATCCCGTGTACCTGTAGCCGTGATGGATACTACTCAGTGCCAGTAACTGGGTACACAAGGATCTCTGTGTAAATATTTATTGCCTTATTTATAGTCGTCCTGGTTACCAAACGGGCATGGGTGGCATGGAAAGGTCAACTTAACATCCTTGGTTAAGATTACCTTCTGCTGTTGTGTCCCAGACACCCCTGCCTTCACGACTCGTCCTGCCATGCAGCCTCATATTTCTATGAGTCTTCTAATCATTACTTACACTTTTTTGGATCCGGTGTTGTCCGATGTCTCCTCGAGGCCAGGTGTACGTTTGCAACAGCTGGCGTGTATCAACGTGGCTCTTTCAGCGATCTTAACAGCTGTATGTGTTGTAGGGAGCCACTGGAACGGTCCCAGCCAGCTCTTCGCCTTCATGCATTTGCTCCTGAAGTCTTTCACCACTATCCAGTCTTCAGGTTCGAGGTTGTGCATCTTCCCTTCTGCTGATTGGGGTCGTGCTGCCCTTCTTTTGATTCTGTATTTGAGACAGAAGTGTGGAGAGTTTTATACCGTAACATAATATCTCACAGTCCTCACAGTGGTCTGTTATCTGTTTTACAATCGATCTTGGCCAATTCCTGTATTGGGCCACCTTCCAAACAAAATCTCAAACGTCCTAACATATACTCTTCCTCTCCTCCATATACATTAGCACAATTGGAAGTGCCCTTTCCATGTCACCTCTAGTTCCTCACAACATTTTGCCAATTTATTTTGAAGGATAGTTTTCTCTCTTTCCACTGCCCCACCGCTCGCTGGGTGGTAGGCACAATGTTGCCTCACCTTTATTCCCAAGTAATCACTGATCTGCTGTAGGGCAATATTTATAAATGGCTTTCCATTGTCGCTGCTTAGCCTTTCAGGGATGCCCCATCTCGGAATTATTTCAGTTAGCAAAGCCTTGGATACTGCACTGGCATCCTGTTTAGACGTGGGAGCACTTCCACCCCTTGGGAAAACATCAACTATTACCATACAATGCCTTTTCCTTTCGCTGGATGTTAGTTCAATAAAATCCATCTTAAATGTTCAAAGGGTCTTTGGGATTGGGGGTGTTCTGCCTGATTAATTTGTATTCCCCTCCCCACATTATTAGTGGCACAAATAACACATTATTCACATTATTTTTATTGGTAATGAGTAAATCCCTTTCTGTACCAGCGTGCTGAAATATTGTCGTACATCCCCACTTTTCACACATGGACCTTACCGTGTGTTACTTTGGCATAGAAAGGGAATAAAGATCGTGGTAGACAGGGTTTCCCACTGGGGCCACACCACACCCATTCCCTCATTCTGCACCCTGCCCTTGTCCATTCACGCTTCTCCTTCGATGTGGCCTGAGACTGTAACTCCCATAAATCTGTTTGGATTACAAATATTTGATATACACATGTCAAACTCATTATTTAGCGGCTGATTGGCTGCCGTCCTTGCCGCTCAGTCTACATTTTCATTGCCTTGAGAAATTGAATCATAATTTTTCCTGTGGGCTTCACATGTACATACAGTAATTGATTTAGGCAATCGGACTGCTTTCAGGAGGTCAGAGATCAGGCCATTTTATGTGATTGGCTTTCCAGTGGAGGTCAAGAAGCCCTTGTTTTTCCACAGGGATCCAAAATTATGTACAACTCCGAATGCAGATCTGCTGTCGATGTAAATATTCACTGTTCTTCCTTTGGCCAATTTACATGCTTAAAATAAAGGCAATCAGCTCTGCTGCTTGCACTGACAGATGAGAAGGAAGTGATCCCGCTTTGACTACCTCGTGGGTAGTTGCTACAACATACCAGATATTGGCCTATCTCTTTGCTTCTGAATGCTGACCTATCCACAATAAAACGCCTTATCCAGATTCTAAATTGTTGAATCCTGCACGTCTGGTCTCGGGCTTAAAATGTCATTAATTACAACCACACCGTCATGTGGGTCTTCGTCTCCTTCTGTGGGGAGAATACAAGCAGCATTAAGGACGTTACATCGCTTTATTGTCATGTTAGGCTTCTCCAATAGCATAGCATTGTATGTGATCCAACGTGCAGCCTACATGTTTGCTGCGTTTTGCTCAGAAAGCAGTAAGGATGTGGGACCAGTCGGTTTAATTCAACAAAGCCGACTATGTCCCTGGAAGCTACAACAGCCTTTTCAAATGCAGGCAGGACACGGAGGCATTTATGCAATCCTGCCGTTACGGGATCTCAGTTGAGGTGAAAAATAAGCTACTGGTCTCAATTTTCCACACATAATACTGCATCAGCACAAATGTCATGCAGGCACGCTTCTCATCCACTGTTTGTACAAAAGGCTTGTTTGAATTTGAAATCCCAGTATCGGTGTAGTTTGGAGTGCCATTTCAATTCAACAGAGGCACTCTAGGCTCTGCAACGGACTCTAGCTCTGCAAACCTGAACCATGAACTATGTCACTTTTGGCACCTAAAGGGTTGCGTAATGCGGGTTAAACATTCTAAGTAGGATTGCATGACCAAAAAAGATAACAATTGTTTCTTCATGTGAGGCTTTGAATTTTGTTGGTTTGCTTGAACTCTGTCTTGACCAATGGTCTTTCCTTGTTCAGATATTAAGTGACCTAAGAAATTCAACTGTTGTTCCACAAGTTGTAGTTTTGCGAGACTAGATGGCAGCGCATCGCAAGCCTACCTTTCTCACATTGTTTCTCTGTTGCTGCTGCGATTAAGCATTCGTTTACATACTGCAGAAGTTCTGACCCCCCCCCCCCCCCCCCAACCTCCCCGGTTAAAACATGTGTCTCCAGACTCCTGGGCAGAGCAAAGAGGTTTACCTGTAACTTTGGGGCTGCCCACCTCCACCTCAGCCTTCCTCCATTCGTCACCCTGCTGCCGAGCCTCCAAGGCCGATTGAGGCTGTCTGGGCGTGCACTGCCTCACTCAGTAGTCCATTGCTCTGCAAACAAAGCACCCGCCAGATTTACTTCTGTCAGCCCTTCTTTTTACGCAGCACCTCCTTCCAATGACTGGGCGACCATTTGCATCATAGCTAGCTGAACTTTAAGTGTTTGCTGTGCCATCTTTAATTTCCGTTTTTCCTTCTCTTGGGCCAGAATGTTTTCAGCATGTAGCGCGTGGAGTTCCATCAAATTCAGGTTTCCCGTGTCCCAGGTCATACATTGGCAAGACGCCTCATGCAATAGGCGCCTGATAGCTTTTACATATTCCCTTTAAAGTATAATTCGCTTCTTCTTATGAACACTTCAAGGTCAGTGGCCTGAAACATTCGAGTTCCTTTCCAGATATGGAGTTGTTTTTTTTTCTAATTCCTTGGCTGTTGATATGGTAGTTTGCTGGCCTTGTAAGTCTGCTATTAGTTCGGTTTAAATAGGCATAGATTTTCTTTCTGTCTGCAACCCTTGCCCACTGCAAAGTCAGGCCCTTATTTTATTTTTTGTTTCCCTGTGCTTTTATTCGTTTCAAAAGAAATGTTAATTTTCCATTGCAATGGACATCACATTATTTTCACAGGTCGATGCAACATCGAGGGCCGAAGTGCCTGTACTCCACTGGAACGTTCTCTGTTGTAAGTTACATTTCCTGCTGGTTTCCGATGTCTCTCCTCACTGTGGAAACTTCCAGACACATCTTCCAGTGATTTGTCTGCACTTCATTCAATCCAGAAAACTGTAGTTCCTGCTGAGAATGTGATCTCTCTACAATGGAGAGAGGAAAATAGAGTTGGTGACAAAGCTGAGATCACTTACGTTCTGTCCAGAATCAACAAAAATTACCCCAGTCTTCCAGTGCCGGGCCACTTTAAGATTGCATTGTGTACCCAAGCCACCATACCAGTCTCTGGTCTGCTGCAGTTCTTCTTCAAGGCACAGCGCAAGCTGGAAGATCGGCAACTCATTTTCTCCTGAAAGAACATGCAGATTTCAGGACCCAACATCGAGTTCAATCATTTTGGATCCTGGCCGCCCTCCTCCACATTTTTCACCCACCCATACATCCCATCAGTTCCGAACACGAATCATTGGACTCGAAGCGTTCACTGTCCTTTCTCATCATAGATGGACAAGAGCTGCTGATTTTGTTCAGACATTTTGGCATTTCTTCAAAGAGCATTTCTTTTTCTGTTGTAATCGCAAGACTGCAGGAACCATCTGATTGCAGGAGGAGAAGTTCACAGGAGATGAACATAATGCCAAGGGCTGGACCATTCCCATTGTGAAGATAGATGAGCTAAGGTGGGGCTGTGTAACTAAGCACAGAGAAGGCTGAGTGAGAAACTGATTAACATGCACATATTATGTAGAGAATAGATAGGTATGACAGGAATAAGGCTTTTCTGGAAGGAATAATAACCACTGACATAGATTAAAAGCAGGAGAAAAGCGGTTTAGAGGAGATTTAGGAAGAACGCTTTCACCCATAGAGTGTTGTTCATCTGGAATTTCTTATTTGAACGTGTGGTAATGCTAAGTGTTCTGAGGACATTTCAGCAGTACGTAGTCGAACACTTAAGATCCAGAGCACACGTGGATAAGGACCAGATACTGGAAAGTGTGACGAGGTCAGACAGACGTGAGGTGGGTGTCCCGAACGAAATCGTTCTAAGGCAAACTTTTGTGGTGAAAACTGGGTGAGGTCGAGACTCCGTGATTTAATGGAAAGCGCGTTGAATTTCTAAGCCTTTCTTAAGACTGCCATTCAAAAGTTGTGGATGCAACTCTCATCAGAGTCGAATTTTAGTTTATGGTTTGAAAGGTGTTCAGACCAGACTCGGCTGCTCATCTGCAAAACCTATAACATTCATGCAGAAACCCAACTGTCTCGAAATGTAACATTTTCCTCACAGCGATGAATAACTTGGATGTCTATTTATGGTAGAGATCGATAAATATGTGTTAGCCACTTGGCAACACGATGATATGGATACGCCGGAAAAAGGCATAAAAGTGCTGTGTGAGCTATGATGCTACAGAATGGCGTGACGGGGCAGGAACGGTGTTAAGAATGGCCTACTTCTGCTCCTTTCTGCTTGAGTCTTTTCTAGCCCAGGTTTTTAAACAATCACAATGAGAACAATGTGATTCTACACCAATTAATATTTTCTGTCTCACCTCCACCTCGCTACCCTCCAAGCTAGAATAGATAGCTCCTGTTTCAGCTTTAGGTCAGACAGTGGAGGATTCTCACAAGTTCTCTGTCAGGCTGAAAATCCCTTCATGTAGGTTTCCAAGTGGACACATGGAGCAAGCGATTACATGGATGCTGGGGATTTAAGGACAGATTTCCCTCTTGCTGTTCTAGAATTCTGGCCAAGGTAATGAATGTGAATTTATGACATTTTGAAACTTACTCTGGATTCTTGCGACTTTACTAATTAAACTAAAATTCAATTTGACCTTGCATAACATGATTAATTTTTCACTATTTATTAAAACCTATGCCACGTGCCCTTGGATGTAGTAATGCAGAAGATTGTTGACGTTGTGTACAGTGTGGGTCATTGTGCCGTATGAATATTCCAAAGGATGCTGGTGAAGTACCAGTGAATCGAATTCTCTGACGAATTGAAACCGATAGAAGGAAAATCCCAGCATAGTAGCGACATAACGTTGCCTGTGATCAACGCAGGAAGCCACGGTAAACGAACACAGAATTCAATTATGCCTATTTTCACCACATTTTACTATTCATTTTCCTGAACCTGATGCTCCATAATCGATGATCCATCATCAGTATAACCTCCTCTGCGCTGTGTTTCATTTCAGATCTTCAGTAAAAAAGGAGTAATTGGTTTGAGGGGCCGAGTGGTAAGATTAGTAGCCGTTGGTCATCAGTACACGGCAGCTCCAGTGGTGCAATTCGTCAGTTTGATGTAATTGCACGACAGACTGGAAGTGCGTAATGTGCCAAAGTTGCACATTTGATTCACGCCAGGTGTTGGTTTTACTGATAGTGACCAGAGATGATTGCAACTTAAAGCTGAAGAACAGTTCAAACACCGAATATTACACCGCAATAAAGTTCATTTTGGCCCTAACGTTGCATCGACCTGTGATACCAATCTGACGAGTATTTTACCATCATAATCCGCAAGTTTATACAATGACCATTTCATTGCCCTGAAAGTTGTTGAGTCGACGAGTTTTGAAGGCAAGGCGTTCAACACCCTTTCTAATCACTGATAAAGGAACCTACCTCAGTATATATCACCCTCAATTTACATCGATGTACCCTTGTGCCAAAATTACCATTTGAAGAAAAATGCCTTCGTTGTCCACCTTATGGCAACCTCTGATCATCTCTATGTCTCTCTAAATTCACCCCTCAAACTTGTTGTCGCTATCAAAAACCGCCTCAAGTCCCTCAAACCTTCCTAGTAAGACCATCTCTCCATAGAAGGCAACATCTTAGAAAATGTCCTCTGCACCCTTTCCAATGCTTTCACATCCATCGTATAATGTGGCGACCAGAAATGCACAGAACTCTACGAGTGCGGCCACACCAGTTAATTTCTGGAGCTGCAGAGTGATAATTTCACTCTGAAACTGAATCACTCTCCCAGGAAAAACGAACACACCGTACTCCTTGCAAACAAACCTGTCAACGTGGGTGGTAACTTTCCGAGTTTTATATACATGGGCACCGAGATCGCTCTGCACATCTACACTTCCAAGAATATAACATTTAGCCAAGGACTCTTTACTCTTGTTGCTCCTTCCGAAGTAAATTATCTCACACTTTTCCACATTAAACTCCATTTGCCACCTCTGAGGTCAGTTCTGCAGATTATCCATGTCTATCTGAAACCGTCAGCAGATATTGGCACTATTGACAACATCGTCGATCTTAATGTCATCTGCAAACTTATGAATCCATCATTCCATGACCTAATCCAGGTCATTTATAAAAATGACAAACAACAGCGGACACAAAATGGAAGCTTGTAGTACACCATCAGTTACTAAACCGCAGGATTATCATTTCCTATGAACTGCCACACTCTGTCTTCTTTCAGCGAGCCAATTTCTGATCCAAACCGCTAAACCATCCTCAATCCCATGACTCTGTATTTCATGCAACAGCCGACAGTGCCTTACTGAAAACCATATCCACCACATCAACCACTTTACTCTCATCCACCTGTTTGTTCACCTTCTCAAAGACTTCAATAAGGTTTGTGAGGCACAACCTGCTATTCATAAAATCGTACTCACTATCCCGAATCAACTTCTTCCTTTTCGATGATCATAAATTATATCTCTCATAATTTGTTCCAAACGTTTAGCTGCAATAAAGCTAAGGTTCACTGTTCTATAATTACCAGCATTATCTCTACTCCACTTCGTGAAGAAGGGGACAATATTTGCTAAACTCGGGTCTTCTAACACTAATGACATAAACACTGACGAAATAAAGCTTATCGTCAAAAGTTCTGCAATCTCCTCCCACGATTCGCAGAGAATCCTCGGAATACATCCCATCAAGTCCAGGGTACAAACCTATTTTTAGACTTTCATGAATTGCTAACAACTCCACTTTATGAATGTCAATTTCGTTTATTCTAATATTTTGCATCTCAATACTCTCTTCGATAACATTGTCTTTTTCATTTTTGATATGATCAAAAATACATTCAGCGTCTCTGCTATCCTTGGACTCCCCTGACAACTTCGTACTTCTTTTCTTGACAGGCCATAATCAAATGCTAGACATTCTTTTATTCTTGAACTATCAATTGAAAGCTTCAGGATTGTTCCTGCCAGACAAAGACTTCTCATGCCTCCTGTTCGCTCGAAGTAGCTCTATCTTTAGGCCCTTCCTGGTTAGCTTTTAATTCCTAAGCGTCCTACCTCAGCCTTCATATCTCATGTTTACATACGCCTCCTTCTCCTTCTTCTCAACAGATTCATCTTCTTCAGCAAACCCAGATCCCTGTGTCGACCTCATATATCCTGCATGACGCATACATACTTACCAAGGACATGCAGTAGCTTTTACCTGAACAAGCTCCATATTTCAGGTGTTGAAGTTACTTTCCACATGAGGTGCATCGTAACTCTTGTCTCATCGCATCATAATGGCCTTTCTCCCCGCGATACCTCATGCTCTGCAATAAATACCTATACCTATCCATCACTAAATAAACAGAACCGAGTTGTGGTCACTATGAAAAAAGTGCTCACTTACCTCCAAAGAGAACAGCTGGCTGAGTTCATTACCTATAAGCAAATCCAATATATCTTTGCATCTTGTTGGCCTGTCTACATGCTGCGTCAGGAAACCCTCCTGCACACATTGGACAAAAACTGACCGATCCGAGGTGCTGAACCAATAACATTTCCAATCAATATTTGGAAAGTTAAAGCTCCCCATAACAACTACCCTGTCACTTTTGTTCCTATCCAGAATCATCTTTGCAATCTTTTCCTCCATAAATCTCGAACATTTTAGTGGTGATCTCTCCATTCCTGATTCTAATCTCAGTACATTCTACCTCAGCAGATTCAGTTGCGTCCTCATCAATATCCTTTTTGCTACCATAATACTGTCCTTGATGAATAATGCCACATCTTCCCCTCTGAAACGACGCTCCTGTTCTGACTAAAAAATCGAAACTGACGTACCAGGAACAATCATTCTCTTCAGTCCTCCGTTCATGTCTCTGAAATGGCCACAACATCGAAGTCCCAGGTAACAACCCATGACACCTACCTTATCCCAGATGCTTCTGGCGTTGAAGCAAACACACTTCAAGCCACCTTCATCCTTGCCAGTACACTCTTGTAAACCTGAAACGCTATTTATGACAAAACCACTCACAACCACCTGCAAACTGGAGCTACAATTCAGCTTCCCACTCCGTGGCTGAACTCGTTCAAACCCTCATGAAGAGCTTTGGCAAATTATCCCCTCAGGGTATTGGTACTCTTCTAGTTCAGGTGAAGACCATCCTGTTTGTAAAGGTTCATCGACTCCAGTATGAGCCCCAACTATCCAGGTATCGGAATCTCTCCCTCCCGCACCATCCTTCCAACAACATTTTTAAATGCTTTCTCCCTACACTTAACCTCACGACGACGTAGAATGGGCAACAAATCAGAGAGAACAACTCTGTTTAATCTAGATTTAAGATGTCACCCTCGATCCCTGAAATTCTGCCATACATTCACATCACTTTTATTACCGATGTTGGTGCATATGTGGACAATGTCTTGGGGTTGCCCACCCTCACCCTTAAGGATCCTGAAACCACGATGTGAGATATCATAGACCATGGGAGCTGGGAGACAACACACCAATCATGAGTCTGCCCGATATCCACAGAATCTCAATCTGTTCCCATCGACATGGAGTCCCATTAACAAATGCTCTCCTCCTCTCTCCCCCACCCTTCTGAGAAAAACGGCAAACTCTGTGCCAAAAGACCTATACCAATGGCTTTCCCCTCGGAAGTCATCCCACTCAAAAATAACAAATATGGTATGCATGTTCCTGAGGGGCACGGCCACAGCAGATGCCTGCACTGTCTGCCTGTTAGCGTTTCGGCTCCCGACTGTATCCCATCTATCTAGTTCTTGTACCTGAAGTGTTACTGCCTCCCTATAACTTCGCTTTATTCCACGCAGACTCCAAATGATCTGACATGAAGCTACAGTTCCGGAATGCAGTTGCTGAGGAGAATGAGTTGGGTGCACTTCTCGCAGATGTGGATATCTGGGACATTACTGAAGACCCTTACCTCTCACATTCTAAAGAAAGAAATTTCAAATGTCCGGCAATCCATTCCTAATATTGTCCACATATACACACTCACGTACATATATATGCGAACATATATACATGTATATAAAAATGTGTGTGCACTTGCATGAATGCATGTGTACATATATATTTAAAAGTTGCAAAAGGAAGTTGATTGAAACGGCATTTGTTTTTTAAAAAAATGTTTTGTGGAGTGTTCTGTCCTTGGGAAATACCTCAGTTACTTACAACTAGCAGAAATACTCCCTGAGTGAATATTCATCTCTCAATAGAGATACAGAGGTGACGTTTGAAGATGTTTACGTTTCTAATATCGTTGATCCTGTGCTGTGTTAAATTCTGGAAAGGACGTTTTATTTGGTTTATGTTACTTATTTTTTTGCAAACTCGCACAGGCCATTATAACAATCCAAAAATTATTAGGTTTATCTTATTGGCCAATGTTGTCGGCAAAACTGGAACCGAAATGATAAAGATGTTTGAAGTACTGCTTTAAAGATTATAGGATTCAAACAGGAACATTTTTCGAGTCTTATCACTGGAAATTTTGGGGGAGATGGGTGAGCAGCAAATGGTCTCACTCCCTTCTCTGTGATTGCAGCCAAATGTCCAAGGCAATAGATGAAAAAAATGGTTCATTCCATCGACAGGTCAGTTCCCAGTCACTATAGTATAATTTCGCTTAGATTGTCGCCATCGTATAAAGGGTTAGGTGAGTGGGGAGATCGGGATTCTGATGGTAAGATGAGACATTACGATAATTAATCCCACACTGTTGGCATCACTTTATATCATAAACCAATTATGCAGCGGACTGAGCTTACCGACTTCTCTTTAATGCTGAGCTAACAGAAACAGTTCTTTCACAATTTATGAAGTTCACGTAGAACAAGCTGCGAAACCTTTCTTCACAACCAGCACGTTCTACACTGAGTCATACTCAGTTGGAGGTGATATGTGGTATATTTCCAATTAACGTTAACCAATTAGAAATTGTGCACCTAACGCTTACCCGACCCGGCCGACCAGGCTCCATGTCTTGGTGAAATTCACTCACTGTGTTTCTGCACGCACTTTTACAAATACTTTAGAATCAGATTCTGACACATTTTTTCCTGAAAAATAATCATTTTCGATTTCAATTACTGTAGAAGGAACAAAAAAGTGCTCCAAACTCTTCCTTATCAATCATCTCTGGTTTTGAAGTTCGAAAGTCTAGTTATAGATCCATCTGAATGAAAGATTTTCCCTCATGTTTACTCTCAGCAAATTCACATCATCAGGGAAACTTCCATATGGACGCAACTCAGTTTTACCTGGTTTCACGTCACATGATCTATTCATCTGTTCTACCATCCCATGAAACCCCGCCTTGTCTTTTCTAATGGCGTTATGCCCCAGTACTTCGTTGGCTTCCTTTCCATTCTTTTTTGTTTCTCAGTTGACGCTGTCCATTTTTTCTAACGTCTTTTGATTCCAGTCATCGGCATCCATTTCTTTCATCATCTCTTTTATATCTCAGGGAAGTCCATCTTGAGAAAGAATGCTGTTCTGATGCAACACGTGAAAACCCGCTCGAATGGTGGAAACTGTCATTACCAGTATAGGGAAGATGGGAGTTAGTTCAGTTACAGGACAATCGGTTGGTTGTCACACAATGGATCAACCACTGACTGGGAAATGACTGTTTTTCTTCACTTTTCTCCCCTCTCTGAACATGTGCTAAAACAACACAGTAAGGTATCATAGAATGCCGACAGTTAAGAAACTGGCCATTTGATGCAACAAATTCACACCGATCCTCCAGGGATTAACCCCCACAGAACAATTCCTTACCCTATTACTCTTCATTTGTTCCTGAATAAGGCACCTTACTGACAGTCGACCCATTTGGATTCATACCATGTCTCAGGCTCTGTGAGGCAGCAGTGCTAACCAGTGAGCCACCTTGCGGCCCTGCAGCAATATTTCAAGGCACATGCGGAAGCGTGTAAAATACGTTTCCTGTCAAAGGTGCTCCGCTTTTGTTGTTGTCCTTATCAGGAGCAATAATCTTGATTCCCTGACCAGGCAATGAAACCAAACCACAGCGGCGATATTGCTGAATTGTAACCACTAGCTGACATCTAGGACTGCAGGTGCAATTGCATCTTCTCTTAACAGCATAGTGTTCTTTCCTGCGATGAGACGTTTCTTCCAAAATACTATTCGTGATACCGAGCTTTTACAGCACAGAATAATGCATTATATGTCAATCCCAGTCAATCAAACATCCATCCATTCTCATTTCCAGCTTCCAGTAGCCCGCAGCCTGACTTCTGAAGTGTTCATCTTAAAGAAATGTTGCCTGCAAAGGTTTAATCTCAAATGAAGAAGCGAATGAGACTGAAGTCAGATACCATTAAATTTGATCATGAGCTGCGGGAGAACTGAACCGCATTTTCAACCAAAGAGGGAAATATACAGACACATCTTGTGAGAATGACAAAGGCCTTAGGAGAGGCCAACATTCAGAAAATGAGGGATTGAACTGTTTGCCTCTTCTTTCTTCACTTCAGGCTTTAAAACCCGATTCTGTTTGCATAAGCAAAGGGGTAAACAGGCAGGCGACTGTCCTTCGAGGACTGGCACAGTCGTGAATAATTGGTACATGCTAATCGTTGAATTCTCTACCTGTTGAGGTAGCCTGGCTAGCCGTGCTCTTCCAGCCTCCTACCTGTTTCATTTGGATTCCAGTAGATTCCTGCCTCTACATAAGGAATGGAAGCATTCAGCCGCTTCTCTGTATGTTTTCCTTCCCCACTATTTCACCGTTACTTTACTGTTTCGACTGTATCACGTTGTTCTTCCGGCTAAACGAGAGCATTCTTGGCATCAGACGCTTGTCGTCCTTGTGTTCCTCGAAGTAGAAACACAGAGGGGGATTTCGAAAGTCAAGCAGATGAGGCCTGGTCCGTGGGGAAAATCACTTCACGATGTTCCCTCAGAAATAATTCCAAGCAGCATGGAAAATGCTTCTGTGAATGTTTGTTGCAACAGTTGTAAACAAATTCAGCAAGGCTCAAGCGAGATTCGAATACACAACCAATGGTTGATCAGACCTCTGAGCTATGGAGCCATCGGCAAGGAAAGCGTTTTGTTGACGAACAGAAAGTGATGAACTCTAGCACAGCAAATTCCGTCGTCCGAGGTTCGTGATGCAAGCTTCGTTTTCTGCTTTAAAATACAACTTGAAACCCATTTCTTTGATCACTTGTTTGATATAACACTTTGTCAGCTTCCCAATTTCTCATAATGTGACTGGGATCAAAATTTGTTTAAACTCCCTCCAAAGGAACAGCTTTGAAGTTTCCATTATGTGAAAGGCACGAAGTAGTATTGATAGCAATAAATTGCCCTTCATTTCAACAAAGATTACAGTTTTTCTTCTTCCGTTGTTGACTAATTCATTTCCTATAGCATTTTTGCGATTTACGTCGTGAAGAGATTACACAATTTATGACCTTGTTTGATGAAGTTGAGGTACCAAACGTGGAACAGTTCAAATCGAACATACTCCGGAGATTGGAATTCCAGGCTATGCAGGTATCTAAGAGTGCGTTTTAAAACAAAATCTTGGGTGCCGTGTTCACTGGCTGGGTTGGCATTTATTGAACAACACTAATTGCTCTTGAGTGGGCTGGAGGATATGACAGTGATAGACAGAGCGAAGACAGTCAAGAGATTTGCAGAAATGATAAAAACGTTGGTATTTAGCTGCCCGGTAATGGGTGAACAGCCCTTGTTGTTAATACTCCCACGCGCAGTACAGTTGTTGAAAGATCTCAGGACTACATCTTTGGATGAATAACCCGCAATCCTTTCCCTTCCAGCATGTGGGAGCCCGTGTGGAAAGATAAAGCTGCGAAGGCCGCAGTGCACGTTTGGGAAAATGTGCGGTAGCACGAACGCAAGATGTACTCTGGGTGGAGGATTTCAATGTCCACCTTCAAGAGTATCTCAGCTACAGCAATACTGATCGGGCGGGCCGGGTCCTAAAGGATATAACTGCTAGACTGGTACTGTAGCAGATGGTGAAGGGACCAACAAGAGGGAAATACATATTGACCACAGACTTACTAATCTGCCAGTTGCAGAAGTATCTGTTCATGACAGTATCGATAAGAGTGGCCACAACATAGTCATTGTGGAGACAAAGTCACACTTGCACATTGAGAATATCCTCCACCAATTTGGGTGGAAGTATCACGGTGCTAAATAGGACAGACCTCGAACAGATCTAGCAGCTCAAGTCTGGGTGTCCATAAGGTGCTATGGTTCATCTATAGGAGAAGAAGCGTACACGCCCACAACCTCATGGCCTGGCATATCCCCCTCACAACAATTACCATCAATCCAGAGGATCATCATTGATTCAATGGACTGTGCAGGAGGGAGGAGTAGCACCAGGCAAAACTGCAAATGAGGTGTCAGCCTGTTGAAGCCACCAAACAGGACAACATGTGCGCCAAACAGCAGAAGCAGTAAGTGATAGACAGAACTAAGTGATCCCACAAGCAAAGGATCAGATCTAAGTTCTGCAGTCCTCCCACATCTAGTCGAGAAACGTTGGGGACAATTAAACAATTCACTGGAGGAAGAGATTCCACAAATAACCCCTTCCTCCATGATGGAAGAGCCCAGCACTTCAGTGTATAAGATAAGGCTGATGCATTCGCAACAATCTTCAGTCAGAAATGCTGAGTGGTTGATCCCTTTCAGCCCCCCTCCAGTGGTCCTCAGCAATTCAGTTACCAGTCATCAACAATTCGATTCAGTCCACGCGATATACAGCAAGGATTGGAGATACTGGATACTCCAAAGAGTCCATGCTCTGACAACATTCTGGCAATAGTACTGAAAACTTGTGCTCCATAACTTATCACTCCCCAAGCCAATTTTTTTCAATACATTTACAACAATGGCTATCCCCGACTATGTGGAAAATTACCCTAACTATCTCCTGTTTATAAAAAGCAAATGTATTTCCAAGTCAGGATGGTGAATGGCTTGGAGGGGAACGTAAAGATGATAGTATTCCCACTCTGTCAGTCTACTCTCGATCATCAGTAAAGTGGTGGAAGGTCAAAGTGCTTTTAAGCAGCACGTGCTCAGCAATACCCTGTTCAATGAAGCCCAGTTAGGGCTCCACCAGGGCCACTCAGCTCCTGACCTCATTACTGTGGTTCAAACATGTACAAAAGAGCTGAATTCCAGAGCTGGGGTGAGAGCTACAGCCCTTTAAAACGAGGCTGCCTTCGACCAAGTGCGGCATTAAGGGGCATTAGCAAAACTACAATCAATGGGTATCAGAGGCAAACTCCCCGCTGGTTAGAATCATAGCTTACACGTAGGAGCATGGTCATGGTTGATGAAGGTCAGTCAACTCAGCTCCAAGTCTGGAGGAGTCCCTCGAGCAGTGGCCGAAAACTTCTTCAGGGCTACTCCGTCAATGACCTTCCCTCCATTTTAAGGCCAGCAGTGGGGATGTTCGCCAATGTTTGTACAATGTTCTACAACGTTTGTGGCTCCTCAGATACTGAAACAGTCCATGTTGAAATGCGATAAGATCTGGACAGTATCCAGGCTAACATGTGGCAAGTAATATTCAGGCCACAAATGCCAGACCGTGACCATCACCAATAAAATTCAACGTAACCTGCCCGTTGGCATTCAATGGTGTTACTATCACAGAATCTCCCAGTATCAAAGTCCTGGTGGGTAATCATTTCTCAGAAACTCACTGGTCTCGCCACATAAACACAGTAACTACAAGAGCAGGTCAGAAGCTCGGAATACTGCGGCGAGTAACTCACATCCTGACTTCCAAACGTCTGTCCATCATCTACAATGCATAAGTCAGAAGTGTGGTAGAAAGCTCTCAATTTGCCTGGATGAGTGCAGCCCCAACAACACTCAAGAAGCTTTATACCATCCAGGACAAAGCAGCCAGTTTGACTGTCCCTTCACCCACAATGCTCCACCATCAATGCTCAGCAGCAGCAGCAGTGTTTTACTATCTACATGCTGCAATGAAATGATTCACCGAAGATCCTCAGAGACCATCTTCCCAACTCACGACCACATCTATCTAGAAGGACATGGTCTGCAGATGTATGGGAATATCATTACATTCAGGTTCCCCTCCAAGCCATTCACCATCCTGACTTGGAAATATATCACTGCTCCTTCACAGTCACTGGGTCAGAATCCTGGGATTCCCTCCCTAATGGCATTGGAGGTCAACCACAGCAGGTGGACTGCAGCGGTTCAATAAGGCAGCTCACCACCACATTCTCAAGGGCAACTAGGGACAGGAAATAAATGCTGGCCCAGCCAGTGACACCCAGATTCACGAAATAAATAAATAGAAATTAACAGAGGAAGGTTGCTTAGGTGTGGCAGGGATCGGTGCTTGGGGCCCAGCTGTTGACAATGCCCTTTAAACATTTGATCGCTGGAGTGAGATACACTATATCCCAACCTGCTGACAGCACTAACGGATGTGGGATTGTGAGTGGGTGAGGAGGATGTAAAAAAAAACAATATTGCAGGACAAAAATCAGTTAAGAAGATAAATGGTGTGCTGACCTTCATTTCAGGAGGACTTGAGTCCAGGGGAAAGGGTGTCTTACTGCAGCTGTGCATGGCCTTGGTTAGACATCATCTCAAACATTGTGCAGCATTATGTATAGTTTTGATCTCCGTACCTAATAAAGGACAACCCTGACATTGAGGGAGAGCAGTGAAGGATGACCAGACTGACCTCTGGGACGACAGGCGTGTTGTGGGAGCAGAGATTGGGGAGACTTGGCCTGTATTCCAAGGGGTTTAGGAAAATGAATGGGGATGACAGTGAAATATACAAAAATCTGACAGGTTGAGACAGATTGGAAGCAGGGATGATAATTCCCCTGGCTGGGACGTCTAAAACCAGGGGCCACAGTATTAGGTACAGGCAGGTCACTCTGCATTGAGATGAGAATAAATGTCTGCACTCACAGACCAGTGAACCTGGGAGTTCGCTTGCACCTGGAAACCGAGACACTGATTATAAATATGGATTTCGAGACAGTAAAGGGATGGTGGGAGAGCAGGAGTACGGTTTGGAAATGAAGGGCCAAGCATTATTGCGTTGAATTGGTCAGCAAACCCGATGGACCAAACGTGCGACTGCACCACCTATTTTATAGCTTCCCCAGGTTACTCACAGTAACGGATATGTATATCATGTGGGGTAAGTGCATTGAGGAGAGTTTTTCCATGAGCTAGAATGGGGGAGGCTCAATGTGTTGTATGACCTACTCCTTTCCCGCTGTTTCTGTGCAGTCTGTGGGAAAGCTCTGTAAATGCTGTCACAAGCTCTCAGATGTTAGGAAGGAGGTTTCTGCAGGGTTGACAGGACTGTGTTCCCATTCCCTTTTCCGACACTGTTGCTGAGGCCGGGTGTTCTGTCCGGTTTCATCCTTTCAGACCTCGGAGTAGTTTGATACAAATGAGTGCTTTGCTTGTCCGTTTCAGAGACCATTGAAATGTTTAGCACATGTCAGGGTCTTTGGAGTCAGTTTTAGGTCAGCCCAGGAAATCACGGGAGATTCATTTCCTAAAACTACATTGGAGAAGGAAATTCTGTTTACAATCGATATTGGCTTCAAGGTCACTGTTACTGACCCCAGATTTTAGATCTCGATATTTTATTAATATTTTTAACTTCCACCCGCTGCCAGAGCATTAGCCTGGTCTGGATTAGTAATCCAGTGACGTTTCCACAACAGCACCATCTCCACATGGGGACCGATTGGAAACCACACTGAGCAGGTTGTTTCTGTGCTGCTTGACATCTCTGTCAAAAAGAACTCCCACCAATTTGACTGTCGTGATGGGACTGTGGGGGTTATAATTGGTCAGATTGTAATTATTCCCGTTTTAGGGGACTGGACATAGCTGAGTAATTATCCACATTGCCAGGGAGATGTTAGAGTTGGAGTTGGACTGAAACAGCTTCCCCAGGGACACGGCTTGTTGTGTAGCACAAGTCTTCAGTCCTGTTGCAGGAATGGGGTCAGGACCCATTGCCTTCGTCGTATCTATTGTGTTCAGCTGTTTCCTCCTCTCACATGCAGCAAATTGAATTAATTGAAGACTGACATCTGTGATTCTGTGGGCATCATGATGAGGGTGAGGTGTATCATCGACTCAATACTTCTGGCAGACGATGGTGCAGATGAAACATCCTTCTCTTTTACACTGATGCACAGGTCTGTTCCATTATTTAGGATGGGAATGTTTGTGGAGCCCTCTCCTCCAGTCATTTGTTTAATTGTCCATTATCATTTATGATTGAATGTGGCAGGACTGCAGGGCTTCGTTCAGATCTGTTGGTCAAGTACGGAACCTTTAATGAGTTAGCATCAGGTTAAGGTTCATGTGATTCTGACCCTGACATGGTCACCCACACTCGTCACTGATCCATAGATGGTGTTGATGGTAAAGACAGACTGAGGTGTCATCCCTGGCAAAAAGTTACAGGTTGTGGTTGAATGCATGTCTGCTTCTCCTGCTGCTGTGGTCTACAGCACTACATGAAGACGCAGTTTCGAGCTGCAATACCTGCAATGCAATTCTGCTGTCTGTTCCCCAATTCATTTAACTGATCTTAATGCAAATGTTTAATTCACCTGAATCTTTTTCCTTGCGAATTGCCATCTTCTGTGTTTAAAGTGAATGTTTTTCCTCTGTTTCTCTCCCTGACCATGATTAAGACCTCTGCAGTGTCAGTGATGCCCGCCTATGTAGTTTCAGAGCCAATGAATTCTCTGGATTCCCAATCATTTTCACCACATTGTATGTTTTCTCTTTTGGTTTGATGCCTTATCACTCATGGCTGCCTTGTTCTCCCATGAATATGTTTCACCTTCTTGGGGTTGCATTTCTGGTATTATCTTCCGAATTATCCCCACAAACTTCTGCTATTGCGGCTCCATGGTCTTTCCTGTTCAGCTTCCCTTCCAATTAACTCTGGCCAGCTCCTCCCGCATGTCTTTGTAGTTACATTGCTTAATTATAACCACATTACATCTTGAAGAAAGCATTGCGTATGAACTGAAAGAAGGAGTTTTGCGAGATGGGCCACGAAGAATGACTGGTGGATTTCTTCACTAGGTACAAATGGAGAACGAGAGAGTGAGAGGATATCGATATCGAGATGTGGAAAATGACAAAACTATTTAATCGAAAGAAGTAGATATACTTCTCTCAATATTTTGGCAAATCCTGTCTGCCGTGGCCCTTTGTACATTGCACGTACAAAAGAGCAATATGTTTAAATGCTGGGTCTGATGCCATAACTTTTCTCTCCAACAATATGACAGACACTAGCTTTGGAAAGAACCCAGCAGGCCAACATATTGAAGTACAGGTAGAAAGGGGATTTACTGAAATACGTTGGGAAACCAGAAACAAGAATTTATAACACACACCCTGATAAGAATGAGAGACTAGAGTTGGGAATCCCAGAAAAGGGGGAACGTTGAGAGAAAGGGAAGGTATCACTTCAGAGGAAGATCAAATAATGTTTTAATGCTTTATAAATGTTATACATCGTGTGCATCATTTTTCGTTAACTGTGTCTCCGCTGTTCATTCAGAATGTGTTGTACACATATGAACCATCTTCCTTGTCTGAACATATACTGATTGAACAGAGTTTATAAAATCATTTTTCCTCCATTTCAAACTGTTTTGTTGTCGTGCTAGCAGGATATATGAACACCAACTGGCTACCAAAAGACATGACCCACTGTCACTAGTTTCCATACATACAGAAAAAGAAGGACACCACGATGACTGTGACAACACACACTTCCTCGGACAAAGCCACGCACGAAAGTTCTTCGAAGCATGACATTCTAGCCAGAAGTACATCAATAAACACATCAATTTAGAACCCATCTACCTTCCCTTGAACAGAAAACTGGAAATGACATCATGCAACTTAAGAAACCAAAACCTAGAAATAGAAAGAAACGACATACCACCAGTGCATCACCAGAGACTCTCAGTGATGATGTTACCCAGTCATGGTGATGAAACATCTGAAAACAAACCTTCAAGCTCAGCGAGTTAACATACATACTTATTAATTGTTTTTTTTCTCTTAATTGTGGAATTTGCGACTACTTTGTCACTCAGGTTTTAACAGATAACGAGGTGAGGTGAGCTTTTCTGGAAGTGAGGTTTTAATTGACAAAGGGGTTCAACATCGACATCATAACAGTTTGAGGGCTTGTCGTATGGGATTTAGACAGACTTGAACAGATTCGAGGTACAAAAGGTCGCAGCAGATTCCATCATTGGCAGTTAGTGACCTAGACCTTCAAATAAAACAGGTGAGAAGATTCATTTAATTTTGTTTCCTTGTGGTTGGTTAATTTAAAGGAAATGGCTTTTAATATTACTAAAAAGGTTCTGAGGTTTGAAGATGGTACCCAAATTTGCCAAGAAAGTGTAGTAAGACAAAGGAAGGGCATACTTTTAGAATGAGCATTTAGATTAGAATTGGGTTTCACCAGGGACAAAAGGAAAGCTGTCATCATAATGGAACTGGTCAAGCACTTTGGTCTATCAGAGAAGCAGGCAACTGCAGTCGAGTTAGAAAAAACTTAAATTGCAAATATGACAACTGCAGTTAGAAGATAAAGAGAGAACTGAAAGAGAGAGAAGATAGAGAAAGAGAAAGAGAGGAAAAAGGAAGCGAGGGAGATTTTGAAATTCACAAGTTTGGAATTAGATAAAAAGTTAAATTAGCAGAATGAAGATGAAGGGAGAATGTAGGGATGTATACAACTGTGTTAATACATTGCCATATTTCAGTGCTAAAAATGCCAAAACCGTTTTTATTTCATTTGCGAAATTGGCTCAGCAGATGGCATGTCCAGTGAACCTGTGGGTAATGCTAGTTCAGACTAAGATGGTGGGTACAGCTTGAGAGGTATGTGCAGTGCTGTCACATGAGGGAGCAAGAGATTATCCAAATGTCAAACAGGCTATGTTGAGTGCTTATGAATTGGTACTAGAAGAATATAGACTGCGGTTCAGAAATATAGAGTCGGAACCAGGTCAGACTTATATTGAGTTTGAAAGAATTAAACACAGTCATTTTGGGAGATGGGTGCAGGCCTTAAAACTGGATAAGACCTGTGAGGCTCTAAGGGAGATTAATCTGCTGGAGGAGTTTAAAGACTCACTTCCAGAGATGGTAAGAATTCAAGTGAATGAATAGGAAGTTCAAGAAGTGAGAAGCGTGGCAGAAATGGCAGGTAAATATGCATTGCTGCATGAGATGAAATTTAGCTTCTGGGAGGATTTTCATCCTGTGAGGGATAGAAATTGGGCGAAGGGGAGATCCTAAATTACAAAACATAGAGTAAAGCACACTGGCAATAGTTTACCGCAGGCGAAAAAGAAGCCCAAGGGGGTTGAAAGCTGGTGAAAGGCCTCAGGTGTTCTCACAAAAAAGAGCGGAACACATAAAAGTACAGTGTTAGTGGTTTAAGAAGGGCACTTGGAAAAGGTGTTTTCACTGCAGTAAGCTGGGGCACACAGTGATGGGCATTGAAGGAAGGCACTTTGGGAAAAGATGTGGTAAAAGAGTTTAAGCCAGTGGTATTCGTGAACCTGGTAAAGGAGACCCCAAGTAGAGCCGAGGAGCTGCAGGGTAGTGTATGGCCTAGACAGGGGCTGTGTATGGAGTTGGTGCCTGATCTCTATAAAGAATTCGCCTCTGTAGATAAACCTTACTAAGGAGAAATGGGATGTGGGGGGAGGACAAGAAGTTATAATTTTGCAAGATGCGGGATCTGTTAAGTTTCTAATAGTTGACAAGTGAGGAGCCGGAAAGGCACAACAGATCAGGCAGCATCCGAAGAGCAGGACAATCGATGTATCAGGCATAAACCCATCATCAGGAATGTGGCGGGGGGAACAAGGGGGCTGAAAGGTAAATACGAGGGTAGGAGCTGGGCTGGCAGGAGGGTCACTGGGAGGGCGATAGGAAGATGTAGGTGGGAGTATAATGGTTATGTCAGAGAGGAGGGTGGAGTGGATAGGTGGGAAGGAAGATGGACAGTTAGGGCAGTTCAAGAGGGCAGTGCGAATTTGAATGGTTGGATCTGGAATGAGGTTGGGGTAGGGGCAATTTGGAAATTGGTGAAATCAACGTTGATGCTGTATAGTTTGACGGTTTCAGCTGTCCTACCACCTATCCACTTCACCCTCCCCTCCGACCTTTCACCATCAGACCCCGCCTACATCTACCTATCGCCTTCCAAACTACCTTCCACCCAGCTCCACCCCCACCCTCCTATTTAATTCTCAGCCCCTTCCCCATCCATTACCTCCCACTTTCCTGATGAAGGACTTATGCCTGAAACGAGTCCTTGATAAGGAGGTTGAGTGAAGTGATTATGCCACAGTTGAAGAGGGTGAAGACATGACTGCCAAGTTCAGTGTGCTACGTGCTTGATGTGCGAGGTCAACGACTCTGGTCTGTCTGGCTCGTTTAAGTGTGGAAAGTGTGTTCACGTTCAGCTACTGACAGAGCATATTGCAGCACTGATGAAAGAACTCGAGAACCATTAGCTCATCCGAGAGAACGAGATCTTTCTGGACAAGACCTTCAGCGAGGTTATTACACCGACCATACCAGAAAAGAGCAGAAGAGAGCAGACGATGAGGAAGGCGGGGAGGAGACCCCGGGGTGTAAGAGACCCCGGGGGAAGTACCTGTCGGGAACAAGTTGAATCTTTTGGAAACAGTAGAGACAGATGATACTGCCAGTCCGTGAGGCGGCCAGGTCCGTCAATTAAAAGTTGGCGTGGAGGCAGAGCGGAAGAGTTGGACATCACACAGAGCCGTGGTAAAAGGGGACTCTATAGTGAGAGGAACTGACCGGAATTTTTATAGTAGCAGACGGGACTTAAGGATGGCGTGTTGCCTTCCTGGTGCCAAGGTTAAAGACATCACAGACAGAGTGCAGGAAATCCTCAAGGACGAAGGTGAAGAGCCAGAGGTGGTGGTACATGTCGGCACAAATGATGTCGGGAAGAAGAGGAGGAACATACTACAGCGGGACTTCAGAGAACTAGGAAGAAGGCTGAAAAGCAGGACGTCCAAGGTGGTTATCTCCGGTTTGCTTCCAGTTCCTCGGGCTGGTGTGGCCAGAAACAGGGAGATAATGGACTTGAACGTGTGGCTGGGGAACTGGTGCAGGAAGCAAGGATTTAAATTCTTGGCTCACTGGGGTATGTTTTGTGGTAAGCATAAATTCTACAAGAGAGACTGTTTGCTCCTTAATAGGATAGGGACGAGTATTCTGGCAGGCAGGTTTTTTACTGCAACACCGCTACATTTAAACTAAGAAGCGGGGGGGGGGGGAGGGAACAAACTGGATGTTTAAGAAGGAAACTGAAGGGAAAATTAGAATAAGGGAATTCAAGGAAGACAACTGTACAATGAGGCAGAAAACTCAGAAAGGGATCATGTTGTAAGGTTGAGTGAAATAGGGGTTGATGGGAAGGGTGAGGGCAGTAACAAATTAAAAATACTATACATGAATGCACGAAGCATTAGAAATAAGATGGATGAGCTTGAGGTTCTTTTGGAAATTGGCAGATACGATATTGTGGGGATAACTGAGACGTGGCTTCAAGTGGACAGAGCCTGGGAAATGAATACTCAAGGCTACACGTGCTATCGTAAGGACAGACTGATGGGAAGAGGGGGTAGGGTGGCCTTGTTGGTAAGGGAGGATATTCAGTCCCTTACGCGGGGGGACCAAGAATCAGGGGATGTAGAGTCAGTGTGGATAGAGCTGAGAAATTCTAAGGATAAAAAGACTCTCTTTGTAGTTATCTACAGGCCCCCAAACAGTAGTCTGGATGTCCGATGTAAGTTGAATCAGGAGCTGATATTGGCCTGTCACAAACATGTTACTCCAGTTGTTATGGGGGATTTCAACATGCAAGTAGACTGGGAGAATCAGGATGGTATTGGACCTCAAGAAAGGGACTTTGTGGAGTGCCTCCGAGATGGATTCTTAGATAAGCTGGTGCTGGAGCCGACCAGGGAGAAGGCAATTCTGGATCTGGGATTGTGCAACGAACCAGAATTGATCAGGGACCTCGAAGTGAAGGAGCCATTGGGAAGTAGTGACCACAATACAATAAGCTTCAATCTGCAATTTGAGAGGGAGAGGGTACAATTGGATATGACAATATTTCTGTTGACTAAAGGGAAATATGGAGCTATGAAGGAGGAGCTGGCCAAAGTTCAATGGTGGAATACCTTAGCAGGGATGACAGTGGAGCAACAATGGCGGATATTTCTGTGTATAATGCAGAAGATTCAGGATCAGTTCATTCCAAAAGGAAGAAAGATCCTAGGAGGAGGCATGGGTGGCCATGGCTGACGAGGGAAGTTAAGAAACATATAAAGGTAAAAGAGAAAAAGTATAACATAGCAAAGATAAGTGGGAAAACGGAGGAGTGGGAAGCGTTTAAAGAACAACAGAGGATTGCTAAGAAGGAAATACGCAGAGACAAAATGATGTACGAAGCTAAACTGGCCAAAAATACAAAGGAGGGTGGTAAAAGCTTTTTCAGGATTGTGAATGGCAAAAAAAAATGGCTACGACTAAAATTAGGCCCTTGAAGAGAGAAACAGGTGGATATATTACAGGGAACAAAGAAATGGCAGAAGAATTGAATTAGTACTTCCGGACTGTGTTCACTGGGGAGGACACAAGCAATCTCCCTGGGGTAGCAGTGGCTGAAGGACCTGAACGTAATCGAATTTATATTTGCCAGAAATTGGTGTTGGAGAGACTGTTAGGTCTGAAGTTTGACAAGTCGCCGGGGCCTGGTGGTCTACATCCCAGGGTACTGAAGGAGGTGGCTCGAGAAATCGTGGATGCGCTGGTGATTATTTACCAAAGTTTGATAGATTTGGGACCATTTCTGCGGATTGGAGGGTGGCTAATGTTGTATCACTTTTTAAGAAAGGTGGGAGAGAGAAAGCAGGACATTATAGACCAGTTAGTCTGACCTCAGTGGTGGGAAAGATGCTGGAGTCTATAATTAAGGATGAAATTGCGACACATCTGGATAGTAGTACCAGGATAGGTCACAGTCAGCATGGATTTATGAAAGGGAAATCATGCTTGACTAATCTTCTGGAACTCTTTGAGGATGTAACTCAGAAGATGGATGAGGGAGATCCAGTAGATGTAGTGTACCTGGACTTTCAGAAAGCTTTTGATAAAGTCCCACATATGAGGTTAGTGAGCAAAATTAGGCCACATGGTATTGGGCGCAAAGTGCTGACTCGGACTGAAAATTGGTTGGCTGATAGGAAACAAAGAGTAGTGATAAATGGCTCCATTTCGGAATGTCAGGCAGTGACCAGTGGGGTACCGCAGGGATCAGTGATGGGACTGCAGCTTTTTACAATATATGTTAATGATATAGAAGATGGTATTAGTAATAACATTAGCAAATTTGCTGATGATATTAAGCTGAGTGGCAGGATGAAATGAGAGGAGGATATCAGATTACAGGGTGACCTGGACAGGTTAGTTGAGTGGTCAGATGCATGGCAAATGCAGTTTAATGTGGATAAATGCATGGTTATCCACTTTGGTGGCAAGAACAGGAAGGCAGATTGCTACCTAAATGAAAGCAATTTAGTTAAAGGGGCTGTACAAAGAGATCTGGGTGTTCTTGTACACCAGTCAATGAAGGCAAGCATGCAGGTACAGCAGGTCGTGAAGAAGGCCTTCATAAGAAGAGGAATTGAGTATAGAAACAAAGAGGTTTTTCTGCAGCTGTACAGGGCCCTGGTGAGACCACACTTGGAGTATTGTGTGCGGTTCTGATCTCCAAATTTGACGAAACACATTCTGCTATTGAGGGAGTGCAACGTAAGTTCTCGAGGTCAATTCCTGGAATGGCGGGACTATCTTACGCTGAAAGACTGGAGCAAATGGGCTTGTATACCCTTGAGTTTGGAAGACTGAGAGGGGATCTGATTGAGACATATCAGATTATTAAAGGATTGGACAGTCTGGAGACAGGAAACATGTTTCTGCTGATGGGTGAGTGCCGAACCAGAGGACACAGTTTAAAAATACGGGGTAGATCATTTAGGACAGAGATGAGGAGAAACGTCTTCACCCAGAAAATGGTGGCTGTGTGGAATGCTCTGCCCCAGAGGGCAGCGGAGGCCCAGTCTCTGGATTCATATAAGAAAGTGTTGGATAAAGCTCTCAAGGATAATGGAATCAAGGGTTATGGAGATAAGGCAGGAAGAGGATACTGATTAAGGATGATTAGCCATGAACATATTGAATGGTGGTGCAGGCTCAAAGGGCAGAATGGTCTACTCCTGCACCTATTGTCTATTGTCTATAACGTCAACTTTCCTGCCCCTCGGATGCTGCCGACCTGCTGTGCTTTTCCAGCCCCACACTTTCCAACTCTGATCTCCAGCATCTGTTGTCCTCACTTTCCCTCAGCCTCAGATGGAAGTATCTTCACTCTTTCTGACATATTCCTCAACAGCGTGATAATTTGTGGAATGGGGACAGAAATTAAGCATTCCCTTGTGTAACATCAGGTTGGAGTGCCAAATCAAGATTGGGGAAGTAACAGTGAGAGTGAGTGATAGAGGGTCATTTCCAGGAATACAGTTTGTTTTTGCGAATGATTTAGCAGGATCCAAGGTGGGAATGGCACCCCTTGTGGTGGAGAAACCAAAGTAAGACCAGATAACAAGGGAATTAAAATAAAAATACCCAGGGATTTTTCCAGACTGTGTAGTAACAAGATCCCACTGTCGTAGGTTACAACAGGAAAGAAAACCGAAGGAAAACTCCAAAGGAGTTGATGCACGGAAGACTCAGGCTAAAGCATTTCTAGTGGCTGGAATGAACAAGGACATGGGTAATTTGTGTTGTACATGTCATACATTCCAAATGGTAGGTAGGTCACAGGCAGTAATAAAACCAGCACCGTTGTTGCCAATTCCTGTATTCAACGAACCTTTGTTATGGGTTATGATTAATTGCGTAGTTCCCCTTTCCAAATTAAAGTGGAAACCAATATCTGCTGATCATAATGGATGTGTCTACCCGATTTCCATGGATAATTCCATTATGGAGTTTAAAGGCAAAAAGGGAGGTGGAGGAGTTGGTAGCTTTCTTTACTCGCTGTGTGCTATGCAGTGTGATTCAGTCAGACCAAGGGTTTCAGTTTACCGCGCAGCTGTTTAAGGACGTCACGGATAGCTTCAGCATGCAGCAGTTTAAATCAAGTGCATTGCATCCCAAATCCCAGGGAGTCTTGGAAAGTTAGCATCAGATGCTGAAGACAATATAAACATCGTACTGTCAGAATTACCCGAATGATTGGAATAAAGGCGCCTCATTATATTCTTTGCGTTGAGAATTGCCCCAAATAAATCTACTCAGTTTACTTCCTTTGAGTTAATATTCGTACATGAAGTGAGAGGTCCTTTGAAATTAATTAAATATAAATTGACAGGACCGAAGTCGGAGATCTCACACTTGGATTATATATCTACAATGAGGGAGAAATTAGATGGAGTAAGTGAGTTAGCTAAACAGCACCTGAAGAGGACACAGCACGGAATGAAGCAGGTGGCAGATAAAAACTCTGAATCACTGATGATTTCCCGTGGGGATGACGTGTTAGAATTGCCACCAGTGGTAGGAAATCCCTTCAAAGCCAGGTTTAGTATTCCCTTTCAAATAAAAAAAAATTAAGTCAATTCAACTATCTGCTAAAGATACCGGATATGACAAAAAAAGTTAGAGTACGTCATGTGAATGAATAATGCACCACCACATTTAAGACTCAGGAATGGAGTTGCGGCCAGATGAACAAATTGTGCAGTTTTTGGTTTTGATGTGGTGATCTTTAGCAAGTGATTGAAAGCTCACATGTTACAGTTGGCTGAGCATGTTGAACGATTAAAAGAAGCAAACTTGATAATAAACTTAAAAGAAAACAGAATTCGCGAAGACAGTGGTGACGGTCTTGGGACATTACATTAGGCATGGAAGGTTGACCCCATGGAACACAAAGACGAAGGGCTTTGAGGAATTTCCACGACCATCCTCGAAGAAAGAGGTGGTTCGATTTTTGGAACTGCGTGGATTCTATTGAATGTTTGTTCAAAACTTCAACAGCGTATTGGCACCACTGATGGACTTAGGAAAGAAGGAAACAGAATTGTGGTGGACAGAACAATGCCAGGAGGCATTTGAGAATTTTAAAGCAGGATTAATCATCACACCAGCTTTAGCTGCACCAAATATTTTGAAACCCTTTGAAAATATTGTTTGCTGCTCGGGGTATAGTGGTCGAAGATGTATTGATACAGAAAGATAATGATGGAATTGAATGACCAAAAGGCTACTTGTTGAAAAAACTCAAAGCCACCAGAAAAAAATGCAAAATATCCATTATTGAAAAAGAATGATTAAGTTTAGCACTGGACTGACAATATTTTAATGTTTATATGACAAAGGAATAGTCGGAGATGGTTGTGGAGAACGACATACCTCTCGCATTTTTTGGAATATTTAAAGACCAGAATATGAGACTATTTCACTGGAGTCTTATCTTACCAACTTTAACCTTACAAAACGTACATGCTGTAGGTCCTAAAATGTGATAGCAGATGCGTTATCGCGGATTTAAAGGAAAATGTTTAGATAAAATTTGACTTATTGCAGTGTTATATATATGTGTGCAGAATTAATATGTATGGTATAGCTGAGATTAATACTTTTGTATTTCATAATAATGGGATTAAGACTTAGAGGAAAAGAAATGAAGCCATCTTTTCATTCTGCCATTTCATGTTTTTTTTTGAAGTGGGGAGGTGTTCTGAAGCCGAAATCATGTCCGGTCATTTAAAGACAGAATGGTTTTTGCTGAATAGAAAGTACAGCCACAGATGCCAGCTAAAGGTCACACTGTTCCACATGTAACAATTAATTGGGAAATGGAAACCTGAGATTTGTTTGCTGTTTTGACAACAATTCAAATACAACCAAACAGTTTAAATAATGCTCAGGATACCAGAAGCCAACAGAATGTGAATATTATTGTTTGGACACCTGGAAAGCAATCAAATAATGAGAATTATTGTATCATGGGGAGTATATAAACCCAGCATTTTGAACACTAGGGAAAGAGCCACTGCCATCCAACAGCAGAGTAACTGCTGTAGAGCAGGAGTGCTAACTGGCCATCTCAAACACTCTCTATCATGTCAAACCTACTTGCAATTAAAAAAAAGACCCAAGAGATCAGCAGCTGAAAGAGTGAACACAGCGGGGAAGATAGAGAATGTGTGGTTGTAATGTTTCATATGTGGGTTGTTGGAACAGCATATTTTTACAGAGTCGGAGTTAGATAGTAAGTAGCTAAGACAAGGGGGGCTTGGATTCGTGAATAGTTGTTGTTTAGTGTTCACTATTAAAGTTAAGAAATTAACTTGCTAATTTTTGTTTAAATAGTGGAATGTAGGAGATTTGTGTCACTCATATGTTAACAGATTAACAAGGTGAGGCGAGTTTTCTGGGTGTTTGGTTTTAATTAACAGAGGGGTTTGACTCCACCTTGTAAATGTCCATTCACACTAACCCCAGTTCCCTGCAGTTGGCCAATATCTTCCCGGTCCTTTCCGATCCACATATTTATACAAATGCTATTGAAATGCTGTTAATGTACCCCCTCAGAAACATCTGCTGGCAGCTCATCCACGTACCAGTCCTCTGTGTAAAAAAGTGGCCCCTCAGGTTCCCTTTTCTTCCTTCCCCTTTAACCTTCAACTGATCCCCTCTCATCCACGATTTTCTAAACCTCGGGAAAGACTGAGAGCATTCACCCTATCCATATCCCTCATGATTTTATACAGCTCTATAAGGTCCCCCTCAGTCTCCTACACTCTAAAGAAAAGGTCCTAGCTTGTCCAACCTCTCCCTATAACTCAGACCATTGGGTCCTGGCTACGTCTTTGTAAATTGCTTCTACACTCTTTCTAATTTCATAACATCCTCCCTATAACAAGGTGACAAAACTGAACACAATACTCCAAGTGCAGCCTTACCAAAGTCCTGTGTAACTGCAACATAAATTCCCAACATCTATACTCAATGTCCTGCCTGACGAAGGCCAGTGTGCCAAAAGCCTTCTTCACTGCCCTGCCTACCTGTGACTCCACTCTTAGAGAACCATGCACCTGAACGCTAAGATCTCTCTGCACAATACACCCCATAAGGCTCTCCCATGCACCATGGAACCCCTACCTTGATTTGAGATTCCAAAATGCAAGACCTCACATTTCTATATTAAATTTCATTGCCATTTTCCGGCCCACTTGCCCACCCGATTAAGGTCCTGCTGCAATTTCTGATAAACTTCCTCACTGATCATGTTGCCACTTATTTTAGTGTTATCTGCGAACTTACTAATCATGCCTTGGACATTCTCAACCAAATCATAGATAACAAACAGCTATGGACCCAACCTCCAGTCTGACAAGCATCCTTCCACTAAACCCTCTGCTTCCTACCATCAAGCCAACTGTATATCCAATTGGCCAAATCCCCCAACATTCCACGTGATGGAACCTTCCAGAGCAGCCTGCCATGTGCAACCTTATCAAAGGCCTTACTGAAATCTACAGAGATTACGTTTACCGCTCTATCCTCGTCAACCTTTTTGGTCACTTCACCAAAGGACTCTAACAAATTTGGGAAGCATGATCTCCCACTCACAAGTCTATGCTGACTGCTCTGAATCAAACCCTGTGTAAGTAATGGGTGCAGTCAATGGTATGCTGTCCTTCATTGTAAGATGATTCGAGTACATAAGTAAAGCCAGCTTCCTGCTGTTGGAGAGCCTTGCTGAGAGAGCATTTGGGGCACTCTGTACAGATTTGATCTCCTTTGTAAGGAATGATTCACTTACGACAGACACTGATGATGGTATCATGAGAATAAAGTGAAGAAGCTGAGTGTTTAATCTATAGAGCTGTGAGAGACCAAGAAATAGTGATGTTGAAACACGAGGAGTGGCAGCGATCACTTATTTCCAAAACAGACTTTAACAGAGAGAGAAATTCCATACATTGATTGGTTTGATTTATTGTCACGTGTACCTCAGTACAGTGAGACACTTTGTTTATGAGCAGTGGAGGCAGATCATAGTAAGCATGGTCAGACAGATCATAGGGTGGAAATAGACTTGGAAAGAGTAAGGCATACAGGTTATACTGCACAGGACGTGCATTAGACAAGATCAACATGAACAAGATCAGCATTATTTGAACTTAGAGAGTCCATTCATCAGTCTAACGTGACTTTCCTAATAGTTTATATGCCTAAATTGACTCTCCCCATGTTATTGTGCAGTCGGCATGTGAACCCTGTACTGAACGTCAGGTTGCTCACAATCCCCAACAGCAGCCACAATACCTTCCATCTGAAACAGGTAGCCATTCCCACCAGCTTCCGTCCTACATAGAGAACACCAGGCTGTCTTCTTGGAGATGGAAGGTGCCTTCTTGAGACTTCACACAAGACATATGGCTTCCCTCCTCACCACTAGAAAACCACGTTAAAGTCCCATGTGTGTATCATAAGCAACGGAGCCACCTGGAACAACGTGGAGCAGTCTGTCTGTGCAGCCTCTGCCCCACTTGTTCATCATGTTGGAGCATCAATCTGGAGAACATAAGACTGCCGATGCTGGAGATCAGAGTAGAGCATCAATTGCTGGAAAAGCACAGCAGGTCAGGCAGCATCCGAGAAGCAGGAGAATCGATGTTTCGGGCATAAGGCATTCATCAGGAATCAGCATCAATTACCTCATTCTGCCCCTGTGTCAGTGCTTTGAGGTGGGAATGGCCTCCTACTGTTCCAGTGTAAGTGACTCAAGGGACTGACTGGCTTCTTCCTCGTCCAATTAGACAGGGCCAAGGGCCTGACTGGTTACCCCTGGTTCCTGTTTGATAGCTCGATGTGCTGACAAGTGTGATGATGCTGCAGCTTTAAGAGGTCATTTTTATCCTGGTTTCTTTTAAGAGAGAGATTGAACGATCGTTACCAAGCTGGCTAGTTAAGACCACTTGAGTAACAGATAGTGAGACCTTAGGTTAATTTTAATGCAGCCTGAATGAGTGTGGCCAGCTCTCACAGATTAGTATCACTGGGTTTTGGTTTCTCAGTAACATCAGAAACTATTGGGGTCTCAACAGAGTTGGAAGCTTCAGGGAATGTCTCCTGGTTGCTACTCTCTCTGAATTTTCTCTTGATGCTGTATTCTATTCCTGAATGTTCCTTTTTTCAAAGGGCTGTGTTTATGGGAGTTTCCTATGTTGGACTAGTTCATTAGTAATAGCTCCTAGATCTATTATTCTGTTTAGTTGCACAATAGAATTACGTTATTCTAAATTCCTCTTTCTTTGGTTTTGTTTTATCTTCCGTGTTTAAGTAGATGGTGTTTTGCTTACCACCGAGTAGTTTGACCTGTCACATTGCATCTGGAACAGACAGTTTACATTTCCTTTAAAATAAGAAAACATTAGTGTCTCGGCTACCGCCTTGAAATATTTTCGAGGGGCTCTGGTGTGGTCCATCACACTAGACTCCTTCCCTTCCTGCGTAATAAGCTGGAGGCACTGAATGGGCTATCCCTGTTCATCTCCAATAGTGTCAATGGGCTGAATGGATTCCTCATATTCCTGTGAAACCAGCGTTAGGTGCTGAATGAACTCTTGTTTAACTGTGACAATGTGCAGTGTCAGGAAGTGCTCTTACATGAATGTTATGGACACTTTAACAGCACACGCCTCAATGGAGTCTGGGTCTTGTTGCACATGGACGCAAACCAGTTCAGGAACTGACGGGGGATAAAATGTTCTGAACATTGTAGAATCCTCAGTGACCATCCCCACTTCTGACCTTATGGTGGGGAGGATGGGGTTGGTGGTGGTGGCAGGGAGACATTGATGAAGTAACTGAAGATGTTTGTGAAGAAGAAGCTACCCTGAGGATCTCCCACAGAGGTGACCCAGGACTGAGATGATCACCATCTTCCTTTGTGCCATGTTTGACCCCAAACACTGGAGAGGTTACTCTGATTCCCATTAAGTCCAGTTTTGTTAAGCTCCTTGATGTCAATAAAAGTCAACCACTGCCTTGATATTGTGGCCAGTCATTTTTACCTGAACCCTTGAGTCAACCTCTTTTGTTCATATCAATAAAGGCCATGATATAGGAGCAGCAAGTGTTCCCTGTTTAAAACACTGATACACACACACACACACAAAATCTCTGCAACTTCAATTTGAAAGAACTTTGTCCAGATATTATTGGAACACGTGACAAAGGAAAATTGTAAGATTGTCCAAAATGTTATTCTGCTTCTGAAGATATTGTACACACACAAGCTGCTCGCAATGGGATTTCATCCAGGGAGAGTTGGATTTGGCTGAATTCCCTTTGTTTTAGGCAGTGAGTAGTTTCCAGTGAATTCTGGTTAGGGATCATCCAAAGGGTAGCACGGTGGTTAGCACTGCTGCCTCACAGCACCAGGGACTTGGGTTCGATTCCAGCCTTGGGTGACTGTCTGTGTGGAGTTTGCACATTCTCCCCTTGTCTGTGTGAGCTTCTAATGGGTGATCAAGTTTTCTACCACAAACTGTGTAGGTTCGGTGGATTGGTCACGCTAAATTGTCTGTAGTGTTCAGGGATTTCTAAGTTAGATGCGTTAGTCAGGGGTAAATATCGGGAAATGGGTTGGGAAGGTTGGTATGGACTTGTTGGGCGGAAGGGCCTGTTTCAGCACTGTAGGGATTCCATAAAAATACGAATAGTAACGATGACTTCAGAGTGATTTTTTAGCTCACACACATTGCTGTGATGAGGAACAATGAAGGAGCGAGAGTGTAATAGACCATTCCTTCTCAGGCAGATTACATTTTCTCCCTCTCTGAGTTGAATCACACAGTAATGTCATCCTCTCCCAAACTGGACCATGTGAGGTCTCCTTGTACATTGTCCAAACTATGTCTCCATCACATTCCCTGTTCCATGTTGGTGCATCATTGCTGCTGTCATACACAGAGCAATACCCTGAGCAGAAAATGGTTTTGGTCGATTTGAAGATATGTTTATATGTCCCTGTGTCATTAAAAAATAAAAATGTTTAATTTATCCAGAATACCTGTGTTAAAATGAATGCATTTTTTCAAGAAATACAGAAATTGCTGTAAAATCTCGGCAGGTCTGTCAGCATCCAGATGCCTTTTACATGCTGTAGTTGTACCACCCTCCACCACTTCCTCTGGCAGCTCATTCCATATGCACACCACCCTCTGTGTGAAAAGGGGCCTTTTAGGCCTCATCAAAACTTTTCCCCTCTCACTTTCCACCAATGCCCTCTAGTTTTGGACGCCCCTAAACTGGGGAAAAACCCTGACTACTCACCCTACCCATGACCATTCTGATTTTATAAACCTTTACTGCTGCGACATGTGACTCCAATCAACACGAATGGCTTGACTTTCACTCATCCTGGGCCTAAATTCTGAAATGCAATACTGACACCTCTTCCTTCTCCATCAAATCACAATTCTAAATCCATTTTAATCAGTTTGTTCAGATGTATCATGAGACACTTCTGTGGGCTTTACACCGAGACCTTTGAGCCCAGAAGAGGTCTCACCAATATCCTGTACAATCTCAACATGATGTCCCCATTCCGATACTCAAAGATCTGACCGATGAAGACAAGTGTGTTAAACACTTTCTTAACCACACTATCAATATGAGATGCAAATTTTAAAGAATTTAATCTGACGGCCTAGGTTTTCTGTACTACAGCACTGCCAAAGGCCCTGCTTTTAATTGTATAGGGCCTGTTCTTGTTGGATTTACCAAATCCAATGCCTCTCATTAATGCAAACTAAACTCCATCTGCCACCCCTCAGCCCAGTGTGCGATATTACTGCCACCTCCCCCTAGCATCACTCAGCAATACCCATAAAGCTGTAACATTATTCTCCTGTGTGTTTGTTCATCAGACTGCCCTGACATGCGGGGACATACCTCTGCAACAGGCAGGACTTGAATCCAGGCCTTCTAGTCCAGAGCTAGGAACACTACCACACAAGTTCAGGAATTGGAATCAAATCCAGAGCTCTGGCTCAGAGACAGGGACACTACCCAATACAAGTACGATATCCATATTTTGGGTCATATTTTAAGTGCCCACTTTCAGCTCGGTGTGGATGATTATAATCAGGTTGCCATTACTGAATTACAAAAAAACACTTTGTATTATTAAACAAATGCAAGATATTTGTCTCGACTGTAGGATATTGAGTGTACGTGCTGTGCTATCGAAATTAACTATGACCATCTTTAATTGCTATTATCTGACGTCTGCATTATTAAGGAAAGAAATTTTGCAGACACACTCTGCCCAATGAAGGGTCTCAAATAGATATTTATTACTGAACACCAGAGACGAAGGAAGAGCTTAATTTCTGGTCCCAAAACACCGATCACTCTTACCCACCTCTAACGTGCGACTGCCCTCTTCCTAAAACCATGAAGTGACACCAGGCCGCTGATTATTGCCCAGTCTCTCCTCCCCACTGACTGTATCTGCAATCTGTCCCTCCTCCCCCTAATCACACAAGGCAAACCAAGCTCAGGGTCTTTGTGAAAATCAAGGCCGGAGTGTGCAGGCTTCCTGGAGAGGGATGGGCATTTTAAAATTGAAGGGGTAAGGTGAGGTGGCAGTAATATCACTCACTGGGCTGAGGGGTGGCGGATGGAGTTGAGTTTGGATTAATGCGAGGGATTGGATTTGGTAAATCAAACAAGAACAGGACCTATACAATTAAAAGCAGGGCCTTTGGCAGTGTTGTAGAACAGAAACCTAGGCCGTCAGGTTTAACTCTTTAAAATTTGCATCTCATATAGATAGTGTGGTTAAGAAGGTGTTTAGCACACTTGTCTTCATCGGTCAGACCTTTGAATATCGGAATTGGGATGTCATGTTGAGGTTGTACAGGATATTGGTGAGACCACTTCTGGAATACTGTGTTCAGTCTGGTCATCCTGCCCACCCATTCCATAGGCACACCTCTCTCTGGGTGAAACAGCTGCCCCTTAGGTCACTTTTAAATGTTTCCCCTCTCACCTTAAGTCGATGTCCTCTAATTTGGGTCTCCCCGTACCCTAAGACAATACCTTGACTATTCACTCTGATATTACTGACCTTGATATTATTCAGCTGGAGAGGATTGAGAAGAGATTAACCTGGATGTTGCTGGGAAAGGAGGGATTGAGCTATAAGGAGAGACTGGATCGGCTGGGATTTTTTTCATTGAAGAATATGAGATTAAGCAGTAACTTTACACAGGTTTATAAAATAATGGGGGGTACAGAGAAGCTGAAGGGAGGACTGATGTCTTTTCCCTAGAGTTGAGGATTCAAAACTGAGGGATATTTTAAGGTGCGAGGAAAAATATTTACAAAAGTCATGAGAGGTAATTATGTTAGACAGAAGCTGGCTTGTGTGTGGAATGAACTTCCAGAGGAAGTGGTGAAAGCATAGAAACATCGAAAAATACAGCGCAGTACAGGCCCTTCGGCCCTCGATGTTGCGCCGACCGAAGCCTACCTAACCTAGACTAGCCCAATAACCTCCATATGCTTGTCCAATGCCCGTTTAAATGACCATAAATAGGGAGAGTCCACCACTGCTACTGGCAGGGCATTCCATGAACTCACAACCCGCTGAGTAAAACATCTACCCCTAACATCTGTCCTATACCAACCACCCCTTAATTTAAAGCTGTGTCCCCTAGTTACAGCTGACTCCATACGCGGAAAAAGGTTCTCACTGTCAACCCTATCTAAACCACTAATCATCTTGTACACCTCGATCAAATCTCCCCTAAACCTTGTTTTCTCCAATGAGAAAAGTCCCAAGTGCCTCAGCCTTTCCTCATACGATCTTCCTACCATACCAGGCAACATCCTGGTAAACCTCTTCTGCACCCGGTTCCAGTGCCTCCACATCCTTCCTATGGTATGGTGACCAAAACTGCACACAATACTCCAGATGAGACCGCACCAGAGTCTTATACAACTGCAACATTACCTCAGGACTCCGGAACTCAATTCCTCTACCAATAAAGCCCAGTACACAATATGCCTTCTTCACAGCACTGTGTACCTGGGTGGAAACTTTCAGAGATCTGTGTACATGGACACCAAGATCCCTCTCCTCATCCACACTACCAAGAAGCCTACCATTAGCCCAGTAATCCATCTTCTTGTTACTCCTACCAACGTGAATGACTTCACACTTGTCTACATTGAACTCCATTTGCCACATTACTGCCCAGCTCTGCAACTTATCTATATCGCGCTGTAACCTGCCACATCCTTCTTCGCTGTCCACAACTCCACCGACTTTCGTGTCATCCGCAAACTTGCTCACCCAGCCTTCAAGCCACTCCTCCAGGTCATTTACAAAAATGACAAACAGCAATGGTCCCAAAACAGATCCTCGTGGAACACCGCTAGTAACTGCACTCCAAGATGAACCTATACCATCAACTACTACCCTCTGTCTCCTTCCAGCCAGCCAATTCCTAATCCAAACCTCTAATGCACCCTCAATGCCATACCTCCGTAGTTTTTGCATTAGCCTGCCATGGGGTACGTTATCGAACGCCTTGCTAAAATCCATATACACCACATCTACTGCTTTACCCTCGTCCACTTCCTTGGTCACCTTCTCAAAGAATTCAATAAGGTTTGTGAGGCATGGCCTGCCCTTTACAAAACCATGCTGACTATGCTTGATCACATTAATCCTGTCGAGATGTTCATCAATCCTATCCCTTACAATTCTCTCTAAGACTTTGCCCACAACAGAAGTGAGACTCACTGGCCTATATTCGTTGTAGTTCAGAAGATTAAAGGGAGACTTAATAGAGACGTACAAAATAATACATGGCTTGGAAAAGGTGGATGCTAGGAATTTGTTTCCGTTAGACGAGGAGACTAGGGCCCGTGGACACAGCCTTAGAATTAGAGGGGGTCATTTCAGAACAGAAATGCGGAGACATTTCTTCAGCCAGAGAGTGGTGGGCCTGTGGAATTCATTGCCACGGAGTGCAGTGGAAGCCGGGACGCTAAATGTCTTCAAGGCCGAAATTGCTAGATTCTTGTTGTCTAGAGGAATTAAGGGCTACGGGGAGAACGCTGGTAAGTGGAGCTGAAATGCGCATCAGCCATGATTGAATGGCGGAGTGGACTCGATGGGCCGAATGGCCTTACTTCCAGTCCTATGTCTTATGGTCTTATGGTCTTATAGTTACACGGGCTATCCCTGCTCCCCTTCTTGAACAAGGGGACCACATTCGCTATCCTCCAGTCTTCTGGCACTATTCCCATAGACAATGATGACACAAAAATCAAGGGACAAAATCAAGGAAAACAGGGACAGTTACAAAGTTTGAAGGACATTTAGATCAGTACATGGATCAGACATCAGTTTGGACGGTGCTGTGAGCAGCTGCCCTCTCCCTCCCCATCTCTGAATGAATCCCTGTTGGTTTTCACCCTCTGTTACTGTCTGTGCAGTGGCGTGTGGAGGCCAGCAGAGGGTGGCATTGTATCACTTTAAGCACCACAGAGACTGCCAGACCTGCCCCACACACAGACACACAGATACACACAGCAATTGTTAGGACACAACATTGAGCTCATCTGGTAATATAAACTAAACATAAAGAAACGCTAAATTTGCCTTGTAAACTGTTAAAATATGAGTGACAGAGAACTCCCAAATTCCACTGTTTAAATAAAAACATCAATTTATTTTTTTAACTCTGAAACTGAACATTTTACATCAACTATTCACAACTCTGAGACCCCATTTCTCTTAACTGCTTATTACCCTACTCCAACTTTACAGAAATGCACTGTTTCAAAAAGACACTTATTAAAATTACACAAACGTAATTTCAAAACCTCACAGCAGCTGTTGTTTCATCTGATCTCACACCAAAATCCTTTTTTCCCATTTTTCCTGGGAAGACTGGCTCATGTTACAGGATGCTATTGAAGTGTCTACATTTCAGCATTCTGCAACCTGGGAACACATCCTTCCATGACACTGTCTCTCAGTCTCCCCATCTTTGTCTATACCCCAAACCCCTCCCATGTGGTGATATTTAAACTGATTCCCCCTGCCATCTCTCTCTGGCAGTGATGTTCACACACACAGCACCCCCTTGTCAGGGCACAATGGAGAGATTGAGCTGTAAATGGGTGGGAGCTGCACATCCAGTCACTTCCAGCATGGGCTGCAAGTTTTTCCACACTGGGTAGGGATCTAACACAGTGTTACTGAGCAATGCACTGAGGTGGGGTACACAGTCCTACATGCTGGGAGGGTAACTGCTCCTGGATTACAGATCAACGCACTGGGGTGGGGTACACAGTCCTACATGCTGGGAGGGTAACTGCTCCTGGGTTGCAGATCAATGTACTGGGGTGGTGTACGCAGTCCTACATGCTGGGAGGGTAACTGCTCCCGGTTTACAGATCAATGCACTGGGGTGGTGGACACAGTCCTACATGCTGTGAGAGTAACTGCTCCTGGTTTACAGATCAATGTACTGGGGTGCGGTACACAGTCCTACATGCTGGTAGGGTAACTGCTCCTGTGTTACAGATCAATGCACTGGGGTGGTGGACACAGTCCTACATGCTGTGAGAGTAACTGCTCCTGGTTTACAGATCAATGTACTGGGGTGGTGTACACAGTCCGACATGCTGGGAGGGTAACTGCTCCTGGGTTACAGATCAATGCACTGGGGTGGTGTACACAGTCCTTCATGCTGGGGGGGGGGGGGGGTAACTGCTCCTGGGTTACAGATCAATGCACTGGGGTGGGATACACAGTCCTACATGCTGGGAGGGTAACTGCTCCTGGTTTACAGATCAATGTACTGGGGTGGTGTACACAGTCTTACATGCTGGGAAGGTACCTGCTCCTGGGTTACAGATCAATGTACTGGGGTGGGGTACACAGTCCTACATGCTGGAAGGGTTACTGCTCCTGGGTTACAAATCAATGTACCGGGGTGGGGTGCACAGTCCTACATGCTGGGAGGGTAACTGCTCCTGGTTTACAGATTAATTCACGGGCGATCACTGCACATCCTGCTGTGCTGGTCAGACTATCTGCGGTTTATAGATAATGCAATGATGTGTTCAGTGCAGCTCCCCACGCTGGATGGATATGTGGCCTTTGCACAGTACATGATGTTGGTGGGGTGGATAGGGGGGTAAGGTCATGGACAGGTCAAGGAATTCCTCGGAACGATCTGTCCCCAACATTCCATAACTGACATTCCCCGGAACGTTCTGTCCCTGACATTCTATAACTGACATTCCCCGGAACGTTCTGACCCTGACATTCTATTACTGACATTCCACGGAACGTTCTGCCCCCGACATTCTATAACTGACAATTCCCCGGAAGTTTCTGTCCCTGACATTGTTTGTGAACGTCCAGACGTCAATGAATTGACCAAACGATAAGATCCCGAGGGAAGAGATCCCGTTCCAGGGAGAAGGAGACACTGTTCCGAAGGACCCTCAGGCAGTTAAAGGGGGGAATACGTTTTCCCTGCGTTGACATTTCTCCACGACACAGGATCGACCACAATTTAGACCAAAATACAGAAATTCCCAAACTCCGTTTGCCTTCAGAAACTGGGAGAGAATCCTTAAGGACAGCAACGTTCCCACCCTCTGTATTAGGAACTGGGAAGGAGTGACCTGTGTCTGCTCTCGAGTGATCGAGTGTGTGGGAATGTTCCCGAAACTATCTGTCCTTATGGATGTGTCTCTGTGTGTTTGGGGAGGGAGGGATTCTTGTGGTTTATGTCACGTTTTTGTCAGTAATTCCGATCTTCCCATTTGTTATTCCAGCTCCAATTTTTTTAATAAATCCCTGAATACAGGGACACATTTGAAAATCTCACTGGGTCCCTGATCAAACGGGTCCCTTTGACTCCAGGCTGATGGATAATGGGTTTGTTTTCCTTCCTCACAGTTAACGTAGTGACCATCTACGTCCTGCTTTATAAAGATTGTGAATTGTCTCCATGTGTCAGACGTTACCTGGGGGCCATGGCAGCGGCGGATCTCCTGGTCATCATCCTCGACTTGATCCTGAGACACATTCCTATTGTTTATCGTGAACAGTTTTATTTCCTGATGGACTTCGTCCCCGTGTGTAATATCCACGCCATCCTGCTTTATGCAGCCACTGACTGCTCAGTCTGGTTCACCGTCACTTTCATCTTTGATCGGTTTGTGGCCATTTGTTGGCAGAAGCTGTAAAGTAAATATTGCAGTGAGAAAACGGCGGCTGTGGTTCTGGGAGCAGTGACTGTGCTGAGCTGTTTAAAGAACATTTCCTGGTATTTTATTCATACGCCTCGGTATCGGCTGATGAACGTCCCCTGGTTTTGTGATGTAACATTCGCTGTTCGAATCTCCATTGTCTGGGTCACAATCGAGTTCCTCCACCACATTCTAACCGCGTGTGTCCCATTTCTCCTGATTCTGCTGCTCAATGTTCTCACCGTCAGACACATTTTAGTGACCAGCAGAGCCCGCAGGAGACTCCGCGCTCACACCAATGGGGACCTTCAGTCTGACACTGAAATGAGAAACTGAAAAAAATCCATCATTTTACTGTTTGTGATCTCGGCCAATTTCATCCTGTTATGGTCAACGTTAATGCTGTTTTCTATATGGGCCCGGATGTGGTGGTTTGGGTATCGGTCTGTGTATCTCCATCCCTTTGTGGCGGAATTGGGCTTAATGCTGCAGCTCTTCAGTTGCTGCACAAACACCGCGATTTATGCCATGACCCAGTCTAAGTTCAGGCAGCAGCTGAAGAATGTGCTGAAATATCCCTTCACACAAATCCATCCATCCATCAAATTCCCTCATTAATCACACCATCCAGGATTTTCTCATTTCAGTTCAGTGTTTCAGTGATGGAGCAGCCTGTCGCTATTGTAACAGACTGAGGGTAGCGCTGGTTTGTCCATCCTTATCCCACAGGGGTTACATGGAAACATTTCAATGTTTCTCACAACTCAGGGGCTAGTGAGAAAAGGCACCATCCCACTGACTGTATCCATCACTTCCATTTGTAACCAATAAAAATGTTGATTAAAGCATGCCGAGCAGCAGAGTGACCGATGTTGTTGTGCGTCTTTGTGTTGGAGAAGCTGAGCTGGAGAGAGACAGACTCAGCCCCAAGTCCTGGTCCTCAGGGAAGGGGAGGGCACCGCGCCATGAGCTCAGGCGCTGGGTCTAACTCCCTCTGTCTCCTCACTGCTGCCTGACCTCCATATTTCCTCTCCCCCACTCTTTCTACTCAATTTTCTCCCTCTCTCTCACCACCTCTCCTCTTCACACTTCCTCGTTCCCCCTCTCTCACACACCCCCAACCCCGTTTTTTCCAACTGCCTCCACTCTCTCCTTTCCCCTCGCCCTCACTCTCTCTGTCCTGCCATCTCTGTCTTCCTCCCGCAGTTCCATCTCTACCCCATTTTCCCCTCCTCCTACCTCGCACTTCTCACCACACCCTGCCACATGCAGCCTCATGACCAACTACCCCCGCACCCCCCAGTCTCTGGGTCAGAGGGAGAGGGAAGGACCAGGGAGACAGAGTGAGTCTGAGGGAGAGGGAGGGAGGGAAAGAACGGAGACACATTCAGTCAGAGAGAAACGGAGGGAAGTGGGGAGAGAGAGACTCCGATTGAGGGGAGTCGAGAATGAGAGAAGAGAGGAGAACGAGCAAAGGAGCAGGAGGGAGAGAGGGGGGACAAGGGAGAGATAGGGTGAGAGAGGGGCAGGCGAGAGAGGAGAGGGAGAGAGGGAGGGTGAGGGCGGGAGAGAGGAGGGCGAGAGAGGGAGGGAGGGGAGGAAGACAGGGAGGGGGAGGGCAAGAGAGCGGGAGGGCGAGGGGGGAGGGCAAGAGGGGGAAGGTGACAAATGGGAAGGGTGAGACAGGGGAGGGAGGGAGGGGAGGGAGAGAGGGAGTGGAGGCGAGAGAGGGGAGGGCAAAAGGGGAGCGTGAGAGGGGGAGGCGAAGACAGGGGAGGGAGGGTGAGACAGGGGAGGAAGGGAGGGGATGGGCAGGGCGAGAGAGCAGAGGGCAAGAGGGGGAAGAGAGGGGCAAGGGAGAGATAGGGCAAGAGAGGGGAGGGAGAGAGGGAGAGAGGGAGAGGAGGGTGAGAGGAAGGGAGGGCGAGAGGGGGAGAGGGCGAGAAAGGAGAGGGCGAGGGGTGAGAGAAGAGAGGGCGAGGGGAGGGTGAGGGAGGGGAGGGAGGAGATGGCGAGAGGGAAGGAGAAGGTGAGAGAGGGAAGGGAGGGAGGGAGCGAGAGGGCGAGAGAGCGGATGGGAGAAAGGGGAGGGCGAGATAGGGGGAGTGCGAGAGATGGGAGGGAGGGTGGGGAGGGAGGAGGGGGAGAGAGTGGGGCAAGGGAGGGAGGGCGAGAGATGGAAGGGTGAGTGATGGGAGGACGAGAGAGCAGAGGGCAAGAGCGAGGGAGAGGGTGAGAGAGGGGAGGGGGAGAGCGGAGGGGGAGGGAGAGGAGGTCCAGAGAGGGGAGGGGAGGGAGGGGAGGGCGAGAGGGACGGAGAGGGTGAGACAGGTGAGGGCAAGAAAGGGGGGAGGACGAGAGAGAGGAGTGCGAGAGAAGGGAGGGATGGAGATGAAGGCAAGAAGGAGGGAGAGGGTGAGATAGAGGAGGGTGAGAGAGGGTAGGAAAGGAGGGGAGGGCGAGAGAGGGGAGAGAGGGAGGGGAGGGTGATAGAGAGGGAGAGAGTGAGAGAGGGTAGGGAGGGAGTGGAGGGCCAGAGAGAGAGGGAGAGAGTGAGAGAGGGTGAGGGCGTGGGAGGGGAGGGAGTGAGAGGGGAGTGAGGAATGGGAGGGCGAGACGGAGGGAGAAGCCGAGAGGGGGAGGGGAGGGTGAGAGAGGGGAGGACGAGAGAGGGGATGGTGAGATAGAGGGATGGGCGAGAGAGAGGGGAGGTTGAGAGAGGTGGGCGAGAGAGAGGAGAGGGCGAGAGAGGTAGGCAAGAGAGGGGATTGCAAGAGAGTGGAAGGCGAGAGAGGATAGGCAGGGAGGGGGAGGGCGAGGGAAGGGAGGGAGGGAAGGGAGGGTGAGAGAAGGGAGGGCGAGAGAGGGAAGGGAGGGGAGGGCGAGAGAGGGGAGGGTGAGAGAGGGGAGTGAGGGAGGGAGGGAGAGGGTGAGAGAGGTGAGGGCAAGAGAGAGAGGGGCAAGAGAGTGTGGAGAGCGAGAGAGAGGAGGTCTGGAGGTGAAGGTAAGAAGGAGGGAGAGGGCAACAGAGGGGAGGGCGAGAGAGGGGAGGGAGGGATGGGAGGGCGAGAGAGGGGAATGAGGGAAGGGCGAGAGGGGGGGTGGCAAAAGAGAGGAGTGCAAGAGAAGGGAGGGATGGAGGTGAAGGCAAAAAGGAGGGAGAGGGCGGGAGAGGGGAGGATGAGAGAGGGGAGAGAGGGAGGGGGAGGGCGAGAGAGGGGAGAGAGGGATGGGAGGGTGAGAGAGGAGTCAGAGTGAGAGAGGGGAGAATGAGAGAGGGGAGGACGAGAGGGGGAGGACGAGAGGGAGAGGGAGGTTGAGTGAGAGGGGAGTGCGAGAGAGGGAGGGCGAGAGAGGGGAGAGCGAGAGAGGGGGTGGCAAGAGAGGGGAGAGCGAGAAAGGCCATGGTGAGAAGAGGGATGGGCGAGAGAGAGGGGAGGTTGAGAGAGGAGGGTGAGACAGAGGAGAGGCTGAGAGAGGAGGGCGAGAGAGGGGAGTGCGAGAGGGGAAGGCGAGAGAGAGTAGGGAGGGAATGGGAGGGCGAGAGAGGGGAGAGAGGGAGTGGAGGGTGAGAGAGGGGAGTGCGAGAGAGGGGAGGGATGGGAGGGCGAGAGATGGGAGGGCGAGGGATGGGAGGGCGAGGGAGGGGAGGGCGAGGGAGGGGAGGGAGGGTGGTGGGGAGGACAAGTGAGGAGAGGCCGACAGAAGGGAGGGCGAGAGGGAGGGAACTTATGAGAGAGAGATGAGGGGGAGAGGGGATGGCGAGAGAGAGGAGGGCCAGAGGGGGAAAGGGTGTGAGGGGAGGGCGAGAGGAAGGGAGAGGGTGAGAGAGGTGAGGGGGAGAGAGTGGGAGGGTGAGAGAAAGGAGGGATGGAGGTGAAGGCAAGAAGGAGGGAGAGTGCAAGAGAGGGCAGGGTGAGATAGTGGAGGGCGAGATAGAGGGATGGGTGAGGGAGGGGAGTGCAAGAGAGGGGAGGGCGAGAGAGAGGAGATCCAGAGAGGGGGAGGGAGGGGAGGGAGAGAAGGAGGGAGAGTGTGAGAGAGGTGAGGCGGAGAGGGTACAGCGAGAGAGAGGAGGTCCAGAGAGAGGAAGGGAGGGAGGGGAGGGCGAGAAGGAAGGAGGGGGTGAGAGAGGTGAGGGCAAGAGAGTGGCAGGGCGAGAGGGAGGAGGTCCAAAGAGGGGAAGGGAGGGAGGGGAGGGCGAGAAGGAAGGAGAGGGTGAGAGAGTTGAGGGCAAGAGAGTGGGAGGGCGAGAGAGAGGAGGTCCAGAGAGGGGAAGAGAGGGAGGGGAGGGTGAGCGGGAGGGAGATGGTGAAAGGTGAGTGCAACAAATGGGGGAGGGCGAGAGAGGGGGCGGCGAGAGAGAGGAGTGCGAGAGAAAGGAGGGATGGAGGTGAAGGCAAGAAGGAGGGAGAGGGTGGGAGAGGGGAGGGTGAGAGAAGGTAGGGAGGGAGGGTGGATGGCGAGAGAGGGGAGACAGGGAGGGGAGGGTGAGAGAGAGGGAGAAGGCGAGAAAGGGAGGGAGGGAGGGTGAAAGGGGAGTCAGTGTGAGAGAGGGGAGGACGAGAGAGGGGAGGGCGAGATAGCGGGATGGGTGAGAGAGGGAAGGGCGAGAGAGGGGAGGGCAAGAGAGAGGAGGTCCAGAGAGGGGAGGGGAGGGAGGGGAGGGCGAGAGGGACGGAGAGGGTGAGAGAGGTGAGTGCAAAAAATGGGGGAGCGCGAGAGAGGGGGCAGCGAGAGCGAGGAGTGCGAGAGAAGGGAGGGATGGAGGTGAAGGCAAGAAGGAGGGAGAGGGCGGGAGAGGGGAGGGTGAGATAGGGTAGGGAGGGAGGGGGAGGTCGAGAGAGTGGAGAGAGGGAGGGGAGGGTGAGAGAGGAGTTAGTGTGAGAGGGGGAGGACGAGAGAGGGGAGAGCGAGAAAGGCCATGGTGAGATAGAGGGATGGGCGAGAGAGAGGGAAGTGTGAGAGAGGAGGGTGAGAGAGAGTAGGGAGGGAGTGGGAGGACGAGAGAGGGGAGAGAGGGAGTGAAAGGTGAGAGAGAGGAGGGCAAGAGAGGGGAAGGATGGGAGGGCGAGGGAGGGGAGGGAGGGTGGGGAGCACAAGTGAGGGGAGGCTGACAGAAGGGAGGGGGAGAGGGACGGAATGCATGAGAGAGGTGAGAGGGGAGAGGGGATGGCGAGAGAGAGGAGGGCCAGAGAGTGGAAGGGAGGCAGGGGAGGGCGAGAGGGAGGTAGAGGGTGAGAGAGGAGGGTGAGAGAGAGGAGAGGGCGAGAGAGGTGGGCAAGAGAGGGGATTGCAAGAGAGGGGAAGGCGAGAGTGGATAGGGAGGGAGGGGGAGGGCGAGAGAAGTGTGGGAGGGAAGGGAGGATGAGAGAGGGGCGTGCGAGAGAGGGGAGGGAGGGGACGGAAGAGCGAGTGGGGGAAGGGTGAACGGGAAGGAGAGGGTGAGAGAGGTGAGGGGGAGAGGGTACAGCGAGAGAGAGGAGGGCCAGAGAGGGGAAGGGAGGGAGGGGAGGGCGAGAGGGAGGGAGAAGGTGAGAGAGGTGAGGACAAGAGAGTGGGAAGGCGAGAGAAAGGAGGGATGGAGGTGAAGGCAAGAAGGAGGGAGAGTGCAAGAGAGGGGAGGGTGAGATAGTGGAGGGCGGGATAGAGGGATGGGTGAGGGAGGGGAGTGCAAGAGAGGGGAGGGCGAGAGAGAGGAGATCCAGAGAGGGGAAGGGAGGGAAGGGAGGGAGAGAAGGAGGGAGAGGGTGAAATAGGCGAGGGCAAGAGAGTGGGAGGGCGAGAGAGAGGAGGTCCAAAGAGGGGAAGGGAGGGAAGGGAGGGCGAGAGGGAGGGAGAAGGTGAAATAGGTGAGGGCAAGAGAGTGGGAGGGCGAGAGAGAGGAGGTCCAAAGAGGGGAAGGGAGGGAGGGGAGGGCGAGAGGGTGGGAGAAGGTGAAATAGGTGAGGGCAAGAGAGTGGGAGGGCGAGAGAGAGGAGGTCCAGAGAGGGGAAGGGATGGAGGGGACGGGGGGAAGGAGGAGTGCGAGGTGAGGGGAGAGAGTGGGAGGGCAAGAGAGAGGAGTTCCAGAGAGGGGAAGGGAGGGAGGGGAGGGCGAGAGGGAGGGAGAAGGTGAAAGAGGTGAGGGCAAGAGAGTGGGAGGGAGAGAGAGAGGAGGACCAGAGAGGGGAAGGGAGGGAGGGCAGGGCGAGAGGGAGGGAGATGGTGAGAGAGGTGAGTGCAACAAATGGGGGAGGGCGAGAGAGGGGGCGGCGAGAGAGAGGAGTGCGAGAGAATGGAGGGATGGCGGTGAAGGCAAGAAGGAGGGAGACGGTGGGAGAGGGGAGGGTGAGAGAGGGTAAGGAGGGAGGGTGGATGGCGAGAAAGGGGAGAGAGGGAGGGGAGGGTGAGAGAGAGGGAGAAGGCGAGAGAGGGAGGGAGGGAGGGGAGAGTGAAAGAGGAGTCAGTGTGAGAGAGGGGAGGACGAGAGAGGGGAGGGCGTGATAGCGGGATGGGTGAGAGAGGGAAGGGCGAGAGAGGGGAGGGCAAGAGAGAGGAGGTCCAGAGAGGGGAGGGGTGGGCGAGAGGGACGGAGAGGGTGAGAGAGGTGAGTGCAACAAATGGGGGAGGGTGAGAGAGGGGGCAGCGAGAGTGAGGAGTGGGAGAGAAGGGAGGGATGGAGGTGAAGGCAAGAAGGAGGGAGAGGGCGGGAGAGGGGAGCGTGAGATAGGGTAGGGAGGGACCGGAGGTCGAGAGAGTGGAGAGAGGGAGGGGAGGGTGAGAGAGGAGTCAGTGTGAGAGAGGGGAGGAAGAGAGAGGGGAGGACGAGAGGGAGGGGGGGGAGAGAGAGGGGGGGAGAGGGGATGGCGAGAGAGGGGAGGGCCAGAGAGGGAAAGGGAGGGAGGGGATGGCGAGAGGGAGGTAGAGGGTGAGAGACGAGGGCGAGAGAGAAGAGAGGGCGAGAGAGGTGGGCAAGAGAGGGGATTGCAAGAGAGGGGAAGGCGAGAAAGGGTAGGGAGGGAGGGGGAGGGCGACGGATGGGTGGGAGGGAAGGGAGGGTGAGAGAGGGGAGGGCGAGAGAGGGAAGGGAGGGAGGGAAGGGCGAGCGAGGGAAGGGCGAGCGAGGGAGGGCGAGAGAGGGGAGGGAGGGCGGGGAGGACAAGTGAGGGGAGGCCGAGAGGGGGGTAGGGTGAGAGGGAGGGAGAGGGTGAGAGAGGTGAGGGCAAGAGAGGGGGAGGGCATGAGAGCGTGGAAGGTGAGAAAAAGGAGGGATGGAGGTGAAGGCAAGAAGGAGGGAGAGGGCAAGAGAGGGGAGGGCGAGAGAGTGGAGGGCGAGAGAGGTGAGGGAGAGAGAGGGGAGGGCGAGATAGAGGGATGGGTGAGAGAGGGGAGTGCAAGAGAGGGGAGAGCGAGAGAGAGGAGATCCAGAGAGGGGAAGGGAGGGAGGGGAGGGCGAGAGGGAGGGAGAGGGTGAGAGAGGTGAGGGCAACAAGTGGGGGAGGGCGAGAGAGGGGGCAGCAAGAGAGAGGAGTGAAAGAGAAGGTAGGGATGGAGGTGAAGGCAAGAAGGAGGGAGAGGGCAAGAGAGAGGAGGGTGAGAGAGGGTAGGGAGGAAGGGGGAGGGGGAGAGAGAGGAGGGAGAGAGGGTAGGGTGAGAGAGGATTCAGTGTGAGAGAGGGAAGGACGAGAGAGGGGAGGACGAGAGGGATACGGAGGGCGAGAGAGAGGGGAGTGCAAGAGAGGGATGTCGAGAGAGGGGAGGGAGAGAGGGGATGGCGAGAGAGGGGAGAGCGAGAAAGGGGATGCTGAGACGGAGGGACGGGCGAGAGAGAGGGGAGTGTGAGAGTGGTGGGTGAGAGAGGGGAGTTCCAGAGAGGGTAAGACGAGAGAGGGTAGGGAGGGAGTGGGAGAGCGAGAGAGGGGAGATAGGGAGTGGAGGGCGAAAGAGGGGAGGGCGAGAGAGGGGAGGACGAGAGAGGGGAATGCGAGAGAGGGGAGGGTGAGAGAGGGGAGGGAGGGAGGGGAGGACAAGTGAGGGGAGACCGAGAGAGGGGAGGGCGAGAGAGGGGAAGGGAGGGAGGGGAAAGCGAGAGGGAGGGAGATGGTGAGGGCAGTGAGGGCAAGAGAGGGGTTTGAGAGAGCGTGGCGGGCGAGAGAGAGGGATGCAGGTGAAGGCAAGAAAAAGGGAGAGGACGAGAGAGGGGAGGGCGAGAGAGGGGAGGGCGAGAGAGGCGAGTGAGGGAGGGGAGGGTGAGAGAGGTGAGGGCAAGAGAGGGGAGGGAGGGGAAGATGAGAGGGATTGAGAGGGCGAGAGAGGGGATGGCGAGACAGGGGGTGGCGAGAGAGGGATGGTGAGATAGAGGGATGGGCGAGAGAGAGGGGAGGGTGAGAGAGGAGGGCGAGAGAGAGGAGAGGGTGAGAGAGAGGGGAGGGTGAGAGAGGAGGGCGAGAGAGAGGAGAGGGTGAGAGAGAGGTGGCGAGAAAGGGAAGTGAGAGAGGGGAAGGAGAGTGAGGGTAGGGAGGGAGGGACGGAACGAGTGAGAGAGGTGAGAGATGAGAGGGGATGGCTAGAGAGAGGAGGGCCAGAGAGGGGAAGGGAGGCAGGGGAGGGCGAGAGGGAGGTAGAGGGTGAGAGAGGAGGGTGAGAGAGAGGAGAGGGCGAGAGAGGTGGGCAAGAGAGGGGATTGCAAGAGAGGGGAAGGCGAGAGTGGATAGGGAGGGAGGGGGAGGGCGAGAGAAGGGTGGGAGGGAAGGGAGGATGAGAGAGGGGAGTGCGAGAGAGGGGAGGGAGGGGACGGAAGAGCGAGTGGGGGAAGGGCGAGCGGGCGGAGGGCAAGAGAGGGGAAGGAAGGCGGGGAGGACAAGTGAGGGGAGTCCGAGAGGGGGGAGGGCGAGTAGGAGGGAGATCGTGAGAGAAAGGAGGGATGGAGGTGAAGGCAAGAAGGAGGGAGAGGGCAAGAGAGAGTAGGGTGAGAGAGGGTAGGGAGGGAGGGGGAGGGGGAGAGAGAGGAGGGAGAGAGGGGAGGGTGAGAGAGGATTCAGTGTGAGAGAGGGGAGGACGAGAGAGGGGAGGATGAGAGGGAGAGGGAGGGCGAGAGAGGGGAGTGCGAGGGAGGGGATGGAGAGAGAGGAGGCAGCAAGAGAGAGGAGTGCAAGAGAAGGGAGGGATGGAGGTGAAGGCAAGAAGGAGGGAGAGGGCAAGAGAGGGGAGGGTGAGAGAGAGTAGGGAGGGAGGGGAGGGGGAGAGAGAGGAGGGAGAGAGGGGAGGGTGAGAGAGGAGTCAGTGTGAGAGAGGGGAGGACGAGAGAGGGGAGGATGAGAGGGAGAGGGAGGGCGAGAGAGGGGAGTGCGAGAGAGGGGATGGCGAGAGAGGGGAGAGCGAGAAATGGAATGGAGGGATAGAGGGATGGGCGAGAGAGAGGGGAGTGTGAGAGGGGTGGGTGAGAGAGGGGAGTGCAAGAGAGGGGAAGACGAGAGAGGGTAGGGAGGGAATGGGAGGACGAGAGAGGGGAGAGAGGGGAGAGCGAGAGAGGGGAGGGCGAGGGAGGGGAGGGCGAGAGAGGCGAGGGAGGGAGGGGAGGGCGAGCGAGGAGAGGGCGAGCGAGGGGAGGGAGGGGAGGACAAGTGAGGGGAGGCTGAGAGAGGAGAGGGCGAGAGGGAGGGAGAGGGTAAGAGAGGTGTGGGGGAGAGGGGAGGGCGAGAGAGAAGCGGGCCAGAGAGGGGAAGGGAGGGAGGGGAGGGCGAGAGGGAGGGAGAGGGTGAGAGAGGTGAGGGCAAGAGAGGGGAGGGAGGGACGGGAAGATGAGAGGGATTGAGGCGGCGAGAGAGGGGAGGTCGAGAGAGTAGAGGGCGAGAGAGATGATGGAGAGAGGGGGAAGGACGAGATAGAGGGATAGGTGAGCGAGGGGAGGGCGAGACAGGGGAGGGCGAGAGAGAGAGAGGAGGGCAAGAAAAGGGAAGGCGAGAGATGGGAGGGAGGTGAGGACGAGAGGGAGGGAGAAGGCGAGAGAGGGGAGGGCGAGTGAGGGGGCAGGCGAGAGACAGGTGGGCGTGAGAGGGTAGGGAGGGAGGGGAGGGTGAGAGAGAAGTGAGTGTGAGAGAGGGGAGGACAAGAGAAGGGAGGACAAGAGGGAGAGGGCGGATGGGGAGGGCGAGAGAGGGGAGGGTGAGAGTGCTCTGCGAGATAGAGGGATGGGCGAAAGAGGTGAGGGCGAGAGATGGGAGAGCAAGAGAGAGGGGTAGAGAGTGGAGAGGGGGAGAGAAAGTGAGGGGGAGAGAGGGGGAGAGAGGGTGGACAGAGAGTGGCAATAGAGATTGGGACGGAGAGAGGGGAGAGAGAGGGGGAAGATAGGTCGGCGAAATAGGGAAGTGGAAAAAAGGGGGGAGCATGGGGGTTGAGAAGGGAGGATTGGAGACGGCGTGGAGGGTGTGTAGAGGGTTAGTGGACAGGGGTGAGAGGAGGGGGTAGAGAGAGGCAGGAGAGAAGGGGATGGGGAGATAGGGAGGGGGCGTGAGGTAGCGAAAGGTGGAGGGGAGGGGGAGAAGAGGGGAGTGGGAGAATGGGGAGAGGAGGGAGAGACAGACACTGGAAAAGAGGTGGGAGAGAGAGGGGGAGGGGGAGAGAGAGGGAGAGAGGGAGGGGGAAAGAGCGGGGAGGGCGAGAGAGGGGGTGACAGAGGGTGAGGAGAGAGCGTGGAGAAGGGGGAAAGAGAGAGGGAGTGAGAGAGAGGGGAGAGGGAGGGGTTGAGAGAGTTTCTGATCTAACAATGAAAATTGACAATTCAGTGGCTGAGCTCTTTCAGGTTTTGTATTATATAATACGTACAATATCGCAGATACATTGTTGTATAGAGCTGCTTGTCTGTGCATAAATATTGTTTTGCATTGGAGCTGATCTGTTTACATGTAAATATGACTTGCATCGAACCATCTCTGGTTATTAATAAATATTTTTTGATTGGGAACTGTTTGTTTATAAATATAAATGTTGTTGTGGATGGGAACAATTCGGGTTAAATCCTGTTTTGTTTTGGAGATGTACAAGCTTTTTTATAAATATTGTTGAGCATTGGAATTGATATGAATTATATCCCAGAACACAACAACTCGCTGCATCAAAGCATCTTCCCCCTTGATATCTTTAGCTCAAGTTGATGGGCTCTGATAACATCAGCAACAGCACTTTTGCCTTGTGTGTCAGACAGAGTAGTTACATTTCACTTAAACCCTTCCTCAATCTCATTAAGAAGTGAGATACAGTGGGACCCTCTCTGAGATTTTGAGATGCACTGTGACACTCTCTGACAGAAAGTGACACACTGTGACACTATGACTCTATAAGACACACTGTGACACTCTCTGAGACTTTGAGATGAACTGTGACACTATGACACTCTATAAGACACAGTGTGACACTCTGACATTCTTTGAAACACACTGTGACAATCTCTGACAGAATGTGCCACACTCTGACACACTCTGCGATACAGCGGGACCCTCTCTGACAATTTGACACGCACTAGGACACAGATAGTGACATTTTCAGTTTCTCTCAGAATCTCTGACACACACTGTGATACTGTCTGTCACTCTCTTAGACACAATGTGACACACTCTGACAGACTGTGACACACTGAGACACTCTCTGAGACGCACTGTTACACTCTCTGATCCTATCTGACACTCTCTGAGACACATTGTGACACTCTCTCACAGACTGTGACCCTCTCTGAGCCAAATGCTGACACTCTCTGACACACTCTGAGACACAGTATGACACACTGTGACACTCTTTGACAGACCGTGACACACTGAAACACGCGCTGACTCTCTCTGACGCTCTCGTAGACACACTGTGACATCTCTGACTCTCGCTGACACGTTGAGATGCACGATGACACTCTCTGATCCTATCTGACACTCTCTGAGACACACTGTGACACTCTCTGACCCTCGGAGACACATTGAGACGCACTGTGATACTCTCTGATTGACTGTGACACACTCTGACACACTCTGTGACACTCGCTGACATTCTTTGAATCACACTGTGACAATCTCTGACAAACTGTGACACACTCTGACACTATCTGCGACATACCTGGGTACTCTCTACCAATTTGAGATGCACTGTGACACTCTCTGACAGAAAGTGACACACTGTGACATACTCTGACTCTCTCTGTGTCTCTCTGAAACACACTGTGACACTCTCTGACTGACTGTGACACTCTCTGACAGACTGTGACACTCTCGGAAACACACTGTGACATTCGCTGACATTCCTTGATACACACTGAGCACTGTCTGACAAACTGTGACACACTCTGACACTCTCTAAGACACTCTCTGACAGTTTGAGATGCACTGTAACACTCTCTGATCCTATCTGACACTCTCTGAGACACACTGTGACACTCTCTGACTGACTGTGACAGTCTCTGACAGACTGTGACACTCTCTGACACACACTGTGACATTCGCTGACATTCCTTGATACACACTGAGCACTCTCTGACAAACTGTGACACACTCTGACACTCTCTAAGACACTCTCTGACAATTTGAGATGCACTGTAACACTCTCTGATCCTACCTGACACTATCTGAGACACACTGTGACACTCTCTATCAGACTGTGACACACTGTGACACTCTCTCACAGATAGTGCCACTTTCAGATTTTCTCAGAATCGCTGACACACATTGTGATACTGTCTGTCACTCTCTGAGACACAATGTGACACTCTCTGACAGACTGTGACACACTGAGACACTCTCTGAAACGCACTGTTATACTCTCTGATCTTATCTGACACTCTCTGAGACACACTGTGACGCTCTCTGACAGACTGTGACACACTGCGACACTCTCTGAGACGCATTGTTACACTCTCTGATCTTATCTGACACTCTCTGAGACACACTGTGACGCTCTCTGACAGAGTGTGACACACTGCGACACTTTCTGAGACGCAGTGTTACACTCTCTGATCTTATCTGACACTCTCTGAGACACACTGTGACACAGTCTGACACTCTATAAGACACATTGCGACACTCTCTGACTCTCTCTGAAACACACTGTGACACTCTCTGACACTTTGAGACACACTGTGACACTCTCTGACTCTCTCTGAAACACACTGTGACGCTCTCTGAGAAACTATGACAAACTGTGCCACTCTCTGAGAGTCTCTGAGACACACTGGGACCCTCTCTGAGATTTTGAGATGCACTGTGACACTCTCTGATGGAAAGTGACACACTCTGACACACTCTGACACTCTATAAGACACATTGCGACACTCCCTGACTCTCTCTGAAACACACTATGAAGTTCTCTGAGAAACTATGACAAACTGTGAAACTCTCTGAGACACACTGGGAACCTCTCTGAGAATTTGAGATGCACTGTGACACTCTCTGACACTCTCTCAGGCACACTGTTACACTCTCCCACACTCGCTGATACTTTGAGACGCACTATGACACTCTCTGATCCTACCTGACACTCTCGGCGACACACTGTGACACTCTCTGTCTCTCGGAGACACATTGAGACACACTGTAACACTCTCTGACAGACTGTGACACACTCTGAGACACTCTGATACACACTGTGACGCTCGCTGACATTCTTTGAATTACACTGTGACAATCTCTGACAAACTGTGACACACTGACACTATCTGCGACATACCTGGACACTCTATAAGACACATTGTGACACGCTCTGACAGTCTGTGACACTCTCTAAGACACACTGGGACCCTCTCTGACAATTTGAGATGCACTGTAACACGATCTAATCCTATCCAACACTCTCTGAGACACAATGTGACACTCTCTTAAACTCTCTGAAAAGCACGATGACACTCTCTGACAGACTGTGACACATTGTGACACTCTCTCACAGATAGAGACATTTTCAGTTTCTCTCAGAATCTCTGACACACACTGTGATACTGTCTGTCACTCTCTTCGACACAATGTGACACTCTCTGACAGACTGTGACACACTGAGACACTCTCTGACACACACTGTGACACTCTCAGACAGACTGTGACACACTGTGACGCTCTCTGACACTCTCCAGCACTTTGAGACGCACTGTGAGACTCTCTGATCCTATCTGACGCTTTCGGAGACACACTGGGATACAGTCTGACTCTATCTGACACTCTCTGAGGCACAGTATGACGTACTGTGACACTCTCTGACTCACTCTGACATCTCTGAGACACACTGTGACACTCTCTCACAGACTGTGGCCATCTCTGAGCCAAATGCTGACACTCTCTGCCACTCTCTGAGACACAGTATGACAAACTGTGACACTCTCTGACAGACTGTGTAACAATGATACACGCTCTGACTCTCTCTGACAGTCTCGTAGACACACTGTGACACTCTCTGTCTCTCGCTGACACGTTGAGATGCACTATGGCACTCTCTGATCCTATCTGACACTCTCTGAGACACACTGTGACAGTCTCTGACACTCTCTGACACTTTCTGAGACACACTGTGACACTGTCTGAAAAACTGTGACAAACCGTGACACTCTCTGAGACAGGCTGGGACCCTCTCTGAGATTTTGAGACGCACTGTGATACTCTCTGACAGAAAGCGACACACTGTGACACACTGTGACACTATTTAAGACACGCTGTGACACTCTCTGACTCTCTCTGAAATGCACTGTGACACTCTCTGACAGACTGACAGACTGTGACACGCTCTGAGACACAATGTGACACTCTTTGACAGAATGTGATACTCTGACTCTCTCTGAGACTCTTTAGACACACTGAGACACTCTCTGAGACGCAATGTGACACTCGCTGACTCTCTCTGAAAGGCACTGTGACACTCTCTGAGGCACACTGTGTCACTCGCTGACTCTCTCTGAAACACACTGTGACACTCTCTGAGGCAGACTGGGACACTTTCTGACGATTTGAAACGCACTGTGACATTCTCTGACAGACTGTGACACACTCTGAGACATTCGCTGACATTCTTTGAAACACACTGTGACACTCTCTGAAAAACTGTGGCACACTCTGACATTCTCTGACAATTTGAGATGCACTGTCACACCCTCTGACCTTATCCGACACTATCTGAGACACACTGTGACACTCTCTGACAGACTGTGACACACTGTGACACTCTCTCACAGATAGTGCCACTTTCAGATTTTCTCAGAATCTCTGATACACATTGTGATACTGTCTGTGCCTCTCTGAGACACAATGCGACACTCTCTGACAGACTGTGACACACTGAGACACTCTCCGAGACGCACTGTGACACTCTCTGCAATTCTGTGACACACTGTGACGCTCTCTGACAATCTCTGACACTTTGAGACACTCTGTGACGCTCTCTGATCCTATCTGACACTCTCGGAGACACACTGTGAGACTCTCTGATTCTCTCTGAAACACACTGTGACACTCTCTGAGAAACTATGACAAACTGTGCCACTCTCTGAGACACACTGGGACCCTCTCTGAGATTATGAGATGCACAGTGACACTCTCTGACAGAAAGTGACACACTGTGACACATTCTGACACTCTATAAGACACATTGTGACGCTCTCTGACTCTCTCTTAAACACACTATGACACTTTCTGAGAAACTATGACAAACTGTGCTACTCTCTGAGACTCTCTGAGACACACTGGGACCCTCTCTGAGAAACTGTGACACTCTCTGAGATTCTTTGGGACACACCATCTCTGAGATTTTCAGATGCACTGTGACACTTTCTGACAGAAAGTGACACACTGTGACACACTCTGACACTCTATAAGACTCAATGTGACACTCTCTGACATTCTTTGAAACACACAGTGACAATCTCTGACAGACTGTGACACACTCTGACACACTCTGCGACACAGCGGGACCCTCTCTGACAATTTGACACGCACTGGGACACTCTCTGATCCTATACAACACTCTCTGAGACTCTCTGTGACACTCTCCGACACTCTATTAGACACACTGTGACACTCTCTGACTCTCACTGACACATTGAGATGCACTATGACATTCTCTGAACCTATCTGACACTCTCTGAGATACACTGTAACACTCTGAGACTCTCTGAGACACACTGGGACACTCTCTGACAATTTGAGACGAACTGCCACACTCTCTGACAGACTGTGACAAACTCTGACACACTCTCACACACTGTGACATTCGCTGACATTCTTTGAAACACACTGTGTCATTCTCTGACAAACAGTGACGTACTCTGACACTCTCGAAGACAAACTGGGACACTCTCTGACAATTTGAGATGCACTGAAACATGATCTAATCCTATCCAACACTCTCTGAGACACAATGTGGCACTCTCTTAAACTCTCTGAAAAGCACTATGACATTCTCTGACAGACTGTGCCACACTGTGACATTCTCTCACAGATGGTGACATTTTCAGTTTCTCTCAGAATCTCTGACGCACACTGTGATACTGTCTGTCACTCTCTTCGAAACAATGTGACACTCTCTGACAGACTGTGACACACTGCGACACTCTCTGAGAAACTGTGACAAACTGTGACACTCTCTGAGACACGCTGGGACACTCTCTGAGATTTTGAGATGCACTGTGACACTCTGACAGAAAGTGACACACTGTGACACGCTCTGACATTCTTTGAAACACACTGTGACACTCTCTGACAGACTGTGACACAGTCTGACACAATCTGCGACACAGCGGGACCCTCTCTGACAATTTGACACGCACTAGGACACTCTCTGATCCTATCCAACACACTCTGAGACACACTGTGACACTCTCTGAGACTCTCTGAAAAGCACTGTGACGCTCTCTGACAGACTGTGACACACTGTGACAGTCTATGACTCTCTCTGAAACGCACTGTGACACTCTCTGACAGACTGTGACACACTCTGAGACACAATGTGACAATCTCTGACAGACTGTGATACTCTGACTCTCTCTGCGAGTCTCTTAGACACACTGAGACACTCTCTGAGACGCACTGAGACACTCTCTGAGACGCACTGTGACAGTCTCTGATCCTATCTGTCACTGTCTGAGACACACTGTGACACTCGCTGACTCTCTCTGAGGCACACTGTGACACTCTGTGACTCTCTCTGACACTTTGAGACACACTATGACACTCTCTGATCCTATCGGACACTCCCTGAGACACACTGTGACACTCTCTGAAAGGCACTGTGACACTCTCTGAGACTTTCTGAGACAGACTGGGACCCTCTCTGACGATTTGAAACGCACTGTGACACTCTCTGACAGACTGTGACACACTCTGACACACTCTGCAAAACAGCAGGACCCTCTGTGACAATTTGACACGCACTGGGGCACTCTCTGATCCTATCCAACACACTCTGAGACAGACTGTGACACTCTCTGAAAAGCACTGTGAGACTCTCTGACAGACTGTGACACACTGTGACACGCTCTGACTCTCTCTGAAACACACTGACACTCTCTGACAGACTGTAACACGCTCTGAGACACAATGTGACACTCTCTGACAGACTGTGATACTCTGACTCTCTCTGAGACTCTCTTAGACACACTGTGACACTCTCTGAGACGCACTGTGACACTCTCTGTTCCTATCTGTCACTATCTGAGACAGACTGTGATACTCTCTGACTCTCTCTGACACACACTGTGACACTTTCTGACTTTCTCTGAGACACACTGTGATACAGTCTGCTCTATCTGACACTCTCTGAGGCACAGTATGACATACTGTGACACTCTATGACTCACTCTGACATCTCTGAGACACACTGTGACACTCTCACAGACTTTGATACATTCTGAGCCAAATGCTGACACTCTCTGACACTCTCTGAGACACTCGGCAATACACTGTAAGATTCTCTGACAGATTGTGTCACACTGTGACACTCTCTGAGAAAAACTGTGACACTTTCTGACTCTCTCTAACACTCTGAGACACACTGTGAAACTCTCTTAGACTCACTGTGACCCTCTGTGATACTCTCTGACAGACTGTGACACACTGAGACACGCTCAAAGACAGACGGTGACACTTTCTGACACTCTCTGGCTCACTCTGTAATGTGCTATAGCCTTGTCTGACAGACTGTGACACACTGTGACACTCTCTGAGACAGACTGTGACACTTTCTGACTCTCTCTCAAACACACTGTGACACTCTCTGACAGATTGTGACACACTGTGACACTCTCTGAGACTCTCTGAGACACACTGGATCACTCTCTGACAGTTTGAGACGCACTATGACATTCTCTGACAGACTGTGACACACTCTGACACTGTCTGTGACACACTGCGACCCTCTCTGACAATTTGAGACACACTGTGACACTCTCTGAGAAGCACTGTGACACTCTCTGACAGACTGTGACACACTGTGGCACTCTCTGAGACGGACTGTGACACGCTCTGATCTTATCTGACACTCTCTGAGACACATTGTGATACAGTCTGACTCTCTATGACACTGTCTGAGGCAAAGTATGACATACTGCGACACTCTCTGTCAATTTGAGACGCACTGTGACACTCCCTGAGAAGCACTGTGACACTCTCTTACAGACTGTGACACACTGTGGCACTCTCTGAGACGGACTGTGACACTCTCTGATCTTATCTGACACTCTCTGAGACACACTGTGATACAGTCTGACTCTCTATGACACTGTCTGAGGCAAAGTATGACATACTGCGACACTCTCTGACTCATTCTGACACTCTCTGAGAACACAGTGACACTCTCTCACAGACTGTGACCATTTCCGAGCCAAATGCTGACACTCTCTGACACTCTCTGAGACACGGTACGACACACTGTGACACTCTCTGACAGACTGTGACACTCTCAGAGAGAGACTGTAAGACTTTCTGACTCTCCCTGTGACTCTGACACACACTGTGAAAATCTCTGATCCTATCAGATAGTCTCTGAGGCACAATGTGCCACTCTCCGACAGACTGTGACACTCTCTGACACTCTCTTAGACACACTGTAACACGCACTGTTCTTATCTAACACTCTCTGAGACGCACTGCAATACTTTCTGACCTATCTGACACTCTTGAGACACCCTCTGACATTCTCTCACAGACTGTGACACTCTCTGACACTCTCTGAGACACAGTATGTCACACTGTGACACTTTCTGACTCTCTCTGAGACACTCTGCAATACACTATAAGATTCTCTGACAGATTGTGTCTCACAGTGAAACTCTCTGAGAAATACTGTAACATTTTCTGACTCTCTCTGACTCTCTGAGACACACTGTGACATTCTCTTAGACACACTGTGACCATCTCTGACACTCTCTTAAATACACAGTGACATTCTCTGACTCTCTCTGACACTCTCTAAGGCACACTGTGATACTCTCTGACAGACTGTGACACACTGAGACACTCTCAAAGACAGACTGTGACATTTTCTGACTCTCTCTGACTCTCTGAGACACACTGTGACATTCTCTTAGACACACTGTGACCATCTCTGACACTCTCTTAAACACACAGTGACATTCTCTGACTCTCTCTGACACTCTCTAAGGCACACTCTGATACTCTCTGACTGTGACACACTGAGGCACTCTCAAAGACAGACTGTGACACTTTATGACTCTCTCTGACACACTCTGAAAGATACAGTAACCTTCTCTGACAGACTGTGACACACTGTGACATTCGCTGAGAAACACTGTGACACTTTCTGACACTCTCTGTGCCAAATGCTGACACTCTCTGACACTCTCTGAGACATACTGTGACATTCTCTGATACTCTCTTAGACGCACTGTGACACGCACTGTTCTTATCTAACACTCCCTGACACACACTGTGACATTCTCGCACAGACTGTGACACTCTCTGAGCCAAATGCTGACACTCTCTGAGACATACTGTGACATTCTCTAATAGACTGTGACACGCTGTGACACTCTCTGACTCTCTCTGAAACACACTGTTACACTCTCTGACAGACTGTGACACACTGTGACACTCTCAGAGACAGACTGTGACACTTTCTGACTCTCCCTGCGTCTCTGACACATACTGTGAAAATCTCTGATCCTATCAGACACTCTCTGAGGCACAATGTGACACTCTCTGATCCTATCCGACACTCTCTGAGATGCATTGTGACACTCTTTGATCCTACCTGACACTCTCTGAGACACACTGTGACACTCTGTGTCAGACTGTGACACACTGACATTTTCTGACTCTCTGAGACAAATGCTGATTCTCTCTGACACTCTCTGAGACAGAATGTGACACTCTCTGAGGCACAGCACGACACACTGTGACACTCTCTCACAGGTTGTGACAAACTGTGACATTCTCTGACTTTCTCTGACACACTCTGAGACACACTGTGACACTCTCTGACTCTCTCAGACACTCTCTGAGATACACTGTGTCACGCTCTGACAGACTGTGAGAATTTCTGTGACACATTGTGACATTAGCTGACAGACTGTGACAACCTGAAGCACTCTCAAAGACAGACTGTGACACTCTCTGACTCACTCTGACACTCTCTGAGACACACTGTGACACTCTCTCACTGACTGTGACACTCTCTTAACTGAATGCTGACACTCTCTGACACTCTCTGAGACACAGTATGTCACACTTTGACACTTTCTGACTCTCTCTGAGACACTCTGAAATACACTGTAAGATTCTCTGACAGATTGTGTCTCACAGTGAAACGCTCTGAGAAATACTGTGACACTTTCTGACTCTTTCTGACTCCCTGAGACACACTGTGACCATCTCTGACACTCTCTTAAACACACTGTGACATTCCCTGACTCTCTCGGACACTCTCTAAGGCACACTGTGATACTCTCTGACAGACTGTGACACACTGAGACACTCTCAAAGACAGACTGTGACATTTTCTGACTCTCTCTGACACTCTTTGATGCACACTGTGACACTCTTTGACAGACTGTGACACACTGTGACACTGCTGACAGACTGTGACAAACTGAGGCACTCTCAAAGACAAGCTGTGACACTTTCTGACTCTCTGACTCTCTCCGCAATATACTGTAACCTTCTCTGACAGACTGTGACACTCTCTGAGACACACTGTGACACTTTCTGACACTCTGACTCCCTCTGAAATATACTGTAACTTTCTCTGACAGACTGTGACATTCTCTGAGACAGACTGTGACACGTTCTAACTCTCTCTGAGGCACACTGTGACACTTTCAGACTCCCTCTGACTCTCTGAGACACACTGTGACACTCTCTGAGACACACTGTGACACACTCTGAGACACTGTGACACTCTTTGAGATAGACTGTGACACTTTCTGACTCTCTCTGACTCTCTGAGACACACTGTGACACTCTCTGACTGACTGTGACACTCTCTGACACTCTGTGACACACTGTGACACTCTCTGATCCTATCTGACACTCTCTGAGACGCGTTGTGACACTCTTTGATCCTACCTGACACTCTCTGAGACACACTGTGACACTCTGTGTCAGACTGTGACACACTGACATTTTCTGACTCTCTGAGACAAATGTTGATTCTCTCTGACACTCTCTGACAGAATGTGACACTCTCTGACACTCTCTGAGGCACAGCACGACACACTGTGACACTCTCTCACAGGTTGTGACAAACTGTGACATTCTCTGACTCTCTCAGACACTCTCTGAGACACACTGTGTCACGCTCTGACAGACTGTGAGAATTTCTGTGACAGACTGTGACATTCGCTGACAGACTGTGACAACCTGAAAAACTCTCAAAGACAGACTGTGACACATTCTGACTCTCTCTGAGTCTGAAACACAATGTGACACTCTCTGACTCTCTCTGACACTCTCTGAGGCAGACTGACACACTCTCTGAAACACACTGTGACACTCTCTCACAGACTGTGAAACTCTCTGACACACTCTGCGGCACACTGTGACACACTCTGACAGACTGTGACACACTGTGACACTCTCTGACCCTCTCTGAGACCGACTGTGGCACTCTCTGACTCTCCCTGACACTCTCTGAGCCACTGCACGACATCTGTGGCCCTCTCTGACAGATTGTAACAAATTGTGACACTCTCTGACTCTCTCTGAGACATTCTGTGACACTTTCTGAGTCATTCTGTCACTCTCTGAGACACACTATAATACTCTGTCACAGACTGTGAACCTCTCAGAGACAAACGCGGACCCACTCTGACACTCTCTGAGACACAGTAGGACTCACTGTGACACTCTCTGCCTCTCGCTGACACATTCTGAAATACGTATAACCTTTTCTGACAGACTGTGACACACTGTGACATTCTCTGAGACAGACTGTGATACATTCTGACTCTCTCTGACTCTCGGAGACACACTGTGACTCTCTCTGATACACGCTGTGACTCTCTCTTTGACACACTGTTACTCTCTCTGATACTCTCTTAAACACACTGTGAGACTCTCTGACACTCCCTGTGGCACACTGTGACACTCTCAAAGAAAGACTGTGACTCTCTCTGACTCTCTGAGACACACTGTTACACTCAGTGAGACTCACCGTGAAACTCTCTGACAGACTGTGACACTATGACACCCTCTGAGACTCTCTTAGACACACTGTGACACTCACTGAGACAAACTGTGATACTCTCTGACAGACTATGACACACTTCTCTGACACTCTCTTAGACATACTGTGACACTTTCTGATCCTAAAAGACACTCTCTGAGACGCATTGTGACATTCTCTGATCCTACCTGACACTCTCTGAGGCACACTGTGACACTCTCTGACTCTCTGAGACACCCTGTGACACTCTCTGACACACTCTGAAACACACTGTGACACTCTCTGACTCTGAGACACACTGTTACACTCTCTGACACTCTCTGAGACACACTGTGACACTCTGTGTCAGACTGTGACACACTGTGACACTCTCTGACTCTCTGAGACACATGCTGATTCTCTCTGACACTCTCTGAGACAGAATGTGACACTCTCTGACACTCTCTGAGGCACAGCACGACACACTGTGACACTCGCTCACAGGTTGTGACAAACTGTGACATTCTCTGACTTTCTCTGACACTCTCTTAGACACTCTCTGACTCTCTCTGTCACTCTCTGAGACACACTGTGTCACGCTCTGACAGGCTGTGACAATTTCTGTGACACACTATGACACTCTCTGAACAACTGTGACACACTGAGATACTCTCAAAGACAGGCTGTGACACTTTCTGACTCTCTCTGACTCACTCTGAAATATACTGTAGCCTTCTCTGACAGACTGTGACACACTGTGACCCTCTCTGATCCTATCCGACACTCTCTGAGACACATTGTGACACTCTCTGAGACACACTGTGACACTCTCTGACACTATCAGAAAAGCACTGTGACACTCTCTGACAGACTGTGACACACTGCGACACTCTCTAACTCTCTCTGAAACACACTGTGACACTCTCGGTCAGACTGTGACACACTGTGACACTCTCTGGCTCTCTCTGACACTCTGTGAGACACACTGTGAGACTCTCTGATCCTACCTGACACTTTCTAAGGCACAATGTGACACTCTCTGACTCTCTGACACAAATGCTGACCCTGTCTGACACTCTCTGAGCCTCAGTATGACTCACTGTGACACTCTCAGACTCTGACACACTTGGAGATACACTATAACCTTCTCTGACACGATGTGACACACTGTGACACTCTCTGAGACACACTGTGACACTTTATGACTCTCACTGACTCTGACTCTCTGCGACACACTGTGACACTCTCTGACACTCTTTGCGACACACTGTGACACTCTGTGTCAGACTATGACACTCTCTAACTCTCTGAGACACATGCTGATTCTCTCTAATACTCTCTGAGACAGAATGTGACACTCTGACACTCTCTGAGGCACAGCACGACACACTGTGACACTCTCTGACAGGTTGTGACAAACTGCGACATTCTCTGACTTTCTCTGACACTCTTTTAGACACTCTCTGACTCTCTCTGTCACTCTCTGAGACACACTGTGTCACGCTCTGACAGACCGTGACACACAAGACGTTCTCTGAACGACTGTGACACACTGAGACACTCTCAAAGACTGTGAAACTTTCTGAATCTCTCTGACACTCTCTGAGTCACACTGTGACACTCTCTGACAGACTGTGACACACTGAGACACTCTCCAAGACAGGCTGTGACACTTTCTGACTCTCTATGACTCACTCTGAAATATACTGTAGCCTTCTCTGACAGACTGTGACACACTGTGACACTCTCTGAGAGACTGTGACACACTGTGACACGCCCCGAGACTCTCTGAGACACATTGGGACCCTCTCTGACAATTTGAGACGCAATGTGACACTCTCTGACAGACTGTGACACACTCTGACAGATTGTGACACTCTCTAAGACACCCTGTGACCCTTTCTGACAATTTGAGACGCACTGTAACACTCTCTGGTCCTATCCGACGCTCTCTGAGACACACTGTGACACTCTCTGACACTGTCTGAAAAGCACTGTGACACTCTCTGACAGACCGTGACACTCTCTAACTATCTCTGAAACAAACTGTGGCACTCTCTGACAGACTGTGACACTCTCTGAGGCACAATGTGGCACTCTCTGACAGACTGTGACACACTGAGACACTCTGTGACAATCTCTGACACTTTGAGACGCACTGTGACACTCTCTGATCCTATCTGACATTCTCGGAGACACACTGTTACACTCTTTGACTCTCTCTGACACTTTGAGACACACTGTGACACTCTCATCCTATCTGACACTCTCTGAGACACACTGTGGCACTCTCTGATTCTCTCTGAGACACACTGTGACCCTCTCTGACACATGCTGAGAGACACTGTGACACTCCCTGACACTCTCTCAAACACACTGTGACACGCTCTGTCAGACTGTGACACACTGCGACACAGTCTGACACTCGCTGAGACACAATGGGACACTCTCTGACTCCCTCTGACAATTTGAGATGCACTGTAACACTCTCTTATCCGATCTCAGACACACTGTGACACTCTCTGACAGACTGTGACACACTGTGACACTCTCAAAGACAGACTGTGACACTTTCCGACTCCCTCTGACTCACTCTAAAATATACTGTAGCCTTCTCTGACAGAGTGTGACCCCCGCTGTCACTCTGAGACAGACTGTGACACACTCTGACTCTCTGAGATATACTGTGATACAGTCTGACTCTCTGTGACACTCTATGAGGCACAGTATGACACACTATAACACTCTCTGACTCACTCTGACACTCTCTGAGACACACTGTGACACTCTCTCACAGACTGTTAACCTCTCTGAGACAAACTCTGACCATCTCTGACACTCTCTGAGACACACTGTGACACTCTCTGACAGACTGTGATACTCTATGACTCTCTCTGACACTTACGTAGACACGCTGTGACACTCTCTGACTCTCTCTGTAACACGCTGTGACACCTTCTGACTCTCTCTGACTCTCTGAGACACACTGACACTCTGTGACTCTCTCTGATACTCTGGAGAACACTGTGACACTCTCTGACCCTTTCTGAGACTGACTGTGACACTCTCTGACTCTCCCTGACACTCTCTGAGCCACTGCACGACATCTGTGACCCTCTCTAACAGATTGTGACAAATTGTGACACTCTCTGACTCTCTCTGAGACACTCTGTGACACTTTCAGAGTCATTCTGTCACTCTCTGAGACACACTATAACACTCTCTCTCAGACTGTGACTCTCTCTGAACCAAATGCTGGGACTCTCTGAAACTCTCTGAGACACAGTAGGACTCACTGTGACACTCTCTGACACACTCTGAAATACATGTAACCTTTTCTGACAGACTGTGACACACTGTGACACTCTCTGAGACAGACTGTAACACGTTCTGACTCTCTCTGACTCTCTGAGACACACTGTGACTCTATCAGAGACACGCTGTGACCATCTCTGACTCTCTCTGACACTCTCTGAGACACAAAGTGACTCACTCTGACAGACTGTGACACACTGTGTCACTCTCTGACACTTTCTGAGACACACTGTTACATTTTCTGACTCTCTCTGACTCTCTAAGACACACAGTGACACTCTCTGACCCTCTCTGAGACCGACTGTTTCTCTCTCTCTCTCACTCTCTGAGGCACATCACGACACACTGTGATACTCACTGACTCTCTCTGACCCTCTCTGAGACACACTGTGATTCTTTCTGAGTCATTCTGTCACTCTCTGAAACACACTATGGCACTCTCTCACAGACTGTGACCCTCTCTGAGACAAACGCTGACCCTCTCGGACACTCTCTGAGACACAGTACGACTCACTGTGACACTCTGATTCTCTCTGACACACACTGAAATGCACTGTAACCTTTTCAGATGGACTGTGACCCTGTGTGACACTCTCTGAGACACACTGTGACACTCTCTAACTATATCTGACACTCTCTGAGACACACTACGACAGACTATGACACACTGTGACATTCTCTGACTATCTCTGACTCTCTCCGAGGCACACTGTGACACTGTCTGACCCTCTCTGAGACACACTGTGACACTCTCTGACTGAATGTAACACTCTTTGACAGACGGTGACACTCTGTGACACACTGTGATACTCTCTGACACACTGTTACACTCTCTGGCCCTCTCTGACACTCTCTGAAACACACTGTGACACTCTCTGAATCTCTTTGACACTCTCTAAAACATACTGTGACACTCTCTGAATGACTCTAACAGACTGACATTTTCTGTGACACACTATGACACTCTCTGACAGTCTGTGACACTCTCTGAAACACAGTGACATATTCTGAGACACTGTGACACTCTCTGATACACACTGTGACACTTTCAGATTCTGTCTGACTCCCTGAGACACACTGACACTTGCTGACAGACTGCGACACTCTCTGGCCGACTGTGACACTCTCTGACATTTACTGAGACACACTGTGACACATTCTGACGCTCTCTTAGACACAGTGTGACACTCCCTGACTCTCTCTGACACTCTGAGACCCACTGTGACCCTCTCTGACACTGTCTAAGACATGCTATGACACTCTCTGACCGACTCTGACACTCTTTGAGACACACAGTGACAACCTCTGACCCTGTGTGAGACAGACTGTGAAACTCTCTCACTCTCTCTGACACACCCTGAGGCACAGCACGATACACTGTGACACTCTCTGACAGATTGTGATAAACTGTGAAACTTTCTGACTTTCTCTGGCACTCTCTTAGACACACTGTGACACTCTCTGACTCATTCTGACCCACTCTGAGACACATTATGACACTCTCTGACAGACTGTGACCCTCTCTGAGAGGAATGCTGACCCTCTCTGACACTCTCTGAGACAGAGTACGACTCACTGTGACAATCTCTGACTCTCTCTGACACACTCTAAAAAGCACTGTAACCTTCTTTGACAGACTGTGACACACTGTGACACTCTCTGAGGCACACTGTGACACTCTCTGAAACACACTGTGACACTCTCTGACTATCTCTGACACACTCTAAGACACACCGTGACACTCTCTGACAGACTATGACACACTGTGACATTTCTGACTTTCTCTGAGGCATACTGTGACAATCCCTGACAGACTGTGACACACTCTGGCCCTCTCTGAGACAGACTGTGACACTTTCTGATGCTCTCTGAGACTCTCTTAGACACGCTGTAACATTATTTGACTCTTTCTGACTCGCTGAGACACACTGTGACACTTTCAGACCCTCTTTGAAACACACTGTGATACTCTTTGACAGATCATGACAGACTGTGACACTCTTTGTGACACACTGTGACACTCTCTGAGACACACTGTGACACTAGCTGACCGACGGAGACGACTGTGACATTTTCTCTGACACACTGTGACACTCTCTGACTGACTGGCTGGTACTCACTGAGACACAGTATGACACTCTCTGACCCTCTCTGAGACACACTGTGACACTCTCTGACTGAATGTGACCCTCCCTGACAGATGGTAACACTCTCTGTGACACACTGTGATACACTCTGACACACTGTTACACTCTCTAACACAGTGACATTTTCTGAGACATTTTGAAACTGACTGAGACACACTGTGACACTTTCTGTCTCTCTCTGACTCTCTGAGGCTCACTGTGACACTCCCTGATCTGCTCTGACACTCTCTGAGACAGACTCTGACACTCCCTTACTCTCTCTGAGACACACTGTGACACTCTCTGACTCTCACTGAGATATATTGTGATACAGTCTGACTCTCTCTGACACTCTCTGAGGGACAGTATGACATACTGTGACACTCTCTGACTCACTCTGACACTCTCTGAGACACACTGTGACACTCTCGCACAGACTGTGACCATCTCTGAGCCAAACTCTGACACTCTCTGAGACACTGTATGAGACACTGTATGAGACACAGTGACACTTTCTGACTCGCTCTGACACTCTCTGAAATGCACTGTAAGATTCTCTGACAAACTGTGGCACACTGTGACACTCTCCGTGACAAACTGTGACACGTTCTGACTCTCTCTGACTCTCTGGGACACACTGTGATTCTCTCTTAGACACACTGTGACTCTCTGACACTCTCTTAACCACTCTGTGACAGTCTCTGACTCTCTCTGACACTCTCTGAGGCACACTGTGACACTCTCTAAAAAGACTGTGACACACTTAGACATTCTCAATGACCGACTGTGGCACTTTCTGACTCTCTCTGACTCACTCCGAAATATACAGTAACCTTCTCTGACAGACTGTGACACACTGTGACACTCACTGAGACACACTGACACACTCTCTGAGACGCACTGTGACAATCTCTGATTCTATCTGTCACTCTCTGAGACACACTGTGACACTCGCTGACTCTCTCTAAGGCACACTTTGACATCCTGTGACTCTCTCTGACACTTTGAGACACACTATGACACTATCTGATCCTATCGGACACTCTCTGAAACACATTGTGTCACTCTCTGACTCTCTCAGAAACACACTTTGACACTCTCTGACAGACTGTGACACACTGTGACATTCTCTGACACTGAGACACATTGTGACACTCTCTGACTCATTCTGTCTCTCTCTGAGACACACTATGACACTCTCTCACAGACTGTGACCCTCTCTGACACAAACGCTGACCCTCTCTTACACTCTCGGAGACACAGTAAAACTCACTGTGACATTCTCTGGCTCTCCCTGACACACTCTGAAATACACTGCAACCTTTTCTGACAGACTGAAACACACTGTGACCCTCTCTGACTATCTCTGACACACTGTGAGACACACTATGACACTCTCTGACAGACTATGTCCAACTGTGACATTCTCTGACTATCTGTCTCTCTCTGAGACACTCGGTCACTCTCTGACACATTGTTACATTTTTTGACTCTCTCTCACACTCTCTGAGACACACTGTGACTCTCTCTGACACTCTGAGGCTCACTGTGACACTCTCTGATCTGCTCTGACACTCTCTGAGACAGACTCTGGCACTCTCTTACTCTCTCTGAGACACACTGTGACACTCTCTGACTCTCTCTGAGATACATTGTGATACAGTCTGACTCTCTCCGACACTCTCTGAGGGACAGTATGACATACTGTGACACTCTCTGACTCACTCTGACACTCTCTGAGACACACTGTGACACTCTCGCACAGACTGTGACCATCTCTGAGCCAAACTCTGACACTCTCTGAGACACAGTATGAGACACTGTATGAGACACAGTGACACTTTCTGACTCGCTCTGACACTCTCTGAACTGCACTGTAAGATTCTCTGACAAACTGTGGCACACTGTGACACTCTCCGTGACAAACTGTGACACGTTCTGACTCTCTCTGACTCTCTGAGACACACTGTGATTCTCTCTTAGACACACTGTGACTCTCTGACACTCTCTTAACCACTCTGTGACAGTCTCTGACTCTCTCTGACACTCTCTGAGGCACACTGTGACACTCTCTAAAAAGACTGTGACACACTTAGACACTCTCAATGACCGACTGTGGCACTTTCTGACTCTCCCTGACTCACTCCGAAATATACAGTAACCTTCTCTGACAGACTGTGACACACTGTGACACTCACTGAGACACACTGACACACTCTCTGAGACACACTGTGACTCTCTCTGACACTCTGTGGCTCACTGTGACACTCTCTGATCTGCTCTGACACTCTCTGAGACAGACTCTGACACTCTCTTACTCTCTCTGAGACACACTGTTACACTCTCTGACTCTCTCTGAGATACATTGTGATACAGTCTGACTCTCTCTGACACTCTCTGAGGGACAGTATGACATACTGTGACACTCTCTGACTCACTCTGACACTCTCTGAGACACACAGTGACACTCTCTCACAGACTGTGACCATCTCTGAGCCAAACTCTGACACTCTCTGAGACACTGTATGAGACACTGTATGAGACACAGTGACACTTTCTGACTCGCTCTGACACTCTCTGAAATGCACTGTAAGATTCTCTGACAAACTGTGTCACACTGTGACACTCTCCGTGACAAACTGTGACACGTTCTTACCCTCTCTGACTCTCTGAGACACACTGTGATTCTCTCTTAGACACACTGTGACTCTCTGACACGCTCTTAACCACTCTGTGACAATCTCTGACAGACTGTGATACTCTGACTCTCTCTGAGAGTCTCTTAGACGCACTGAGACACTCTCTGAGATGCACTGTGACAATCTCTGATTCTATCTGTCACTGTCTGAGACACACTGTGACACTCGCTGACTCTCTCTAAGGCACACTGTGACACTCTGTGACTCTCTCTGACACTTTGAGACACACTATGACACTCTCTGATCCTATCGGACACTCTCTGAAACACATTGTGTCACTCTCTGACTCTCTCAGAAACACACTTTGACACTCTCTGACAGACTGTGACACACTGTGACATTCTCTGACACTCTCTGAGACACATTGTGACACTCTCTGACTCATTCTGTCTCTCTCTGAGACACACTATGACACTCTCTCACAGACTGTGACCCTCTCTGACACAAACGCTGACCCTCTCTTACACTCTCAGAGACACAGTACAACTCACTGTGACACTCTCTGACTCTCCCTGACACACTCTGAAATACACTGCAACCTTTTCTGACAGACTGAAACATACTGTGACCCTCTCTGACTATCTCTGACACACTGTGAGACACACTATGACACTCTCTGACAGACTATGTCCAACTGTGACATTCTCTGACTATCTGTCTCTCTCTGAGACACTCGGTCACTCTCTGAGACACATTGTTACATTTTTTGACTCTCTCTCACACTCTCTGAGACACACTGTGACTCTCTCTGACACTCTGAGACACACTGTGAGACTCTCTGAGGTTCTTTGAGAAACACTATGACACTCTCTGACAGACTGTGACAGACTGTGAAACTTTCTGTGACACACTATGACACTCTCTGACAGACTGTGACACTCTCTGATACACAATGACTTTTTTGACACACTGTGACCATCCCTGAGACACACTGTGACACTCTCTGATGTGCTCTGACACTCTCTGAGTCAGACTGTGACACAATCTGACTCTCTTTGAGATACACTATGACACTCTCTGACAGACTATGTCACACTGTGACATTCTCTGACTTTTTCTGACTCTCTCTGAGACACACTGTGACACTCTCTGACCCTCTCTGAGACAGACTGTGAAACTTGCAGACGCTCTATGACACTCTCTTAGACACTGTGTAACACTCTCTGACTCTCTGAGACACACTGTGACACTCGCAGACCCTCTCTGACACTCTCTGAAACACACTCTGACAGTCTTTGACCGACTGTGACACTCTGAGTCACACTGAGACTCTCTGACACACTGTGACACTCTCTGACCGACTGTGACAATCTGTGACACTTTCTGTGACAAACTGTGACACTCTCTCACACATGGTGACGTTCTCAGACACACAGTGATACTCTCTGAGACACACTGTCTGAGACACACTGTGAGTCTCTCTGACACACTGTGACACTCTCTGACCGACTGTGACAGTCTGAGACACTTTCTGTGACAAACTGTGACACTCTCTGACACATGGTGACATTCTCTGACACACTATGACACTCTCTGAGACACACTGTGACACTCTCTGATACACTATGACACTCTCTGACAGACTGTGACACTGTCTGACACTCTCTGAGACACACTATGACACACTATGACACTCTCTGACAGATTATGAAACACTGTGACATTGTCTGATTTTCTCTGACTCTCTCTGAGGCACATTGTGACACTCTCTGACAGACTGTGACAGACTGTGACACTCGCTGACTATCTCTGACACTCTGAGACACACTGTGACACTCTCTGAGACACACTGTGACACTTTCTGACTCTCTCTGACATGCTGAGACACACTGTGACACTCTCTGTCCCTCTCTGAGGCACATTGTAACACTCTCTGAATCACTCTGACACTCACTGACACACACTATGACACTCTCTGACGCACTCTGAGACACACTGTGACCCTCTGTGTCTCCCTCTGACACTCTGGAACACTCTGTGACACTCTCTGTCCCTCTCTGACACACTCTGAGACACACTGTGATACTCCCTGACACACTGTGACACTCTCTGACACACGGTGACATTCTCTGACACTCTCTGAGGCACACTGTGACACTCTGTGACAGACTGTGACACTCTCTGACAGACTGTGACACACTGTGACATTCTCTGATTCTCTGAGACACACTGTGACACTCTCTGACAGACTGTGACACTCTCTCACACATGGTGACATTCTCTGAGACATTTGACACTCTCTGTCTCTCTCTGACACTCTGAGAGACGATGTGACACTCTGTGACACTCTCTGACCCTCTCTGAGACACGCTGTAACACACTCTGAATCGCTCTGACACTCACTAAGACACACTATGACACTCTATGACATTCTCTGAGACACACTGTGACACTCTTTGACTCTCTCTGACACTCTCTCTGACACATTGTGATACTCTCTGACACACTGTTACACTCTCTGACACACGGTGACATTTTCTGAGACACTGTGACACTCTCTGAGACACACTGTGATACACTCTGTCTCTTTTGCTGAGACACTCGGTCACTCTCTGAGACACACTGTGACAGTTTTTGAATCTCTCTCACACTCTCTGAGACACACTGTGACATTTTTTGAATCTCTCTCACACTCTCTGAGACACACTGTGGCACTCTCTGACTCTCTCTGAGACACACTGTGACTCTCTCTGACACACTGAGATGCACTGTGACACTCTCTCACAGACTGTGACATTCTCTGAGATAAATGCTGACCCTGCCTGACACTCTCTGAGATGGAGTATGACACACTGTCACACTCTCTGACTCTTTCTGATACACTCTGTAATATACTGTAACCTTCTCTTCCAGACTGTGACACACTGTGACATTCTCTGAGACACACCGTTACACTTTCTGACTATCTCTGTCTCTCTGAGACACACTGTGACCCTCTCTGACAGACTATGACACACGGTGACATTCCCTGACACACTCTGAGACACACTGTGACACTCTCTGACCAACTGTGACACTCTCCCACACATGGTGACATTCTCTGAGACACTGTGGCACTCTCTAAGACACATTGTGACACTCTCTGACACACTTTGACACTCTGACTGACTGTGATAGACTGTGACATTTTCTGTGACACACTGCGACACTCTGACACTGTGACACTTTCTGACACTCTCTGAGACGCACTGTAAGACTCTGTGACACTCTCTGAGACACACTATGACACAGCATGACATTCTCTGACAGATTATGAAACTCTGTGACATTCTCTGACTCTCTCTGAGGCACACTGACACATACTCTGACACTCTTTAACACTCTCTGAATTGCTCTGACACTTACTCAGACACACTATGACACTCTGACCCTCTCTGATACACACTGTGACACTTTCACACTCTCTCTGACACTCTCTGGGGCACAATATGACACTCTCTGACTCACTCTGACCCTCTCTGAGACGCAGTGTAAAACTCTTAGAGAAACACTATGACACTCTCTGACTCTCTCTGACACTCTCTGAAACATACTGTAACAATTTCTAACAGACTGTGACACAGTCTGTCAGGGATTGTCACAGTATACCTCAGAGAGTGTCAGAGAAAGTCAGAGAATGTCACAGTGTGTCATAGACTGGCAGAAAGTGTCACAGTTTGTCTCAGAATGTCAGAGAGTCAGAAAGTGTCGAAGTGTCAGAGAGTGTCACAGTCTGTCTCAGAGAGTGTCACAGAGAGACAGAAAGTGTTCTAGTGTGTCTCAGAGAGTGTCACAGTGTCTCAATCTCTGACTCTCTCTGTCTTTCTCTGAGGCACACTATGATACTCTCTGACAGACTGTGACACACTGTGACATTCTGACTTTTTCTGACACTCTCTGAGTCACACTGTGATACTCTCTGACAGACTGTGACAAACTGTGACACTCTCTGACTTTCTCTGACACACTCTTAGGCACACTGTGACACTCTCTGACCCTTTCTGTTTCTCTCTGAGACACACTATAACGGTGACCCTCTTGGAGACAAATGCTGACTGTCTCTGAAAATCTCTGAGACACAGTATGACACACTGTGACAATGTCTGACTCTCTCTGACCCACTCCGAAATACACTGTAGCCTTCTCTTACAGATTGTGACACACAGAGACACTCTCTGAGACACTTCCTGACTCATTTTGTCACTCTCTGTGACACACTCTGACCCACTCTGCTCAGACTGTAGCACTCTCTCACAGACTGTGACATTCTCTAAGTAATTTAATCTAATCTACTCTAATTCTCTGAGAGAAATGCTGACCCTGTCTGACACTCTCTGAGACACAGTATGACTCACTGTGACACTCTCAGACTCTCTCTGACACACTTGGAAATATTTATAACCTTCTCTGACACACTGTGACACTCTCTGAGACTCAGTATTACACTCTCTGACTCTCTCTGAGACACACTATGACACTCTCGGACAGACTATGACATTCTCTGACTTTCTCTGACACTCTGAGGAACACTGTGACACTCTCTGACAGATTGTGACACACTCTGACACGCTCGGAGACAGACTGTGACACTCTCTGACGCTCTGTGACACTCTCTTAGACATGCTGTGACACTCTCTGACTCTCTCTGACACACTGAGGCACACTGTGACACTCTCTGACAGACTGTGACACACTGTGAGACACTCTGACTCTATCTGACTCTCTCTGAGGCACACTGTGACACTCGTTGACACACTCTGATGCTCTCCGAGACACACTGTGGACTCTCTGACACTCTCTGAGACAGACTATGACAGTCTCTGACTCTCTCTGACACTCTCTGAAACACACTATGACACACTATGAAACTCTCTGACACACTATGACACACTCCGACACACTGTGACACTCTCAGACACACGGTGACATTCTCTGAGACACTGTGACACTCTTGGAGACATAATGCGACACTTTTGACTCTCTCTGAGACATACAGTACCACCCTCTGACGGACTGTGACCCTCTCTGAGACAAATGCTGACCCTCTCTGACACTGTCTGATACACTGAAATATACTGTAACATTCTCTGACAGACTGTGACAGAATGTGACACTCTCTGAAACAAACTGTGACATTTTCTAGCATTCTCTGACCCTCTGAGACACACTGTGACACTTTCTGAGACACACTGTGACACTCTGACCCTCTCTGAGACACACTATGATGCTCTCTGACCCTCTCTGAGACACAGTGTAACACATTCCGACTCTCGCTGACACTCTCTGAAACAGACTGTGACACTCTCTGAGACACTGTGACACTCTCTGAGACACACTAGAACACTTTCTGTCTCTCTGTGACACTCTCTGAGACAGACTGTGACACTCTCTGACACTTCGACACTTTCTGACTCTCTGACATTCTGAGACAAACTGTGACACTTTCTGCCAGTCTATGACACACTGTGACATTCTCTGACTTTCTCTGACACTCTCTGAGGTATACTGTGACAATCCCTGACAGACTGCGACACACTGTGACACTCTCTGATTCTCTGAGATACACTGTGAGAGTCTCTGACTCTCTCTGATACTCTGAGACACACTGTAAAACTCTCTGACCCTCTCTGAGACACACTGTGATGCTCTCTGACACTCTCTGAGAAACACTGTGACACTCTCTGACAGACTGTGACAAATTCTGAGACACACGATGACACTCTCTGACCTACTGTGACACTCTCTGACACACGGTGACATTTTCTGCAACACTGCAACACTCTTTGAGAAACACTCTATGACACGCTGTTTCAGATTGTGAAACACTGACACATTCTGACCATCTCTGAGACACATTGTGACACTCTGTGATTCTCTCTGACACTCACTGAGACACACTGTGACACTCTCTGACAGACAATGACAATCTCTGTGACACATTCTGTCTTTCTCTGATTCTCTGAGACACACTGTGACACTCTCTGCCTCTCTCTGAGACACTCGGTCACTCTCTGAGACACACTGTGACACACTGTGACATCTTTTGACTCTCTCTCTCACTGTCTGAGACACACTGTGACCCTCTCTGACAATTTCTGAGACACACTGTGACGCTGTCTGACAGATTGTGACAAACTGTCACACTCTCTGACTCTCTCCGGCCATCTCTTAGACAAACTGTGACACTCTCTCTCTCTGATATTCTCTGAAACTCAGTGTGACACTCTCTGACAGACTGTGACCCTCTCTGAGACAAACACTGACACTCTCTGACACTCTCTGAAACACACTGTGACACTTTCTGACTCACTCTGCCACTCTCAGGCACACTCTGACGCTCTAAGAGGCACACTGTGACACTCTCTGACCTATCTGACGCTGTCTGAGACACACTATGACACTCAATGACTCTCTGACACTCTGAGACACACTGTGACACTGTCTGAGACAGACTGTAACAGTCTCTAACACGCTCTGAGACACAGCATAACACTCTTTGACTCTCTCGGACATTCTCTCAAACACATGTGACACATTCTGAGACACACTGTTACGCTATCTGACACACTCTGACATTCTCTGAGACGCACTATGACTCTCTCTGACAGATTGTGACGCCCTGTGACACTCTGATTCTCTGTGACACTCTCTGAGACACACTGTGACACTCTGACACTCTCTGAGACACACTGTGACACACTGTGATACTCTCTGACACTCTGAAAAGCACTGTGACACTCTCTGACAGACTGTTACACACTGTGTCGCTCTCTGACTCTCTCTGACACACATGGTGATACTCTCTGACTGGTTCTTAGACACACTGTGACACACTATGACACTCTCTTAGACATGCTGTGACACTCTGTGACTCTCTCTGACACACTGAGACACCCTGTGACACTCTCTGACGGACTGTAAAAAAATGTGAGACACTCTGACTCTATCTGACTCTCTCTGAGACACACTGTGACACTCTCTGACTCTCTCTGAGGCACACTGTGACGCTCTCTGACACTCTGAGAACCACTATGACACTCTCTGACAGACTGTGACAATTTCTGTGACATACAATGACACTCTCTGACCTACTGCGACACTCTCTGACACACGGTGACATTTTCTGCGTTACTGTGACACTCTCGGAGACACACTGTGACGCTATCTGACACTCTCTGACATTCTCTGAGACGCACTGTAACTCTCTCTGACAAATTGTGATGCACTGTGACACTCTCTGATTCTCTATGACACTCTCTGAGACACACTTTGACACTCTCTGTCACTCTCTGAAAAGCACTGTGACACTCTCTGACTCTCTCCGAGACACAATGTGACTCTGTCTGACACTCTGAGATACACTGTGACGCTCTCTGACACTCTCTGAGAAACATTGTGACACTCTCTGACAGACTGTGACAATTTCTGAGACACTCTGTGACACTCTCTGACTCTCTCTCTGAGACACAATGTGACTCTCACTGACACATTGAGATACACTGTGACGCTCTCTGACAATCTCTGAGAAACTCTGTGACACTCTCTGACAGACTGTGACAATTTCTGTGACACACGATGACACACTCTGACCTACTGCGACACACTCTGACCCACTCTGAGTCAGACTGCGACACTCTCTGATGCCCTGTGACATTCTCTTAGACATGCTGTGACACTCAGTGACTCTCTCTGGCACACTGAGACACCCTCTGACACCCTCTGATACTCTCTGACAGACTGTGACACACTGTGACACTCTCTGAGACACACGGTGACACTCTCTGATTGGTTCTTAAACACACTGTGACACACTATGACACATTGTGACATTATTAGAGAGTCTGTGACTCTCTCTGAGTCACACTGTGGACTCTCTGCCCCTCTGTGACACTCTCTGAGACATAGTATGACACACTGTGTCCCTGTCTGGCGCTCTCTGACACTCTCTGAAATACACTGTGAGACTCTCTGACTGTCTCAGACACGCTCAGAGGCACAGGATGACACAATATGACACTCTTTGACTCACTGACCCTCTCTGAGACACACTGTAACACTGTCTGAGAAACACTGTGACATTCTCTGACACACTGTGACACTCTCTGAGACACACTGTGACACTTGCTATCGCTCTCTGATTCTCTGAGACGCTCGGTCACTCTCTGAGATACACTGTGACATTTTTTGACTCTCTCACACTCTCTGAGACACACTGTGTCACTCTCTGGTTCTCTCTGAGACACAATGTGACTCTCTTTGACACTCTCTGAGAAACACTGTGACATTTTCTGACTATCTCTGACACACTGTGAGACACACTATGACGCTCTCTGACAGACATTGTCCAACTGTGACATTCTCTGACTATCTGTCTTTCTCTGAGACACTTGGTCACTCTCTGAGAAACATTGTGACATTTTTTGACTCTCTCTCACACTCTCAGAGACACACTGTGTCACTGTTTGACTCTCTGAGACACAATGTGACTCTGTCTGACACTCTGAGATACACTGTAATGTTCTCTGACACTATCTGAGAAACACTGTGACACTCTCTGACAGACTGTGACAATTTCTGTGACACTCTGCCGCTCTCTGAGACACACTGACAATTTCCGCCTCTCTCTGACTCCCTGAGACACTCTGTGACACTCTCTGACTCTCTCTGAGACACAATGTGACTCTCTCTGACACACTGAGATACACTGTGACGCTCTCTCACACTCTCTGAGAAACACTGTGACACTCTCTGACAGACTGTGACAATTTCTGTGACACACGATGACACTCTCTGACCTAGATCGACACTCTCTGACACACGGTGACATTTTTTGTGACATTGTGACACTCTCTGAGAAACACTGTGACACTCTCTGACAGACTCTGACAGACTGTGACAATTTCTGAGACACACGATGACACTTTCTGACCTACTGTGACACTCTCTGACACACGGTGACATTTTCTGCTACACTGCGACACTCTCTGAGACACACTGTGACACTTTCCATCTCTCTCTGACTCCCTGAGACACACTGTGACTCTCTCTGACACTCACTGAGAAACACTGTGACACTCTCTGACAGACTATGGCACATTGTGACATTCTCTGACTTTCTCTGACACTCTCTGAGGAACACTGTGGCACTCTCTGACCTACTGCGACACACTCTGACCCGCTCTGAGACAGACTGTGACACTCTCTGATGCCCTGTGACACTCTCTTAGAAATGCTGTGACACTCTGTGACTCTCTCTAACACACTGAGACACCCTCTGACACTCTCTGACAGATTGTGACACACTGTGAGACACTCTGACTCTATCTGACTCTTTCTGAGGCACTCTGTGACACTTGTTGACACACTGTGACACTCTCCGAGACACACTGTGGACTCTCTGACACGCTCTGACACTCTCTGAAGCACACTGTGACACTCTCTGATGCCCTGTGACACTCTCTTAGACATGCTGTGACACTCTGTGACTCTCTCTGACACACTGAGACACCCTCTGACACTCTCTGACACACTGTGACACACTCTGACACACTGTGACACTCTGACACACTGTGACACTCTCTAAGACACTGTGACACTCTCGGAGATGCACTGTGACACTTTTGACTCCCTCTAAGCCACACAGTAACACCCTCTGACAGACTGTTACCCTCTCTGAGACAAATGCTGACTCTCTCTGACACTGTTTGATACACTCTGAAATATACTGTGACCCTCTCTGACAGACTGTGACACAATGTGACACTCTCTGCGACAAACTGTGACACTTTGTGGCACTCTCTGAGCCTCTGAGACACACTGTGACACTCTCTGAGACACACTGTGACACTTTCTGAGACTCTCTGACCCTCTCTGCGACACAGTGTAACACCTTCTGACTCTCTCTGTCACCCTCTGAAACAGACTGTGACACTCTCTCTGACAGATTGTGACACTCTCTGTGACACTCCCTGCCCGACTGCGATGCTATCTGACACACGGTGACATTCTCTGAGACACTGTGGCACTCTTTGAGACACACTGTGACACTTTCTGTCTCTCTCTGACACTCTCTGAGACAGACTGTGACACTCTCTGACACTGAGGCACGATGTGACACTCTCTGACTTTTTCTGTCAATCTCTGAGACACACTGTAACACTCTCTCACAGACTGTGACACTCTCTGAGACAAATGCTGACCCTCTCTGACACTCTCTGAGACACAGTATGACACATTTTGACACTTTCTGACTCTCTCTGATATACTCTGAAATACACTGCAACCTTCGCTGACACACTGACATACTGTGACACTCTCTGAGACACACTGTGACACTTTCTGACTCTCTCCGACGCTCTGAGTCAAACTGTGACATTTTCTGACAGTCTATGACACACTGTGACATTCTCTGACTTTCTCTGACACTCTGAGGCACAATGTGACAATCCCTGACAGACTGTGACACACTGTGACACTCTCTGACTCTCTGAGACACACTGTAAAATTCTCTGACCCTCTCTGAGACACACTGTAACACTCTATGACACTCTCTGACAGACTGTAAAACACTGTGACACATTCTGACCATCTCTGAGACGCACGGTGACACTCTGTGACTCTCTCTGTCACTCTCTGAGATACATTGTGATACTCTGTGATTCTCTCTGACACTCACTGAGACACACTGTGACATTCTCCGACCGACTATGACAATCTCTGTGACACTTTCTGTCTATCTCTGACTCTCTGAGACACACTGTGACACTCTCTGCCTCTCTCTGAGACACTCGGTCACTCTCTGAGACACACTGTGACATCTTTTGACTCTCTCTCACACTGTCTGAGACACACTGTGACCCTCTCCGACAATCTCTGAGACACACTATGACACTCTCTGAGGCACACTATGACACTCTCTGACAAATTATGACAAACTGTCACGCTCTCTGACTCTCTCCAACACTCTCTTAGACAAACTGTGACACGCTGTGTCTCTCTCTGACATGCTCTGAAACTCACCCGCCCTCCTCCTCTAACCTAATAGGAGGGAAGTGATGCCTTTTGCTTGTTCTATTCTTTAGACCCAGTTTTTTTTTAAAAAAAAGGTTACTTTTAGAGGGATGGCAGTGAAGGTAGTGTAATGTTCCTCTTGCAACATGTTTGAGGTGAGGGATGCCGTGGACGTCCCTGCTGATTACACTTGCAGGAAGTGCACCCATCTCCAGCTCCTCCAAGACCATGCTAGGGAACTGGAGCTGGAGTTGGATGAACTTAGGATCATTCGGGAGGCAGAGGGGGTCATAGATCGGAGCTTTAGGGAAGTAGTAACTCCAAAGATTGCAGACAGATGGGTGACAGTGAGGGGGACTGGGAGGAAGCAGCCAGTGCAGGGACCCCTTGCGGCTGCTCCCCTCAAGAACAAGTATACCGTTTTGGACACTTGTGGGGGGGACGACTTACCAGGGGTAGGCAATGGGGTTCAAGCCACTGGCACGGAGCCTGTCCCCATTGCTCAGAAGGGAAGGGTGGAGAAGAGCAGAGCAATAGTAATTGGGGACACGATAGTTCGGGGCACAGATAGGCGGTTTTGTGGGGGCGAGAGAGACTCACGTTTGGTATGTTGCCTCCCAGGTGCAAGGGTACGTGATGTCTCTGATTGTGTTTTCCGGTTCCTTAAGGGGACGTGGGAGCAGCCTGAAGTCGTGGTCCACATTGGCACCAATGACATAGGTAGGAGGAGGACTGAGGATGTTAGACAGGCTTTCAGGGAGCTAGGTTGGAAGCTCAGAGTTAGAACAAACAGAGTTGCTGTCTCTGGTTTGTTACCCGTGCCACGTGATAGAGCGTCGTGAAATGAGGAGAGAGAACAGTTAAATGCGTGGCGACAGGGATGGTGCAGGAGGGAGGGATTCCGGTATCTGGATAACTGGGGTTCTTTCTGGGGAAGGTGGGACCTCTATAAAAAGGATGGTCTACTCCTGAACCTGAGGGGCACCAGTATCCTTGGGGGGAGGTTTGCTTGTGCTCTTGGGAGGGGGGGGGGGTTTAAACTAACTCTGCAGGGGCATGGGAACCTAGACTGTAGCTTTATGGTGCAGGACCTGGAGTTTAGGGAGGTTAGGAATATGGCATCAATCTCAAAGGAGGGTGCCTGTAAACAGGAAAGTGGCTTGAAGTGTGTATACTTCAATGCAACAAGTATACGAAATAAGGTAGGTGAACTTGCAGCGTGGGTTGGTACCTGAGATTTCGATGTTGTGGCTATTATGGAGACATGGGTAGAACAGGGACAGGATTGGCTGTTGCAGGTTCCAAGGTTTAAATGTTTTAGTAGGGTCAGAGGTGGCGGTAAAAGAGGGGGAGGTGTGGCATTGCTTGTCAAAGATAGTATTACAGCGGTGGAAAGGACAATATATGAAGATTCGCCATCTGAGGTAGTTTGGGCTGAGGTCAGGAATACGAAAGGTGAGGTCAGCCTGTTTGGAGTTTTTTACAGGCCTCCTAATAGTCCGTGAGACATAGAAGATAGGATTGTGAGAATGATTCAGAAGAATACTGAAAGTAATAGGGTGGTTGTTATGGGGGACTTTAACATTCCTGATATTGACTGGGAAAGCTGTAGCTCGAGTTCGTTAGATGGGTCGGTGTTTGTCCAATGTGTGCAGGAGGGTTTCCTCACATAATATGTAGACAGGCCAACAAGGGGTGAGGCCATACTGGATTTGGTTCTGGGTAATGAACCAGGCCAGGTGTTAGAATTAGAGGTAGGTGAGCACTTTGGGTACAGTGACCACAATTCAGTGACTTTTACTTTAGTGATGGAGAGGGATAAGTGTGCACTGCAGGGTAAGAGTTATAGCTGGGGGCAGGGAAATTATGATGCGGTGAGGCATGACTTAGGATGTGTGGCTTGGAAAATTAGGCTTCAAGACAATGGCGTAATTGATATGTGGAGCTTGTTCAAGGAGCAACTATTGAGTGTCCTCGATAAGTATGCACCTGTCAGGCAGGGAGGAAAGGGTCTTGTGAGGGAGCCGTGGTTTAATAAGGAATTGGAATCCCTTGTTAAATGGAAGAGGGCGGCCTATGTAAAGATGAGGCGTGAAGGTTCAATTGGGGCGACTGAGTGTTATAAGGTTGCCAGGAAGGTTCTGAAGAGAGGGCAAAGAGCAGAAAGGAGGGGACATGAAAAGTCCTTAGTTGGTAGGATTACGTAAAACCCTAAGGCTTTCTTTAGGTATGTCAGGAATAAAAGAATGACTAGGGTAGGAATAGATCCAGTCAAGGACAGTAGTGGGAAGTTATGTGTGGAGGCTGAAGAGATTGGGGAGATACTGAATGAATATTTTTCGTCAGTATTCACTCAGGAAAAGGACATTGTTGCCGATGTGAATACTGAGTCACAATTAATTGGAATGGACGGCTTTGAGGTATGTAGGGAAGAGGTGTTGGAAATTCTGGAAAGGTTGAAAATAGATAAGTCCCCTTGGCCTGATGGCATTTATCCTGGGATTCTTTGGGAAGCAAGGGAGGAGATTGCAGAGCCATTGACCTTGATTTTTATGTCCTCGTTGTCTACAGGAATAGTGACAGAAGACTGGAGGACAGCAAAAGTGGTTCCCTTGTTCAAGAAGGGGAGTAGGGATAATGCTAGTAACTATAGGCCGGTGAGTCTCACTTCTGTTTTGGGCAAACTCTTAGAGAGAATTGTAAGGGATAGGATTTATGAACATCTGGATAGGAATAATGTGATAAGGGATAGTCAGCATGGTTTTGTGAAGGGCAGGTCGTGCCTCACAAACCTTATTGAATTCTTCGAGAAGGTGACTAAGGAGGAGGACGAGGGGAAAGTGGTAGATGTAGTGTATATGGATTTTAGCAAGGCGTTCGATAAGGTACCCCATGGTAGGTTACTGTAAAAAATACGGAGGTATGGCATTGAGGGTGAGTTGGAGGATTGGATTAGTAATTGGCTGGCTGGAAGAAGGCAGAGGGTAGTAGTTGATGTTAAAGATTCATCTTGGAGTGCAGTTACTAGCGGTGTTCCGCAAGTATCTGTTTTGGGACCATTGCTGTTTGTCATTTTTATATATGACCTGGAGGAGGGGTTAGAAGGTTGGGTGAGCAAGTTTGCGGATGATACGAAAGTCGGTGGAGTTGTGGACAGCGAAAAAGGATATGGCAGGTTACAGCGGGATATAGATAAGCTGCAGAGCTGGGCAGAAAGGTGGCAAATGGAGTTCAATGTAGCTAAGTGTGAGGTGATTCACGTTGGTAAGAGTAACAAAAAGATGGGGTACTGGGCTAATGGTCGGGTACTTAGTGTGGATGAGCAGAGGGATCTTGGTGTCCATGTACACAGATCATTGAAAGTTGCCACCCAGGTAAATAGTGCAGTGAAGAAGGCATATGGTGTACTGGGCTTTATTGGTAGAGGAATTGAGTTCCGGAGTCCTGAGGTCATGTTGCAGTTGCGGCCGCATCTGGAGTATTGTGTGCAGTTTTGGTCGCCATACCATAGGAAGGATGTGGAGGCACTGGAACGGATGCAGAGGAGGTTTACCAGGATGTTGCCTGGTCTGGTAGGAAGATCATAACAGGACAGGCTGAGGCTCTTGGGGCTGTTTTCATTGGAGAAAAGAAGGTTTAGGGGTGACTTGATAGAGGTATACAAGATGATTAGGGGTTTAGATAGGGTTGACCATGAGAACCTTTTTCCATGTATGGAGTAAGCTATTACAAGGGGGCATAGCTTTAAATTAAGGGGTGGTAGGTATAGGACAGATGTTAGGGGTAGATTCTTTACTCAGTGAGTCGTGAGTTCATGGAATGCCCTGCCAGTAGCAGTGGTGGACTCTCCCTCTTTATGGGCATTTAAACGGGCATTGGATCGGCATATGGAGGATAGTGGGCTAGTGTAGGTTAGGTGGGCTTTGATCGGCGCAACATCGAGGGCCAAAGGGCCTGTACTGCGCTGTATTGTTCTATGTTCTATGTTCTATGTGTGTCCAACTTGAGTGTCAATGATTACATGATGGCACTCCTCACACTCATGTACACATCCACAGCCTCACACTCACACTCACTCACTCACTAACACAAACACACACACTCACTCACAACACACATGCAAACACAAACACACAGACACTCACACACTCTCACATGCACTCACACACACTCTCATATACACACATTGTCATGTACAGACACTGACTTTCGCTCACACATCCTTCACACGGACACTTACGCACTCACTCTCTTACTCACTCTTCCACTCGGTGTGAGTACAGTGCTTTGCATATCGAATATCAGATACCCAAAAGTGAGTTTCTGACTGGAATCGAATCGAGGGTTCAGTGGGGATATAAATTTGAAGTAACAGGACTGAGTTACAGCCTGGAATCTAATTGAAGGGGTCAGGGGGGTTATATACAGAATAACAGAGACAGAAGAGAGTTACAGACTGGAATCTAAACAAGATGTTTGATTACTTTAGCTAGAGACTAATATTTAACCAGGCGTGTTTTAAAGACTGGAATCTAATCGAGGTTATTGGGGTGGTTAAAACGCAGAGAGACTGATAACTGGGAGTGAGTTGCAGACATGAATCTAATCGAAGGTATGGGGGTGGTTTATATACAGGAGTACGTTACAGACTGGAATGTAATTGAGGGACTCAAGATGGTTTTTATACAGTGTAACAGTTACCCGGGAGTCAGTTTTTGAGATGATAGAAATGACAGAGTCATGCCATAAGACCATTCAGCCCACCGAGCCTGCTCCACCATTCAATCATGGCTGATAGGTTTCTCAATCTCATTCTCCCCCTTTCTCCCTGTAACCCTTGATACTCAGGAACCTATCGATCTCAGTCTTCAAGATACTCAGTGAGTTCGCCTCCCCAACCTTCAGTGGGAATGAATTCCACAGATTCCCCACTCTCTGTATCAATAAGTTTCTCCTTATCTCTGTTCGAAGAGCTATTCCCTTTACTCTAAGGCAGTGCCATTGGTTCCCAGTCTCTCCGACCAAATGGAAACATCTTCCCAACATCCGCTCTGTCCAGGCCATTCAGTATTCTGGAAGTTTCTATTAGATCCCCCACCCCCTCATCCTTCTGAACTCCATTGAGGATAGACCCAGAGTCCTCACACATTCCTCATGTGTTAAGCTTTATAGAGCTTTATAGAGCCTCAGAAATACATCCCTGCTTTTATAATCAAGTGTTCTCAAAATAAATACCACCATTGCATTTGCCTTCCTAATTACTGACTCAACCTGCAGGTTTACCTTGAGAGATTCCTGGACAGGAACTCCCAAGTCTCTCTGCCTTTCAGATTTCTGAATTTTCTCCCCAATTAGAAAATAGTCCATGCCTCTCTGTCTCTATTCCTCCAACCAATGTGCATAATTTCCCACATTGTAGTCTATCTGCCACTTCTTTGCCCACTCTCCTCACCTGTCCAAATCCTTCTGCAGCCTCCCCACCTCCTCAATGCTACCTGTCCCTCTACCTATCTTTATATCATCGGCAAACGTAGACAGAATGCCCTCAGTTCTTTCATCTAGATCATTAACACAGCAAGGAAACAGGCCATTCAGCCTAACTGGTCTGTGCTGACCAGTTTTCCTCAACTGAGCTAGGCCTATTTGCACGTTTCCTACCATCACCCCTATCCTAATGTATTTTAAATGTTGTAATTGTACTCACCTCTATCACTTCCTCACCTTCCATATACACACCACTCTCTGAGTTAAAAAGTTGCCCCTCAGGTCCCTTTTAAATCTTTCCCATCTCATCTTAAACATATCCCCTTTATGATTCTATAACCCTCTGTACAGTCACCCCCCAGCCTCCTGTGCTCCAGGATAAAATGTCCCAACCTCTCCTGAGAGCTCACGCCTTCCAGTCTGGGTAATATCCTTGTAAATCTGTTTTCCACCCTTTGCCGTTTAATAACCTCCTTCCTACAGCAGGGTGAACATGATGGTATGCAGTCCTCCAAATGTGGCCTCACCAGTGTCTTGTACAGCTGTAACATGACGTCCCAACTCCTGGGCTCAGTGCTCTGCCCGATAAAGGCAAGCCTGCTAAATGCTTCCTTCACCACCCTGTGACCCTGCCTACCTGTGACCACCACATTCAAGGAACTATGTACCTGCCCCCCCCTTGGTCTCTCTGTTCAACAACACTTGACTGTGTAAGTCCTGCATGTGCACACTCTCTCTCACTCACACATGTACACTCTCACTCATGCACGCACACACACTCCCTTCCTCGTGCACTCGCAATCTATCTCTCACGTGTACACTCTCTCTAGCAAGCCTCCAAATACTGATGCCCATGTAACTGTTCTCTGATATGCTTCTTACACGGATTGGTTCCCTACTCACATTTGGTCATTTTGGGGTGCGCTGAACTGAAACTCCAATTTCCTGATGCTTGCAACATTTCTCCTTTTTAGTGATTCCCTGTCCCTATTCTCCCATTTAGACCTACTCTGTTCCAATTCTCTAATTTATCGGCACTCCCACTAATTTTCTAATGTAATGGCACTGTGTACCAAACCCACCTACTGATGGCCCACCAGTTCTCCCATTTACTCATACCCCGATACTCATTCATCCATTTAATGATGCCCTGGACCAACTCTACCATTTAGAGGTGCCGTACTGGAGATGGGAGGGGGAGGAGATTGTGGGTGGGTGGGGGGGGGCGAGGAGAAGGGGAGGTGAGGAGAGGGGCGGACAAGGAGATGGGGAGGGTGGGAAGAAGACATGGAGGGGTTGGGGGGTCAGGGAGAGGAAGGGGAGGAGAGAGAGAAGGGGAGGAGAGAGGAAAGACGAGGGAAGGTGTGGAGAGGATGGGGGAAGTGGAAAGGTAGGAGGGGAAAGGAGGTGGGAAGGTACGGGAAAAGAGGGGGAAGGCTGGGGGAACAAGGGGGGAATGAGGTGGGGGTGAAGGAGTGGGGAAGGGAAGGAAGGAGAGGGTGAAGGAGTGTGGGGAGGGGATAAGGAGAGGGGGAAACCAAAGAGAGTGGGTGGGGAAAGGAGAGGAGGAGAGGGGAGAAAGGAGGGTGGAAGGAGAGGGGGAAGGAAAAGAGACGGATTGGGGAAAGGAGAGGGAGTGGGGGAAGGAGAGGTGGAGAGGGGAGAAAGGAGGGTGGAAGGAGGGGGGGAGGAGAGGGGGGAAGAAGAGGAGGAGGGAGAGAAAGGAGGGTGGAAGGGGAGGGGGAAGGAGGGAAGGTGAGGGGGTCGGAGGGAAGGAGAGATGGGAGAAGGAGAGGGGGAGGAGAGGCAGGGAAAAGAGAGAAGGGGAAGGGGGAAGGAGAGGGGGGAAGGGAGGAAGAATAGAGTAGGGGGAAGAAGAGAGTGGGGGGAAGGAGAGGGGTGGAAGAAGAGAGAGGGAAGGTGGGGGAAAGGAAGGGTGGAAGAAGGGGGGAAGAAAGGGTGAAAGGAAAGGAGGAAGGAGAGGTGGAAGGGGGATTGCAGGAGGAAGGAGAGGGAGGGAGGAGGGGGCAATGAGATGGGGAAAGGAGAGAGGGTTAAGGAGTTGGGGTGAGGAGAGGGGGATGGAGAGGGTGAAAGGAGAGGGGGAAGAGGCCAAGGAGATGGGTAAAAGAGGGGGGAAGGAGAGAGGGGAGGAGAAAGTGAAGGAGATTTGGGGGAAGGACAGAGGGGGAAAGGAGAGGGGGAAAGGAGGGGTGAAGTATAGGGTGCGAAGAAATTAGGGGAAGGACGAGGGGAAGGCGAGAAGGACAGAAAGAGAGAGGGGGTAGAGAGGTGGTAAGGAGGGGGGAAGGAGAGCGGGGGAAGGAAAGGGGGTAAGGAGAAAGGGAGGGTCAGAGAAATTTGCCCATTAGGTTCGAGATCACAAAACACAGCTCGAAGTGAAATTGACAAGTAGTTTATTGCAAGCAATCTGGCTGGAAGAGTAAACAGACCAGCTGACGCAGAACTGACAGTCTGTACATGTAGATCAGAATTTCTCTTCCCAAAGCTGAGGCTGAGACCAGTTTTATAATATTGCTGCACAATGACACTGATTAAGAAATGGGAAACTACAATGTATCTGGAAATGGAGTCATCTAGGTCCAAGGATGCGAATTGGAAAGCAGTTTATTGGATGAATGTCCTGTTCCTTCACACAACGCAACATCCTGACAGGATCGACGGTTCCATTCCTCTTCACAGGTGGGTGTTAATATCTCTCCTGAAGTAGTGAGGTGTTTCCATTGTCCTGTTCCTGGAGGGTGTCCTTGCTGGTGCCTCTCTGTCTGACCCACTCCTTGTGTGACTTTAGTATTGCTGGGTTGTGAAACTGTCCTTAGGGCTTTGAGATAACTGTGGTGTTGTGTCATGTCAGTGGGAGCAGAAATCCTAATCCCTTGTATGTGTGCTGTCTGATTCGGCTTGTGAGCTGCTCGGGAATTCTGGGTCTTCTGGTACAGTTTGGCCAATTTTGCTTTTGTGGGCTTATTGTGGGTTAGAAAATCTTTTCCCACACTGATTTGTCCTGACCCGAAATTTATCCAACTATCGGTGTTTACTGATTTGGACTGACCCGAGGTTTTTCCAAGTGTGGATGGTTATGGATTTGCACTGACCCAAAATGTTTCTAATTTTGTGGGTTACTGATTTGCACTGTCCCGAAATGTTTTGAAATGTCAGTGCTTACTGATTTGTACTGACCTGTAATTTTTCCACGTTTTGGTGGTTACAGATTTGTAAAAACCTGAAATTTTTCTAAATGTCAGATATTACTGATTTGCACGGCCCCAAAGTTTGTCGAAGTGTCAGTGTTTCCTGATATGCACCCAAACAGAAATGTCTCCATGTGTCAGTGGATACTGATTTGTACTGACCCGAACATTTTCTCAGTGTTGGTGGTTACTGATTTGCACTGACCCCAAAATTATGTTAAACATCAGTGCTTACCAATTTGTACTGACCCATAATTTTTCCACCTGTCGGTGGTTAATGATTTGTACTGACCCAAAATTACTCTCAGTGTTGGTGCTTACTGATTTGTACTAACTTGAAATTCATCCAACTCTCAGTGGTTACTGATTTACACTGACCCCAAATTTTTCTAAGTGTCGGTGATGAATCATGTGTACTGCCTTGAATTTTTTCCAAATGTTGGTGGTTACTGATTTGTATTACCCCAAATGTTTCCAAGTGTGGATGTTTACTGATTTGCACAGACCCAAAATCTTTCTTAGTGTCAGTGGTTACTGATTTGTACTGTCTTGAAATTTTTCAAACTGTCACTGGTTCCTGATTTGTACTGACCCGAAACGTTTACAACTGTCCGTGGTTACTGATTTGCACTGTCTGAAAGTTTGTCGAAGTGTCAGTGTTTTGTGATTTGCACCGACCAGAATGTTTTTTCCATGTACCAGTGTTTGCTGATTTGCACTGACCCGAACATTTTCTCAGTGTCGGTGGTGACAGAGTTTTACTGAGCACAAATTTGACTAAGCGCGGATGGTGACTGATTTGCACTGTCCCAAAATTTTTTAAATGTCAGTGCTTACCGATTTGTACTGACCCGAAATTTTTCCACCTGTCGGTGGTTATTGATTTCTAATGACCTGAAATTATTCTTAGTGTCAGTGGTTACTGATATGCAACGCCCTGAAGTTTGTTGAAGTGTCAGAGTTTCCTGATTTGTACCAACCAGAAATGTTTTCCATGTACCAGTGGTTACTGATTAGTCCTGGCACCAAATTATTCTGTGTCAGTGGTTACTGATTTTTACTGACCCTAACTTTTACCAACTGTCAGTGTTTCCTGATTTGCACCGTCCAGAATTTTTTCTATGTATCACTGGTTGCTGATTTGTACTGACCCCAAATTATTCTCAGTTTTCGTGGTTACTGATTTTTACTGACCCGAACATTTTCTAAGTGTGGATGGTTAATGATTTGCACTGACCCAAATTCTTTTGAAATGTCTGTGCTCACCAATTTGTATTGACCTGTAATTTTTCCACTTTTTGGTGATTACTGAATTGTAGTCACCCAATATTTTTCGAAGTGTCAGTGCTTAGTGATTTTCACTGACCCTAAATTTTTCCAACTGTTAGTGGTTACTGATTTTCACTGACTAGTCATTTTTTGAAGTGTTAGTGCTTACTGATTTGTAACTGACCCTCAGTTTTTCCAAGTGTGGATGGTGACTGATTTGTACTGACCCAAATTCTTTTCAAATCTCAGTACTTATTGGTTTGTACTGACCCGAAATGTTTCCACCTCTCAGTGGTTACTGATTTGTACTGACCCTAAACGTTTCTTGCTGTCACTGGTTCCTGATTTGTACTAATTTGAAATTTTTCAAACTGTGAGTGGCTACTGATTTGCACTGCCCCAAAGTTATGTCGAAGTGTCAGTGTTTCGTGATTTGCACCGACCAGAATTTTTTTCCATGTACCAGTGTTTACTGATTTGCACTGACCCCAAATGATTCTCAGTGTCGGTGGTTACTGATTTTTACTGAGCACAAAGTTTGCTGAGCACAGACAGTGACTGATTTGCACTGTCCTAAAAAATTTTTAAATGTCAGTGCTTATCGATTTGTACTGACCCGAAATGTTTCCAACTGTCGGTGGTTATTGATTTCTACTGACCTGAAATTATTCTCTGTGTCGGTGGTTACTGATTTGCACTGTCATGAAGTTTGTCGAAGTGTCAGAGTTTCCTGATTTGCACCGACCAGAAATTTTTATTCCATGTATCAGTGATTACTGATTAGTACTGACTCCAAATTATTCTCTGTGTCAGTGGTTACTGATTTCTACTGACCCGAACATTTTCGAAGTGTGGATGGTGACTGATTTGCAGTGACCCAAATTCTTTTGAAATGTCAGTGCTCACCGATTTGTACTGATCCGTAATTTCTCTAACTGTTGGTGATTACTGATTTGTACTCCCCCAATATTTTTCAAAGTGGCAGTGTTTACTGATTTGAACTGACCCTAAATTTTTCCAACTGTTTTGTTTCCTGATTTGACTGACCTTTTTTTTTCCATGTATCAGTGGTTACTGATTTATACTGAAGCCAAATTATTCTCAGATTTGGTGGTTACTGATTTCTACTGATCCGAACATTTTCTAAGTGTGAATGGTTACTGATTTGCATTGACCCAAATTCTTTTGATGTGTCAGTGCTCCCCGATTTGTTCTGACCATATATTTTTCCAACTGTCAATGGTTACTGATTTTCACTGACTAGACATTTTTCAAAGTGTTAGTGCTTACTGATTTGCACTGACCCTAACTTTTTCCAACTGTCGGTGATTATTGATTTCTACTGACCTGAAATTATTCTACGTATTGGTGGTTACTGATTTGCACTGCCCTGAAATTTCTCAAAGTGTCAGTGATTTGCACCGACCAGAATTTTTTTCCATGTGCCAGTGTTTACTGATTTGCACTGACCCGAACATTTTCTCAGTGTTGGTGGTTACTGATTTTTACTGAGCACAAATTTTGCTAAGCCCAGATGGTGACTGATTTGCACTATCCCAAAACTTTTTTAAATGTCAGTACTCAACGATTTGTACTGACCCGTAATTTGTCCACATTTTGGTGATTACTGATTTGTACTCCCCCAAAATTTTTCGATTTGTCAGGGCTTACTGATTTGAACTAAATGTTTCCAACTGTCAGTGTTTCCTGATTTGCACCGACCAGAATTTTTTTCCATGGATCAGTGTTTCCTGATTTGTACTGACTCCAAATTATTCTCAGTTTTAGTGGTTACTGATTTCTACTGACCCGAACATTTTCGAAGTGTGGATGGTTATTGATTTGCACTGACCCAAATTCTTTTGAAATGAAAGTGCTCACCGATTTGTACTGACCCGTAATTTCTCTCACTGTTGGTGATTACTGATTTGTACTCATCCAATATTTTTCAAAGTGGCAGGGCTTACTGATTTGAACTGACCCTAAATTTTTCCAACTGTTGGTGGTTACTAATTTGTAACTGACCTTCAGTTTCTCTAAGTGTGGATGTTGACTAATTTTTACTGACCCGAATTTTTTTGAAATCTCAGTGCATATTGATTTGTACTGACCCGCAATCTTTCCAACCATTTGTGGTTACTGATTTGCACTGACCCTAAACTTTTCCAACTGTCGCTGGTTATTGATTTCTACTGACCTGAAATTATTCTAAGTGTCGCTGATTACTGATTTGCACAGCCCTGAAGTTTGTCGAAGTATCAGTGTTTCCTGATTTACACCGACTAGAATTTGTTTTATTTCAAAAATATACTTTATTCATAAAATAATTTGATGGTCTGTACATTTGGTCATGCCATACATATGTCAACATTTACATACAGAGATCAGAATTTATCATTGTTATATACAGGTCTGTGCATTTCTCAATCATATGCCCATATATTTAGCTGAGGCGTCAGCAGAGCCCAAACGACTGCATGGGCCCCCTGTTCTTCTTCTTTAGGAAGGCAGATGTTACACAGTGGTCTTTCCCCACTGCTCCTTGGCTGCAGCTTCCCCAAGCTTCAGCCCGTCCCTCAACACGTAGTCCTGGACCTTGGAATGTGCCAGTCTGCAACACTCAGTCGGGGTCAACTCCTTCAGCTGGAAGATCAACAGGTTTCGGACCGCCCAGAGAGCGTCCTTCACCGATTTGATGATCCTCCAGGCGCAGTTGATGTTCGTCTCAGAGTGCGTCCCAGGGAACAGGCCATAGAGCACGGAGTCCCGCATCACAGCACTGCTTGGGACGAACCTCGACAAACACCACTGCATTCCTCTCCAGACTTCCTCTGCATAGGCACATTTCAGAAGGAGGTGTGTGACAGTCTCGTTCCCCCCCTCACCACAGCCGCTTCGAGGGCAGCGTACGGTGCGGCAGAGAGTCCGGGCGTGCATAAAGGATCTCACAGGCAGAGCCCTTCTCACCACCAGCCAAGCCACGTCTTGGTGCTTGTTGGAAAGTTCTGGCGATGAGGCATTCTGCCAAAAGGCTTTGACAGTCTGCTCAGGGAACCGCTCGACAGGATCCGCCCTCTCCTTTTCCTGAAGGGTCTCAAGGACACTACGTGCTGACCACTTCCTGATGGACTTGTGGTCAAAGGTGTTTTTCCTCATAAATTTTCAACGAAGGACAGGTGATACGGAACGGTCCAACTACTCGGAGCATTCCACGGCAGCGAGGCCAGGCCCATCCTTCGCAACACCGGGGACAGGTAGAACCTCAGTACGTAGTGACACTTGGTGTTTGCGTACTGGGGATCCATGCACAGTTGATGCAGCCACACACAAAGGTGGCCATCAGGGTGAGGGTGGCTTTGGGCGTGTTTTTCCCCCCATTGCACCAGTCTTTGTACATTGCGTCTCTTCGGACCCGGTCCATCTTTGATCTCCAAATGAATTGGAAGATGGCCCGGGTGACTGCGGCGGCACACGTCCTGGGGATAGGCCAGACATGTGCCACATATAGCAATACTGAAAGTACCTCACACCTGATGACCAGGTTTTTTCCCGCGATGGAGAGCGATCGTTGCCCCCATCTGCCTAGTTTCTGTCTCATCTTCCTGATCCGCTCCTCCCAGGTCTTGGCGCACGCCCCAGCCCCCCCGAACCAAATACCCAGCACCTTCAGGTGGTCAGTCCTGACGGTGAAGGGGATAGAGGATTGGTCGGCCCAGTTCTCGAAGAGCATGGCCTCGTTCTTGCCTCGGTTTACCTTGGCCCCCGAGGCCCGTTCGAACTGGTCACAGATGCACACGAGTCTGTACACGGACAGCGGATCCGAGCAGAAAACGTTGACGTCATCCATGTACAGGGAGGCCTTAACCTGCAGGCCCCCGCTGCCAGGAATAGTCACCCCTCTCAGGCTCGCATCCTTCCTGATGGATTCGGCAAATGGCTCTATGCAACACACAAACAAGGCGGGTGAGAGGGGGCATCCCTGCCTGACTCCAGATCTTACAGGGAAGCTATCTGATTCCCACCCATTGATTGAGACTGCACTGACAATGTTGGTGTAGAGCAGTCTGATCCAATTTCCGATTCCCTCCCCAAAGCCCATTTTGGAGAGGACATCCCTCATATATGTATGCGATATCCTGTCAAAGGCTTTCTTCTGGTCCAGGCTGATGAGGCAGGTGTCCACCCCCCTGTCCTGCACGTAGGCGATCGTATCCCTGAGGAGTGCAAGACTCTCAGAGATCTTCCTGCCCGGTACGATCCATATCCAGAATGACATCCCACACTCCTCCAAATCGTATCGCAGGCTATTTGCCTGGGAGAGAGGAATGATAAGAGGGGAAATAGAATTCTGAAAGTACCTTACAGTGACATTAATGGTGAATTGCTAATGAGAGAAACACAGTGAGAATTTGTGCATGGACCCAGAGGCGACAGTGAATGGATGCATTTTGTCAATGCTCATTGGGACAGGGTTGATATGAAATCGTGGACATGCTCTGTGATACAATTAAATGAATGAGCATATATATAGAGAGAGATGGTTCGAAGTGGTGTGGCCTTCTTCCAACCCAATAAATCTCCAAAGACGGTGGAAATTTATCTCAGTTTACCGAATGAGGTGATGGAGGAAGTAGCAGGTACACTTGCAAACATTTTCAAATCCCCTCTGGCCACAGGAGAGGTGTCGTCGGACTGACCATGTGGTACTGTTATTCAAGAAGGAACATGGGATATACCAGGCAGCTGCAGGCCAGTCAGGCTAATATCGTGGGTGGGACGTCTGTTGGAAGCAATTTTCGGAGAGAGAATTAATCAGCATTTAAAGAGACTGGAGTTCATGAAGACCAGTCAGAATGGTTGTGTTAAGGGGAGCTCAGGTCTGACCAATGGGATTGCACTTTTTAAGGAGGTGACCAGGTGTGTAAATAAGGGCAATACTTTCCTGTCATCTGCTTGGAGGTCAGTAAGGCTTTTATCAGGACCCATGCTGGAAACTATAGTGAACATAAAAACTCAAGATCCAAGGAATTTGGCGCAGAATGCTGAGTGGCAGGAAGCAGACAGTGATGGCCCAATTAGAAATCTCTGTCTGTTCATGTCTCACTGTTGGGGTCTTGCTGATGTGGTTGATAGAAAAGATTTAGATTTGAATGGTGGAGGGTTAATCATTGGGTTCATGAATGATATGAAGATTGGTTGGGTGATAAATACTGAGGATGATAGCCTTAGATTACAGAAGGATGTAGATGGCCTTGTCAGGTGGACCGATCAGTGGCAACGGGTGAGGTGCCTGAAGACTGGAGTGTGATTAATGATGTGCCATTATTGAAGTAAGGCTGCAAGGAACAGCCATTGAACTATGGAGCTGCGAGCCTGAGGTCAGTGGTGGGTAATCTGTTGGAGGGCATTCTGAGAGACAATTTACATGCATTTGGAAAAGCAAGAATTGATTAGGGATGATCAGCATGGCTTGTGGAAATGGTTTATCCAAGTTGATAGAGGTTTTGAAGGGTTGACTGAGAAGATAGATGAGAAGGTTTCACCTGGGAGACTGGTTAGTAAAAGGTTAGATGACATGACATCCAAGGAGAGAGAACAACATGGTGCCTCAGTGGTTAGCACTGCTTCCTCACAGCACCAAGGATGCAACTTTGATTCTAGCTCCTGGCCACTGTCTGAGTGGAGTTTACACATTCGCCCTGTATCTGTGGGTTCCCTCCGGGTGTTCCGGTTTCTACCCACAATCCAAAGATGTGCTGGTTAGGTGGGGTAGCCATGAGAAATGCAACATTACAGGGATAGAATAGAGAGTGTGAGTGTAGGTGGGATGCTTTTCAGACGGCCGATGTGGACCTGATGGGCTGAATGGCCTGATTTTACACTGTAGGAATTCAATGATTAATCAAGAGACCCAATATTGTTCTGAGGACCAGGGCTGCAATCTTGGACTGCAGTGGATGTGGGTCCTTACGGTCTGAAGGGGTTTGTGGATGAATGCAGTCTGAAAGTTGGGCTGGGCTGTGTTCTGAGGTGTTAAGGATGTGAATATTTTGTGGAGGTACTGTCTGAGGGGCATTGTGGGTAAACACAATAGAGTGGTGCTTTCTGAGGTATGAAGGAGCACTATCTGGTGGTACAAGGTGCAGAATGTAGGAAGGTACAGATACACTTCACTGATCATTCCCTCAGAGTCCGCAAGGCACACTGGTGTCGTAATTTGGGATGGAGGCCACGTGCAGTTTAGAAGATTCAGATCTTTTTAAACAAAAATTTAAAAATAACATCACCATGTGTCTTAAACATGGATTGGAGGAAAACTGTTGTCAATCTATGGTCACTTGTAGCTTGGAGACTCTCCAGAAAAGCAGGCACCCAAACAGATCAACGCTAACGATGCAAGACGTGGTGCACAGGAAGATCCAACAAGTCATTTACAGTTGCTGTCTGTCTCCCTAGAGCAGTCATCATGCGATTTCAGGGTCCAGTCCGAGGAGAAGTAATCTCTCCATCGAAAGTTCCTCCATGTTCGTACAGTAATCGTGGTTGTGTGTGTGTATCTGTGTGTGTGTGTGTGTGTGAGAGAGAGAGAGAGACAGAGAGCGAGTGTCTGTCTGTGTGTGTGAGACAGAGAGTGGATGTGTGTGTATCTCTGTGTGTCTGTGTGTGTGACAGAGGGAATGTGTGTTTGCGTATGTGTCTGTCTGAGTGTGTGTTTGTGTGCATGTGTGTGTGAGAGAGGAATGTGTGTGTTTGAGGGAGTGAGAGTGTGTGTTTGAAAGAGAGTGTGTGTTCGTCTGTGTGTGCGAGAGAGTGTGTGTGTATATGTTTGAGGGATTGAGAGTGTGTGTGTTTGGGAGAATGTGTGATTGTGTGTGTGTGTGTGTGTGTGTGTGTGTGTGTGTGTGTGTGTGTGTGTGTGTGTGTGTGTGTG